>NC_092783.1:57258439-57625027 GCF_047496795.1 Chiloscyllium punctatum
TTCCCTTCCCTCCCCTCTCCCCCTCTCCCCAGCCCCTCTCTCCCTCGTTCCCTCTCCCCCTCGTTCCCTCAGCCCTCCCTCTCGTCTCCTCTCCCCCTCGTTACCTCTCACTCTCCCCCTCGTTCCCTGTCCCCCTCCTTCCCTCTCCCCCTGCCCCTCGTTCCCACTCCCCCTGCCCCTCCCCCTCCTTCCCTCTCCCCGCCCCCTCCTTCCCTCTCCCCGCCCCCCTCCTTCCCTCTCCCCGCCCCCCTCCTTCCCTCTCCCCGCCCCCCTCCTTCCCCCACCCCCTCCTTCCCTCACCCCGCCCCCTCCCCCTCGTTCCCTCTCCCCGCCCCCCTCCCCCTCGTTCCCTCTCCCCGCCCCCTCCCCCTCGTTCCCTCTCCACGCCCCTCCCCCTCGTTCCCCCTCCCCGTACCCTCTACCCCTCCCTGTCATTCCGTCCTCCTTCCCCCTCGTTCCCTCTCACCCTCCCCGTTCCCTCTCACCCTCCCCCTCGTTCCCTCTCCCCCTCCGCCCCATCCCCTCAGCCCCTCCCGCTCGTCCTCTCTCCCCCTCGTTACCTCTCACTCTCCCCCGCGTTCCCTGTCCCCCTCCTTCCCCCTCGTTCCCTCTCCCCCTGCCCATCGTTCCCTCTCCCCGTCCCCCTCCCCCTTGTTATCTCTCCCCGTCCCCCTCGTACCCTCTCCCCGCCCCCCTCCTTCCCTCTCCCCGCCCCCCTCCCCCCCTCTCCCCGCCCCCCTCTCCCCGCCCCCCTCCCCCTCATTCCCTCTCCTTATTCCCCTCTCCCTCATTCCCTCTCCCCCATTCCCTCTCCCTGTCCCCCTCCCCATCATTCCCTGTCCCCCTCCCCTTCGTTCCCTGTCCCCGTCCATCTCCCCTTCGTTCCCTCTCCCCGTCCCCCTCCCCCTCGTTCCCTTCCCTCCCCTCTCCCCCTCCGCCTCTCCCCAGCCCCTCTCCCCCTCGTTCCCTCTCCCCGTCCCCCTCCCCCTTGTTATCTCTCCCCGTCCCCCTCGTACCCTCTCCCCGCCCCCTCCTTCCTCCTTCCCCCTCCCCGCCCCCCTCCTTCCCTCTCCACGCCCCGTCCCCCTCGTTCCCTCTCCCCCTCGTCCCCTCTCCCACCTCCCCCTCGTCCCCTCTCCTCTCCCACCTCCCCCTCGTCCTCTCTCCCACCTCCCCCTCGTCCCCTCTCCCACTCGTCCCCTCCCCCTCGTCCCCTCTCCCCCTCGTCCCCTCTCCCACCTCCCCCTCGTCCCCTCTCCCTCTCCCTCTCCCACCTCCCCCTCGTCCCCTCTCCCACCACCCCCTCGTCCCCTCTCCCCCTCCGCCTCTCCCCAGCCCCTCTCTCCCTCGTTCCCTCTACCCCCCTCGTTCACTTTCCCTCTCGTTCCTACTACCCCTCCACCTCGTTCCCTCTCCCCATTCCCCTCGTTCCCTCTCCCCCGTTCCCTCTTCCCGCCCCCCTTGTTCCCTTTCCCGTCGTTCCCTCACCCCCTCCCCCTCGTTCACTCTCCTCGTCCCTCTCCCCCTCCCACTCGTTCCTTCTCCCCCTCCCCCTCGTTCCTTCTCCCCCACCCCTCGTTCCCTCTCCCCCTCTCCCACCTCCCCCTCGTCCCCTCTCCCACCGCCCCCTCGTCCCCTCTCCCACCGCCCCCTCGTCCCCTCTCCCACCGCCCCCTCGTCCCCTCTCCCACCGCCCCCTCGTCCCCTCTCCCTCCGCCCCCTCGTCCACTCTCCCTCCGCCCCCTCGTCCACTCTCCCTCCGCCCCCTCGTCCACTCTCCCTCCGCCCCCTCGTCCACTCTCCCTCCGCCCCCTCGTCCACTCTCCCTCCGCCCCCTCGTCCACTCTCCCTCTCCCTCCGCCCCCTGGTCCCCTCTCCCTCTCCCTCCGCCCCCTGGTCCCCTCTCCTTCTCCCCCTCCCCCTCGTTCCTTCTCCCCCTCCCCCTCGTTCCTTCTCCCCCTCCCCCTCGTTCCCTCAGCCCTCCCTCTCGTCCTCTCTCCCCCTCGTTACCTCTCACTCTCCCCCTCGTTCCCTGTCCCCCTCCTTCCCTCTCACCCTCCCCGTTCCCTCTCCCCCGGCCCCTCGTTCCCTCTCCCCCTGCCCCTCCCCCTCCTTCCCTCTCCCCGCCCCCCTCACCCTCGTTCCCTCTCCCCGCCCCCCTCCCCCTCGTTCCCTCTCCCCGCCCCCTCGTCCCACCTCCCTCTCCCTCCGCCCCCTCTCCCACCGCCCCCTCGTCCCACCTCCCTCTCCCACCTCCCCCTCGTCCCCTCTCCCTCCACCCCCTCGTCCCCTCTCCCTCCGCCCCCTCGTCCCCTCTCCCTCTCCCTCCGCCACCTCGTCCCCTCCCCCTCTCCCTCTCCCTCCCACCGCCCCCTCGTCCCACCTCCCTCTCCCTCCGCCCCCTCGTCCCCTCTCCCTCCGCCCCCTCGTCCCCTCTCCCTCTCCCTCCGCCCCCTCGTCCCCTCTCCCTCCGCCCCCTCGTCCCCTCTCCCTCCGCCCCCTCGTCCCCTCTCCCTCTCCCTCCGCCCCCTCGTCCCCTCTCCCTCTCCCTCCGCCCCCTCGTCCCCTCTCCCTCCCACCGCCCCCTCGTCCCACCTCCCCCTCCCACCGCCCCCTCGTCACACCTCCCTCTCCCATCTCCCTCTCGTCCCCTCTCCCTCTCCCTCCGCCCCCTCGTCCCCTCTCCCTCTGCCCCCTCGTCCCCTCTCCCTCTCCCTCCGCCCCCTCGTCCTCTCCCTCCGCCCCCTCGTCCCCTCTCCCTCCGCCCCCTCGTCCCCTCTCCCTCTCCCTGCCCCCTCGTCCCACCTCCCTCTCCCTCCGCCCCCTCGTCCCCTCTCCCTCTGCCCCCTCGTCCCCTCTCCCTCCGCCCCCTCGTCCCCTCTCCCTCCGCCCCCTCGCCCTCTCCCTCCGCCCCCTCGTCCCCTCTCCCTCCGTCCCCTCTCCCTCTCCCTACGCCCCCTCGTCCCCTCTCCCTACGCCCCCTCGTCCCCTCTCCCTACGCCCCCTCGTCCCCTCTCCCTACGCCCCCTCGTCCCCTCTCCCTACGCCCCCTCGTCCCCTCTCCCTACGCCCCCTCGTCCCCTCTCCCTCTCCCTCCGCCCCCTCGTCCCACTCCCTCCGCCCCCTCGTCCCCTCTCCCTCTCCCTCCGCCCCCTCGTCCCACTCCCTCCGCCCCCTCGTCCCCTCTCCCTCTCCCTCCGCCCCCTCGTCCCCTCTCCCTCTCCCTCCGCCCTAGTCCCCTCTCCCTCTGCCCCCTCGTCCCCTCTCCCTCTGCCCCCTCTCCCTCCGCCCCCTCTCCCTCTCCCTCCGCCCCCTCGTCCCCTCTCCCTACGCCCCCTCTCCCTCTGCCCCCTCGTCCCCTCTCCCTCTGCCCCCTCGTCCCCTCTCCCGCCGCCCCCCTCCCTCTCCCTACGCCCCCTCGTCCCCTCTCCCTACGCCGCCTCGTCCCCTCTCCCTACGCCCCCTCGTCCCCTCTCCCTACGCCCCCTCGTCCCCTCTCCCTCCGCCCCCTCGTCCCACTCCCTCCGCCCCCTCGTCCCCTCTCCCTCTCCCTCCGCCCCCTCGTACCCTCTCCCTCCGCCCCCTAGTCCCCTCTCCCTCTGCCCCTCGTCCCCTCTCCCTCCGCCCCCTCGTCCCCTCTCCCTCCGCCCCCTCGTCCCCTCTCCCTCCGCCCCCTCGTCCCCTCTCCCTCTCCCTACGCCCCCTCTCCCTCTGCCCCCTCGTCCCCTCTCCCTCTGCCCCCTCGTCCCCTCTCCCTCCGCCCCCTCTCCCTCTCCCTCCGCCCCCTCGTCCCCTCTCCCTCCGCCCCCTCGTCCCCTCTCCCTCCGCCCCCTCGTCCCCTCTCCCTCTCCCACCTCCCCCTCGTCCCCTCTCCCACCTCCCCCTCGTCCCCTCTCCCTCTCCCACCTCCCCCTCGTCCCCTCTCCCTCTCCCTCCGCCCCCTCGTCCCCTCTCCCTCTCCCTACGCCCCCTCTCCCTCTGCCCCCTCGTCCCCTCTCCCTCTGCCCCCTCGTCCCCTCTCCCTCCGCCCCCTCTCCCTCTCCCTCCGCCCCCTCGTCCCCTCTCCCTCCGCCCCCTCGTCTCCTCTCCCTCCGCCCCCTCGTCCCCTCTCCCTCCGCCCCCTCGTCCCCTCTCCCTCCGCCCCCTCGTCCCCTCTCCCTCCGCCCCCTCGTCCCCTCTCCCTCTCCCACCTCCCCCTCGTCCCCTCTCCCACCTCCCCCACCTCCCCCTCGTCCCCTCTCCCTCTCCCACCTCCCCCTCGTCCCCTCTCCCTCTCCCTCCGCCCCCTCGTCCCCTCTCCCTCTCCCTACGCCCCCTCTCCCTCTGCCCCCTCGTCCCCTCTCCCTCTGCCCCCTCGTCCCCTCTCCCTCTCCCTCCGCCCCCTCTCCCTCTCCCTCCGCCCCCTCGTCCCCTCTCCCTCCGCCCCCTCGTCTCCTCTCCCTCCGCCCCCTCGTCCCCTCTCCCTCCGCCCCCTCGTCCCCTCTCCCTCCGCCCCCTCGTCCCCTCTCCCTCTCCCACCTCCCCCTTGTCCCCTCTCCCACCTCCCCCACCTCCCCCTCGTCCCCTCTCCCTCCCCCACCTCCCCCTCGTCCCCTCTCCCTCTCCCACCTCCCCCTCGTCCCCTCTCCCACCTCCCCCACGTCCCCTCTCCCACCTCCCCCTCGTCCCCTCTTCCTCTCCCTCTCGTCCCCTCTTCCTCTCCCTCTCGTCCCCTCTCCCTCTCCCACCTCCCCCTCACCCCCCTCTCCCACCTCCCCCTCGTCCCCTCTCCCTCTCTCACCTCCCCCTCGTCCCCTCTCCCTCTCGCCCCTCCCCCTCGTTCCCTCTCCTCCCCCCCCATTCCCTCTCCCCCCCGTTCCCTCAACCCCTCCCCCTCGTTCACTTTCCCTCTCATATCCACTACCCCTCGTTCCAACTACCCTTCCACCTCGTTCCCTCTCCACGTCCCCTCTCGCCCTCGTTCCCTCTCCCCCTCCCCCTCGTCCCCTCTCCCTTTCCCACCTCCCCCTCGTCCCACCTCCCCCTCGTCCCCTCTCCCACCTCCCCCTCGTGCCCTCCCCCTCGTCCCCTCTCCCCCTCGTCCCCTCTCCCACCTCCCCCTCGTCCCCTCTCCCTCTCCCACCTCCCCCTCGTCCCCTCTCCCCCTCCGCCTCTCCCCAGCCCCTCTCACCCTCGTTCCCTCTCCCTCGTTCCCTCTACCCCCCTCATTCACTTTCCCTCTCGTTCCTACTACCCCTCCACCTCGTTCCCTCTCCCCATTCCCCTCGTTCCCTCTCCCCCATTCCCTCTCCCCGCCCCCCTTGTTCCCTTTCCCGTCGTTCCCTCACCCCCTCCCCCTCGTTCACTCTCCTCGTCCCTCTCCCCCTCCCACTCGTTCCCTCTGCCCCTCCCACTCGTTCCTTCTCACCCGCCCCCTCGTCCCCTCTCCCCCGCCCACCTCCCCCTCGTCTCCGCTCCCCAGCCCACCTCACCCTCGTCTCCGCTCCCCAGCCCACCTCCCCCTCGTCTCCGCTCCCCAGCCCACCTCCCCCTCGTCTCCGCTCCCCCTCTCCCACCTCCCCCTCGTCCCCTCTCCCTCTCCCTCCGCCCCCTCGGTCCCTCTCCCCGTCTCCCGTCCCCCCTCCCCCTCGGTCCCCCTCCCCGTCTTCCGTCCCCCCTCCCCCTCGGTCCCTCTCCCCGTCCCCCCTCTCCCTCGGTCCCTCTCCCCGTCTCCCGTCCCCCCTCCCCCTCGGTCCCTCTCCCCGTCTCCCGTTCCCCCTCCGTCCCTCTCCCCGTCTCCCGTCCCCCCTCCCCCTCGGTCCCTCTCCCCGTCTCCCGTCCCCCCTCCCCCTCGGTCCCTCTCCCCGTCTCCCGTCCCCCCTCTCCCTCGGTCCCTCTCCCCGTCTCCCGTCCCCCCTCCCCCTCGGTCCCTTTCCCCGTCTCCCGTTCCCCCTCCGTCCCTCTCCCCGTCTCCCGTCCCCCCTCCCCCTCGGTCCCTCTCCCCGTCTCCCGTCCCCCCTCCCCCTCGGTCCCTCTCCCCGTCTCCCGTCCCCCCTCTCCCTCGGTCCCTCTCCCCGTCTCCCGTCCCCCCTCCCCCTCGGTCCCTTTCCCCGTCTCCCGTTCCCCCTCCGTCCCTCTCCCCGTCTCCCGTCCCCCCTCCCCCTCGGTCCCTCTCCCCGTCTCCCGTCCCCTCTCCCCCTCGGTCCCTCTCCCCGTCCCCCCTCCTCCTCGGTCCCTCTCCCCGTCCCCCCTCCCCCTCGGTCCCCCTCCCCGTCTTCCGTCCCCCCTCCCCCTCGGTCTCTCTCCCCGTCTCCCGTCCCCCCTCGGTCCCTCTCCCCGTCTCCCGTCCCCCCTCCCCCTCGGTCCCTCTCCCCGTCTCCCGTCCCCCCTCCCCCTCGGTCCCTCTCCCCGTCCCCCCTCTCCCTCGGTCCCTCTCCCCGTCTCCCGTCCCCCCTCCCCCTCGGTCCCTCTCCCCGTCTCCCGTCCCCCCTCCCCCTCGGTCCCTCTCCCCGTCCCCTCTCCCCCTCGGTCCCTCTCCCCGTCCCCTCTCCCCCTCGGTCCCTCTCCCCGTCCCCCCTCCTCCTCGGTCCCTCTCCCCGTCCCCCCTCCCCCTCGGTCCCCCTCCCCGTCTTCCGTCCCCCCTCCCCCTCGGTCTCTCTCCCCGTCTCCCGTCCCCCCTCGGTCCCTCTCCCCGTCTCCCGTCCCCCCTCCCCCTCGGTCCCTCTCCCCGTCTCCCGTCCCCCCTCCCCCTCGGTCCCTCTCCCCGTCCCCTCTCCCCCTCGGTCCCTCTCCCCGTCCCCCCTCGGTCCCTCTCCCCGTCCCCCCTCGGTCCCTCTCCCCGTCCCCCCTCCTCCTCCTCGGTCCCTCTCCCCGTCCCCCCTCCCCCTTGGTCCCTCTCCCCGTCCCCCCTCCCCCTCGGTCCCTCTCCCCGTCCCCCCTCCCCCTCGGTCCCCCTCCCCGTCTCCCGTCCCCCCTCCCCCTCGGTCCCTCTCCCCTCCCCCCCCCCTCCCCCTCCCCCTCGGTCCCTCTCCCCTCCCCCCCCCCCCCCCCTCCCCCTCGGTCCCTCTCCCCTCCCCCTCCCCCTCGGTCCCTCTCCCCGTCTCCCCTCCCCCTCCCCCTCCCCCTCGGTCCCTCTCCCCATCCCCCCCCGCCCCTCCCCATCCCCCCCCCCCCCCTCCCCATCCCCCCCCCCCTCTCCCTCTTTTACCGGTTTCTCTCCCTCTCTCCCCTGATTGAGGCCCCGGTCCCTCACAATCCCCGGGTTTTGTGATTTTTTCCCCCTTACCCAGCAGCTCCAGGTTCATCCTCTCCCCCTCAGGTTCCCCCTCAGGTTCCTCCTCCTCCTCCCGGGCTCCGGCTCAAACACCAACCGCCACTTTCCTTCAAGATCCGAGCCCCGGGGCGGCCGCCTCCTCCAGGTCCGACGGTGACAATCCTCCGCCGGTGTCTGGTCCGCCGCTCCGCCGCTCCCCTGCGCGGAGAGCACTGTCCGCGATACAAGGTTCCGGCCTCAACTGCACACACACAAAGTTCAAAACAAAAACCCCTGGAAATCCTCAGCGTCTGTGGAACTGAACCATATCTGTCATACTTTGTTTTATAATGTTCCTGTGATACACCATGAGATGTTTCACAGTCTAAAGGAGCTGGAAGTTGTTGCTGTTCTTGTTTATTTTGTGCATTTCATTGATGTCTTTGTGAAAATGTTTATGGAAGGATTAATAAAAAGGTCAAAGACATAGGAACTGAATATGGTCATTCAACCCATCCAGTCTGTTCAGCTATTCAATCATGGCTAATCTGTTTCTTAACTTTATCTTCTGTCTTCTACCTGTAACCCTTGATCCTCTTACTTATGAAGAACTTATCTCTCCATGTCTTAAATACACTTGATGACTTGGCCTCCACAGCCTTCTGCAGCAATGGATTCTAAAGCTTAATCGCCCTTTGGCTGAAAAAAATTCTTCTCATTTCAATTCTAAAGGGCCATTCCTTTACTCTGAGGCTGTGCCCTGGGGGCCTCGTCTCTTCTACTAGTGGAAACATCTCGTCGTCCACTCTAGTCAAGCCTGTCAGTATTCTGTAAGTTTCAATCAGGTTTCCCCCCTCATCCTTCTGAACTCCATCGTGTACAGACCCAGAGTCCTCAACTGTTCATCATATGTCAAGACCTGCACCCCCAGGATCATTCTCATAACCTCCGCTGGACCCCTCCAAGGCCAGCACATCGTTCCTTAAATGGAGCCCAAACCTGCTCACAATAATCCAAATGCAGTATATGTCTGCTTTAGTATTCTGGCCCTCTCAAAATATATTGTATTTGCATTCCTAACTGCCAACTGAACCTATGTAAAGTCGGGGAGATTTCAAAATTGTGCTATATCTCCAGCCCTATCAACCCTCACTCCATTTGGGAGTCAGTGAGAGAAATACCCAAGTGGCTGAGAAAGAAAAGGACCTGCATTGAAATAGTGCCTTAACAACCAACCCTACAAGGTTGAACTGGAGCAACCAGTAATCAATAATCTCCAATCACTGTTGCAGGACAAAGGTAAAGGGGACATCGAAAATAGAATTTTGTTTAGAAACAAATATATCTTTGAACAATTCAATTTGCTCGCTGTAAAAATATTTGGCTGACAAATGAAGTAGAAAGAATCATTCAACTGAAAATTTGCAGAAGCCACAGGGTAGTAGTCATGGGCGATTTCAACTTCCCAAATATTTATTGGAAGCTCTTTAGATCAAGTAGATTGGACGGAGCGGTGTCTGTGCAGTGTGTCCAGGAAGCTTTTCTAACTCAGTATGTAGATTGTCCGACCAGAGGGGAGGCCATATTGGATTTGGTACTTGGTAACGAACCGGGACAAGTGATGGGCTTGTTAGTGGGTGAGCATTTTGGTGATGGTGACCACAATTCTGTGACTTTCACCTTGGGTATGGAGAGAGATAGGTGCCTGCAACAGGGTAGGTTTTACAGTTGGGGGGGAGGGTAAATACAATGCTGCAAGAAGGATCTGAGGAGCATAAGTTGGGAGCATAGGCTGTCAGGGAAGGATGTCATTGAAATGTGGAACTTTTTCAAGGAACAGATACAACGTGTCCTTGATATGTATGTACCTGTCAGGCAGGAAAGAGATGGTCATGTGAGGGAACCTTGGTTGACAAGGGAGGTTGAATGTCTAGTAAAGAGGAAGAAGGAGGCTTACATAAGGTTGAGGAAACAAGGTTCAGACAGAGCGTTGGAGGGATATAGGATAGCCAGAAGGGAGCTAAAGAAAAGGATTAGGAGAGCTAAGAGAGGACATGCAAAGTCTTTGGCAGGTAGGATCAAGGATAACCCCAAGGCCTTTTATGCGTATGTGAGAAACATGAGAATGATAAGAACGAGGGTAGGTCCGATCAAGGACAATAGTGGGAGACTGTGTATTGAGTCGGAAGAGATAGGAGTGGTCTTCAATGAGTACTTTTCTTCAGTATTTACAAATGAGAGGGACCGTATTGTTGAAGAGGAGAGTGTGAAGCGGACTGGTAAGCTAGAGGAGATACTTGTTAGGAAGGAAGATGTGTTGGGCATTTTGAACAACTTGAGGATAGACAAGTCCCCGGGCCTGACAGGATATATCCTAGGATTATGTGGGAAGCAAGAGAGGAAATTGCAGAGCCGTTGGCAATGTTATGCTCCTGTTCAAAAAAGGGAACAGGGATAACCCGGGAATTACAGGCCAATTAGTCTTACTTTGGTGGTAGGCAAAGTAATGGAAAGGGTACTGAGGGATAGGATTTATGAGTATCTGGAAAGACACTGCTTGATTAGGGACAGCCAGCATGGATTTGTGAGGGGTAGGTCTTGCCTTACAAGTCTTATTGAATTCTTTGAGGAGGTGACCAAGCATGTGGATGAGGGTAGAGCAGTGGATGTAGTGTACATGGATTTTAGTAAGGCATTTGATAAGGTTCCCCATGGTAGGCTTATGCAGAAAGTCAGGAGGCATGGGATAGTGGGAAATTTGGCCAGTTGGATAGAGAACTGGCTAACCGGTCGAAGTCAGAGAGTGGTGGTAGATGGTAAATATTCAGCCTGGAGCCCAGTTACAAGTGGAGTTCCACAGGGATCAGTTCTGGGTCTTCTGCTGTTTGTAATTTTTATTAATGACTTGGAAGAGGGAGTCGAAGGGTGGGTCAGTAAATTTGCAGACGATACGAAGATTGGTGGAGTTGTGGATAGTGAGGAGGGCTGTTGTCGGCTGCAAAGGGACTTAGATATGATGCAGAGCTGGGCTGAGGAGTGGCAGATGGAGTTCAACCCTGTCAAGTGTGAGGTTGTCCATTTTGGAAGGACAAAAAAGAATGCAGAATACAGGGTTAATGGTAGGGTTCTTAGTAAGGTGGAGGAGCAGAGGGATCTTGGGGTCTATGTTCATAGCTCTTTCAAAGTTGCCACTCAGGTGGATAGAGCTTGTAAGAAGGCCTATGGTGTATTAGCGTTCATTAGCAGAGGGATTGAATTCAAGAGTCGTGAGGTGATGTTGCAGCTGTACAGGACCTTGATAAGGCCACATTTGGAGTACTATGTGCTGTTCTGGTCACCTCACTTAAGGAAAGATGTGGAAGCTTTGGAGAGAGTGCAGAGGAGATTTACCAGGATGTTGCCTGGAATGGAGAATCGGTCGTACGAGGATAGATTGAGAGTGCTAGGCCTTTTCTCATTGGAACAGCGAAGGATGAGGGGTGACTTGATAGAGGTTTATAAGATGATCAGGGGAATAGATAGAGTAGACAATCAGAGACTTTTTCCTCGGGTACAACAGAGTGTTACAAGGGGACATAAATTTAAGGTGAAGGGTGGAAGGTATAGGGGTTCTTTACGCAGAGAGTGGTGGGGGCATGGAATGCGCTGCCTGTGGGAGTGGCAGAGTCAGAATCATTGGTGACCTTTAAGCGGCAATTGGATAGGTACATGGATAGGTGCTTAAGCTAGGACAAATGTTCGGCACAACATCGTGGGCCGAAGGGCCTGTTCTGTGCTGTATTGTTCTATGTTCTATGTTCTGTGGATTATAAGACATCTTCTGTCTTATCCTCTGGTGGGGCAGGGTGGCGTTGCTGCAACCTGCAGCAATTATGGAACCTGCACCTATACAGTCATTCACAGGGAAGTGGCAATGTAATGGTAATGTTAGAATCTAATGAGGTGCCAGTATAAAAGAAAGTTGGTAAGGAAAAGCAAAGGAAGATAGACTGGTGAGCCTGACATCAGCGGTGGGCAGGTTATTGGAGGGGATCCTGAGGGACAGGATTAACATGCATTTGGAAAGGCAAGGACTGATTAGGGATAATCAAATGGTTTTGTGTGTGGGAAATCATGTCTCTCAAACTTGAATGAGTTTATTGAGGAAGTAACAAAGAATATTGATGAATTGCGAAGCGGTGGACATAGTCTATGTGGACTTTAGCTAGGGTTTAACAAGGTTCCATATGGTAGACTGGTTAGCAAGATTAGGTTACATGGAATTGATGGAGAGCTAGCCATGATGTGTGTGTCCTTGTATGTTATGATCTGTCTGTACTACTCATAAAACAAAACTTTTCTCTGTACTGAGATACATGTGACAACAATAACTCAAAATCTCTCATTTTAATATAAAATTGGCTTGAAGGTAGGAGACAGAGTGTGCTGATAGAGAGTTGTTTTCAGGGCTGGAGGCCTGTGACCAGCAATATGATACAAGGATCGGTGCTGGGTCCAATGCTTTTTGTCATTTATATAAATGATTTGAATGTGAATATAGGAGGTATGGTTTATAAGTTTACAGATAATGGTGACATAGTGGACAGTATTAAGATTATCTCAGAGTACAACAGGATCTTGATCAGATGGGCCAATGGGCCAAGGAGTGGCAGATGAGTTTAATTTAGATAAAGGTGAGGTGCTGCATTTTGGAAAGGCAATTCAGGGCAGTACTTATACACTGAGTGGTAAGGTCCTGGGGAGTGTTGCTGAACAAAAAGGCCTTGGAGTCCAGGTTCATAGTTCCTAGAAAGTGGAGTTGTAAGTAGATAGGATAGTGAAGAAAGCATTTGGTATGCTTTCCTTTATTGGTCAGTGCATTGAGCATAGGAGTTTAAAGGTCATATTGCAGCTGTACAGGACATTGATTAGACTACTTTTGGAATGCTGTGTTCAATCCTGGTCTCCTTCTTATAAGAAGGATGTTATGAAACTTGAAAGGGTTCTGGAAAGATTTACAAAGATATTGCCAGGGTTGGAGGGTTGGAGCTATAGGGAAAGGCTGGGGCTGTTTTCCCTGGAGTGTTGGAGGGTGTGAGGTGACGTTATAGAGGTTTATAATATCATGAAGGGTGTATTTAGGGTGAATAGCCAAGGTCCTTTCCCAAGAGTAGTTGAGTTCAAAACTACAGAGCATATGTTTAAGGTCAGAGGAGAAAGATTAAAAAGGTTGTGTTTGTGGCCAGTAGGTGGAGCAATTGTGAACATGTGCAACCTCAAGTCTATGGCCTTTAAACTCATGTGGGTTCGGAATAAGAAATTAGCTCAGTGAGTAGGGTTAAAAGGCAAATTATTCATCTTTGATGACCCAATTTAATCATGTCACAGAATGTCTGCAGTGCAAAAAGAGAACATTTGGCCCAATGAGTCTGTACTGATCCTCTAAAGAGCATCCCACCCAGACTCTAACCCTGCATTTCCCATAGCTAAATCCAGCTAGCCTATACTTCATTGGCAGGATAGCATAGCCAATCCCCCTGGCCTGCGAGACAAAGCTAGAGCAACCACCAGAAACCCATCAAGAAGGTGCAAACTCCTGACTGATAGTTGCCTGAGGCTGGAATTGAACCTGGGTCCCTAGCACTGTGCGACAGCAGTACTAACCACTGAGCCACCGTACTCCCCTTAATTGTTTTGTGATTTGTTTTGTTCTTGAGCATCTCCTGAAATTTCAAAAGCGGAACCAAATTTTCTCTCAGTCAACAGTCTCAATGTTGTGACAAATTGCACAAGATTCTTTGTCTTTTCAGGACAAAAAAGCCAATTAACTCATCTGGGAGACTTTGTAGCAAGGACCCATTTGTAAAGTGTCAGTTCACGATTGTGACTAGCTACTGGATTGAGAATCTCCAATCATTCTGTAGGCGACAACAATGTGATATCATTGCCAAATACCAGACGAATGTGAGAAAATTACTTCCTTTGGATTCTTGATTCACAGAATTTGTTCCTTTTTTGCGCACATTTTACATCCTCTCTAGAATGTTTTATTACATTGTCTTCTATTTGTAGAAGAACCCCAAAGGTGAGTGACAGACCATAAAGGCAGAGAGCTGCAAAGGGAGGAGAGGGGTTTCAGGGGGAGTAGAGAGAGATGTCAAAGAGGGAGACATAGTCAGGAAAGGATGCAAAGAGTCTGGAAGAGAAGAGAGGGGCCACAAAGTGGAGAAAACAGGTTTAAACCTTTCAACAAAGGAATAGTCACTTAACTAGGAACTGGAAAATTGAGGTAATGAATCCCTTGCATATTAGTGTGGAGTTCGTCACTTAAAGCTGCAAGAATTCAGGAGCTACTGTATGGTGAAAAATGCACTGGGGTAGAATGTTAAAGAATACTGTTGATGGTATAATTTAATATCAGGCTGTTTTATTTTGTTAAAACTTGCATTTATGTGTAACCACATTTAATAGCATCATACATGTTATGAATTACTTCAGACATGTTAAAGACAAAATGTAATGGTTTAACTGTGACCCCAGAAGTCCACAGAAAACCTGTTTATGATGATAGCTTTATTGTGTATAGAAATGTGATAGTTTTCTTTAAAAGCATTTGTTGCTAAATTATACCTGTTGCCTTGTGCCAGCTTAGGTACTGCAATGTCAAGGAATACATCCTTTCCTTGTGTATTTTGGCTTTAATTTTAGTGGGATAGTGACATCATTAGGTGTATTGATTAATTATGGAGTCATAGAGTCGTACAGCACTGAAACAGACCCTTTGGTTCAGCTCACCCACAGCTACCAGGCATCCCAATCTGGCCTAGTCCCATTTGCCAGCATTTGGCCCATATTTCTCTAAACCCTTCCTATTCCACCCATCAAGTTGCCTTTCAAATGTTATAATTGTACCAGGCTCCACCACATCCTCTAGCAGCTCGTTCCATAGCCGCACTACTCTGCATGAAAAAGGTACCCCTCAGGTCCTTTTTAAATCTTTCCCTTCTCAGATTAAACCTTTGTCCTCTAGTTTTGGACTCCCATGCTCTGGGGAAAAGACCTCGACTATCCACCTTATCCTAAAGAAGGGTTACACTCGAAATCTTGACTTCTCCACCTCCTGATGCTGCCTGACTTGCTGTGTTCTTCCAGCCTCCTGCTTGTCCACCCCGGATTCCAGCAGCTGTAGTTTTTTTTGTGTCTAATTCACTCTATCCATGCCCCTCATGATTTTATAAACCTCTATAAGGTCACTCTTCAGCCTCCGACGCTCCAGGGAAAACAGCCCCAGCCTGTTCAGTCTCTCTCTGTAGCTCAAATTGTCCAACCCTGGCAACTCTGAGTGAGTTTAAATCCCCATATATCAACATAGATACAAAAGGTATTGTTACTAAATGACTGCATCAACAAATGAAGGAGTGGGTGAGACCTTGGTACAGAGCCCACAAAAACCAAGAAATAGCTTCTGCAAGTCAAAATGTAGCTCCTGAAAAATGTCAAGACGAGTCCTTGGAAACAACAATATACTGAGCGCTAATTTCAGCTGATAATTTCCTGTTCACTCTTTTTAATGTTAATCAGTGTAACCCCATGGACTGCACGATTCGAGAACACAGTTCACCACTACCTTCTCAAGGGCATTTAGGTTTAGGGAGTAAGTGCTGGCCCAACCGGCGATATCCATATCCTGAGAATTCATTTGAAATAAACACCTCGATTAAAAACATTGAAGAATGTCACTGATTCAGCCGTCAGTTCTGCAGGTTCCTCCTAAAACATAAGATCCCTCGTTAGAAGATGTTTGTTGGGATCAGCTTGGTGCAGTGGCTGTGTTCATTTTCTTCACATTTGCAGGTCTTAGGGGAAGATCAGCAAGCGAGAAGACGAGCATGGACGTGCCATTCAAAGGGCCAGCACAGACACAGTGGGCTGAATGGCCTGCCTCCTTGCAGGACAATACTGAATGCTTCGTCTGTGGGCCAGCTTCTTCTCAAACCAGGATCAGAAAACTGGGACAAAAGCAGAGGTTGCTGGAAGAGCTCAGCAGGTCTGGCAGCACCCGTGGAGAGAAATCAGAGTTAATGTTTCGGATTGACTGACCCTTCCTCAGAACTGATGGTAGCTGGGAAAAAATTGGGTTTTATGCAGAAGATAGGGTAGGGGAAGGAGGTAAGGAGTAATCGGTAGATGGAGATAGTGCCCAAAGAGAGAGAAGAGCAGTGCACAGACAAAGGGGTGGCTAACGGTCAGCCTAGCTACTAATAGGGATTGTTAGTGACTGATAATGGATCATGCGTAAGAGCTGATTGTGTGATAACAAGAACCAAAAAAGAAATTGCTGGAAAAGCTCAGCAGGTCTGGCCGCATCTGTGGAGAGAAATCAGAGTTAGCATTTCGGGTCGAGTGACCATTCCATTTGATAACAAGTCCTGGTGTGTGGGGGTTGGGGTGAGGACATGGGAAATTATTTAACTCGATATTGAGTCCAGAAGGCTGTTGAATTCTCAAGTAGAAAATCAAGTGCAGTTCTTCTAGCTTTGCAGAAAGCTGGGTACTGGAGTTTTACCTGAAGGTAAACCTCATATTGCTGAAAGTTTTAAATACAGTGATCCTAAACACAGAGTACTTACTGCTGATGTAGAATGTTACCACGACTATTCATTTTGCATGTTTAACAGCAACATCAAGCAATAAGAAAACCTTAAATAAAAATAGAAATTGCTGGAGAAACTCAGCAGGTCTGACAGCATCTGTGGAGAAAGAAAAACAGAGTTAAAGTTTGGAGTCCAATGTCCAGTCCGGGGTCTGAAGAAGACTCCAAACATTAACTGACTGTCTCTCTCTACAGATGCTGCCAGATCTGTTGAGTTTCTCCAGCAATTTCTGTTTTCATAATTGATTTTGGAGATGGATTGAACACATCAGGTGGTTCCACACATTCCTTTTTTTTTAAAAAAAGAGATTTTCGAGTTTCTGAAAAAGGGTCACTGAACACGAAACATTAACTCGGTTTCTCTCTGCACAGCTGCTGCTGGACCTGCTGAGTTTCTCCGGCAATTTTTCTGCTTTTTTTTTCTTCAGAATTCAGGATATTATATTCCAATGTCAACACGTGGCGAAAAAATATTGCAAACCCCAGTAACAAAAGTCTTTTGGCAGTCACACGCCTATGGATGGGTGGATTGAAGTTTTTTTTTGTATCTTTTTCAAAAGCCTCAGACAATGTGGGTAAACAGGATTACAGATCAAGTTTCAGTACAGTGCAGGTGACTGTCTCCCTGTGCAACATTACAGACTCCAGATTTCGCTCCTTGTTGATTGCTCCTTGCCCTTGACTGGGCTGCAATTCAGACGAATGGACAGTAGGATTCCTGGTACTATCCCGGGATGGTGTTTCCGACTGGTGGTTGCATCGCTGGCTGCTCTGGGACTTGCAGACAGCAGCAGATATGAAACCCTGGCACTTTCCAATAGGACTGTCGGGAGTTGTACTGAGGACTGTTCACAGAAGGTAAGGTCGGTCCTTTCTTGTGAGACGGGGTGTTGGGGGGGGGGTGTTGCTGGGGGAATCCCTCTGAATAAATATGTAGAAAATTGCCATACCTTAGTAGCAGATTCAAAAGTTCAGAAATACCCCTCCAGCCAAAGCAAAACAATTAACGATTCCAGCTCGCGGGATTCCTCCTTCCTGTTAAAGAACCATGTTTTCTAAATGTGACGTCGAATCATGTTGTTGGCATTGTTAAGATTTTTAGGACCCAAAGGGGGTTAGGCAGAGCAGGTGGACAGAAGCTGTTTCAAAAACAGAAGTTCCTGGAAAAGCTCAGCAGGTCTGGCAGCATCTGTGGAGAGAAATCAAAGTTAACATTTTGGGTCCAGTGATCCTTCCTTAGAACTGAAGATAGCTAGGAAAATGTCGGTTTATATGCAGAAGATAGGGTGAGTGGAGGGTGTAAGGAGTAAATGATCAGTGGGGATACAGGCCATAGGTTTGGGCAGACAAAGGAGTGGATAACGATCTGGCTAGGAGGGTGAAGAGCTGTTAATGGAGACTATTAGTGGTGAACATTAGGTCATGTGTAATGGCAGGCGATGTAATAGCAAGGCCTAGTGTGTGGGGTGAGAGGGCTAGGACATGGAAGAGTTCAGATCCTGAAATTATTGAACTTGATATTGAGCCCAGAGGGCTTTAGGGTCCCCAAGCAGGAAATCTTCCAGCTAATGTTGAGCTTCACTGGGAGGCTGCAGCAAGCCTGAGACAGAGATATTAGCCAGGGCTTATGCCTGAAACATCGATTCCCCTGCTCCTCAGATGCTGCCTGATCGGCTGTGCTTTTCCAGCATCACACTCTTCGACTCTGACTCTCCAGCATCTGCAGTCCTCCCTTTCTCCTGCTCTGTTAAAGTAGTAGGCAACTGGAAGTGCGGGGTCTTTTTTGCAGGTGGAATGTAGGTGTTCTGTGAAGTGGACCTCAGGCTACACTTTGTTTCCTCAATGTAGAGGAGACCACATTGTGAGCGGCGAACACAGCAAACTAGACTGTAGGAACTTCTTAAGGCTGAAAGACCAGAGGGCACAGGTAACCTCCAAAAGAAGCAAAGATGATGTGAGAAAAATGAAAATTCACTCCATATTGAGTCCAGAAGAACTGCTGAGATTTTGCAGCAACTTCCGTTTTCATTCCCAATCTCTTCAATTTATCCTCATTGCTGAAGTTTTTCATCTCTGGAAGCATTCTTGAAAATTATCACTTAAACATATAAAATGTGCTGGATTGTGGGGAAAAGGAAGAGAGTGGTATTGAGTAAAAAGTGCTCAGACAGCCAGTGCAAACACGATGGACTGAATTGCCTCCGTCATGATTCTGTAATCCCATGAGGGGTTCTGACACTCATTCTGGTTAATCCAGCAGGTCCAGGAGAAGCAGTGAGCTGTTCTCTGCAGTTTGAATGCACAATGCAGAACTTCAGAGAGTTAGAAAGTAATATTCTTTACGTAATTCAATGAGTTTGTTAAAAGTCAAATGAAATAATTTGCCATTGTTGCTTTATCTTGAAGATGTCCCTCTGCTTTACGAATGAGAGGGGAAAAGGCTACAATATTCTAAAGGTGGTTAAGCAACTGAGTTTAAAAAAAAGTTTCATACTTCAGCAACAACTTTAACTTAAATAGCAATCTTTTCTTCCAAACTCAGAAGAGTGACTTCATTACCTGGGATCAGACATATTTAAATATTTAGATTGGGTAGCAGTAAATTCTTTTTAAAGGGATTTATTTGCTTGAAACAAAAACAGAAATTACTGGAGAAGCTAAGCAAGTCTGGCAGCATCTGAGGAAGGATCACTGGACCTAAACCATTAACTCTTGATTTCTCTCCACGGATACTACCAGACCCTGTTGAGTTCTTCCAGCAGTTTCTGTTTTTGTATCTGATTTCCAGCATCTGCAGTTCTTTCGGTTTTTAATTGATTGAAATATTGGAATGGTTGACAGTGTGTGCTATCTACAAGATGCGAAGCAGCCCCTTCAAAAGTACCTTCCAAATCTGTGAGTTCTACCATCTCGAAGATCAAGGGCAGCAGAGCACCACCAGTTGCAAGATTCCCTCCGTTTCCCCCCCCCCCCCCCCCCGCCCCCCACAATGACCATTCTGCCTTGGAAACAGATCATCATTTTTACTTTACTGAGGCTGGTCAAAATCTCAAAACTCCATCCCTAAAAACACTGTCACTGCTCCTGCACCATTAGGATTGCAGTGGCTAAAGAAAGCTGCTCACCAGTGCATTCTCCAGGGAAATAATTGTTGCGACTTTGCCAGTGTCACTTACACCCCAAACATGAATGCTAAAAAACATTCAGGATTTGGGGATCATTTGGCAGGAGATAGGGATATGAGATTTTAACTGGCACCCCTGAAAATTTCTACATTTTAAAATTAGGACTGCTTGCTTAATAATTAAATTCTTAAACCATTTTGTCCCCTGCTGGAGACAGGAATCCTGGTCTTGCGAAGAGTGAAAACTTTGGCAAATGTTTTAATTAGTATTTCTGCCTGGCTTTTGAACAAACTGACCACACCCCAATGATGGGAAGCTGTATATTCTGTCCAGTGATCATAACACCTTGGCTGACATTTGCAGGGGTGTGGATCCGTTGTAACTGCGGTGTTTCCAAACTCTGACTCACCTACCCTGGGTTACACCACTTACACTACTGAACTGATATGTCCTTTCAAAACTCATTCTTACAAAGTTTGTCTGACAAAGCTGGGCTAACCCGTGGTCAGATGATTGCCGTGGTCAACTTCAATCCTTTAAATTTTAAAAACCATTTAGAACATAGAACATTACAGCGCAGTACAGGCCCTTCAGCCCTCCCTGTTGCACTGACCTGTGGAAACAATCTGAAGCCCATCTATCCTACACTATTCCATTATCATCCATATGTTTATCCAATGACCATTTAAATGCCCTTAACGTGTCTACTACCGTTGCAGGCAGGGCGTTCCATGCCCTTACTGCTCTCTGAGTAAAGAAACTACCTCTGATATCTGTCCTATGTCTATTACCCCTCAATTTAAAGCTGTGTCCCCTTGTGCTAGCTATCACCATCACCATTTGACCCCATAAAGGTCACAGGTTTCAAAATTAATATTTGGAAATCAAAAAGGATATTAGCAACAAGTAGAGGGTGGGAAAACTTGGGTTGTTTTCAGTAGACATGCATCAGGGAGTGCTAGTCAGACATTTTCTCTCAGGGTGGAAGTGTCAAACATTATGGGGCAAAAATTTAAGGCGAGTGTGGAAATATTTGAGGGAAATGTGCAAGGAAAGGTTTTTACACAAAGGATGTCAGGTGCCAGGGGAGGCAGCAAATACATTAGGAAAGTTTAAGAAGTATTTAGACAGAGATATGAAGAGGCAGGGAATGGAGGGATACAGACCATGTGCAGGCAGGTGAGGTTAGTTTACAATAGCATCATGGTCAGCACAGACATTGTGGGCTGAAAGGCCTGTTCCTGTGCTGTACTGTTCTATGTTCGATGATAAAATGATTATCACAAAAATCGCACAGAAGATTAGAATCCGTACAGTGTGGAAACAAGGCCTTTCAGCCCAACAAGTCCACACTAACCCACCCAGACCCATTTCCGTCTGACTAATGCACCTAATACTATGGGCAATTTAGCACGGCCAATATCTCTGCATATCTTTGGAGTGTGGGAGGATGCCAGAGCAAACCCACACAGACACAGGGAGAATGTGCAAACTCCACACAGACAGTCACCCGGGGCTGAGAATTGAACTTGGGACCCTGGTGCTGTGTGGCAGCGATGCTAACCACTGAGCCACCTGCCACCCTAAAGGAGGCCATTCAAGCCATTATGTCTGCACTGTCTCTTTTAATGAGCATTATGATTTAGTACTACTCAATTGGCGTTTCCCCGTAACCCCACACATTGTTTATTATTTTAAAAATTCATCTCTTAAAAAAGCCCTCTTGCATGCCCCAATTGAAGATGCCTCCAACATACTTCTCAGCACTATACTCACATCCATAGCAACTCGCTGTGTGATAAAGTTTCTCCTAGATTGGTTCCAGAGATGAACGGTTTGTCTTATGAGGAGAGTTTGAGCAATTTAGGCCTGTACTCTCTGGAATTTAGACAAAGAGAGTAAATCTCATTGACATGCTGAAA
Source organism: Chiloscyllium punctatum (assembly GCF_047496795.1). NCBI lineage: Eukaryota > Metazoa > Chordata > Chondrichthyes > Orectolobiformes > Hemiscylliidae > Chiloscyllium > Chiloscyllium punctatum. The sequence continues at coordinate 57,279,350 of NC_092783.1, forward strand.
GGGATTGGCGAAGGAGACCCAGAACGGATGTCTCTTCACGTGGGGGATTCTAGAATAGTTTTGGGTTAAGGGATGAGCAGATTTAAAACAGAGATGTGGAGAAATTACTTCTTTCATAGAGCCATGAGTCTGCGGAATTAACTATCCCAGAGTGTGGTGAATGTCAGGACATTGAGTATATTATAAGGAGGAGATAGATTTTCAATTAGTAACGGGTTGAAGGGTTACAGGGAGCTGGCAGGTAAGTGGAATTGAGGCTGAGTGAGATTAACCATGATCATGTTAAAAGGTGAAGCAGGCCTGAGGGGCTGAATGGTTTACTCCTACGAGGGTAAATGGCTCCTCCCCGACTACTCCAGCCTCTGCGTAATTTTGAAAGACTCAATGAAACCTTTGTGTTGCCTCCAAGGAGAACAGCCACAACTTCTCCACTCTATCCTCATAATTGAAGTGTCATATCCTGGGACCATTCTTGTAAACCGCTTCCGCACTCTTTCCAAGATGTTCACATCCTTCCTTTTGTATGGCACCAGAAATGTACACAGTACTCCAGCTGAGGTCTAACCATGTCCAGTGTAAGATCAGCATCACTTCCTTGTTCCTGTGCTCTATATCCCTCTTACTGAATCTGAGCTTACTGTGGACTTTATCAAATGCTTACTTGGCCAGTCTTGCCACGATTAGTGATTTATCCACAAATACATCCGGGTTTCCTGGATCCTTTGCACCCTTTAATAGAGTCCTGTACCCAAATTCTGTCGACCAAATCAATCACCTCATCCTTCTCCATACTGACTTCATTGCCACCTATCTGCTCACTCCAGCAACTTGTCGATGCCCTTTATGTAATTCTGCACTGTCTTCTACAAAGGTTACAGATCTCCCAAGTTTTGTGACATCTGAAAATGTGGAGATTTTTCCCTGGACACTAGAATCTAGGTCATTAATATCTATCAAGAAAAGTAAGGGCCCCTAAACCGAACCCTGGGCAACTTCACCTGAAACCTCCCTCCAACCTGAAAAATATCCACTCTGTCTGTTTCCTGCCCCTCAGACAATTTATGAATCTTGCTGCTCATATCCCATTTATTCCGTGAGCTGTAATTTTTCTCACAGTCTTGTGTGCCACCGAATTACACACCTTTTGGAAGTCCATGCACACTATACCAGCAGTATTATCTTCATTAATCTTCTCTGTTCCTTCTTCCGGTAAGTTAGTTAACAAGTTTTCCCTGAGAAATGATACGCTAGCCCTTCCTAATGAACCCCCATTTTTCCATGCGCCTATTAATTCTATCCTGAATAATTGTTTCAAGAAGTTTCCCTATCATTGATGTTAAACTGACTGCTCTGTAATTGCATTTTTTTAAGAAGGGTGGAACATTTGCAATTCTCTAGTTCTCTGGCACTACCCGTGGGTCTAGTGACAATTGAAAAATATTACCAGTAGCTCTGCAATTTCCATACACTTTAGGTTAGATTCCCTACAGTGTGGAAACAAGCCTTTCGGCCCAACTAGTCCATACCAACCCTCTGAAGAGTAACCCACCCAAACCCATTCCCCCTAACTAATACACCTAATCCTACTGACAATTTAAATATGACCAATTCACCTAACCTGCACATCTTTGGACTGTGGGAGGAAACCCATGGGAGAATGTGCAAACTCCACACAGACAATTGCCTCAGGCTGGAATTGAACCAGGTCCCTGGATTGTGAGGCAGCAGTGCTAACCACTGAGCCACCATGCCACCCCAAATATATCCTTGAGTTCATCTCATTTAGTTCCAACGTTTTATCAACTTTAAATACAGACATCCTATCCAATGTCTCCTCACTGATTTTAAACCTTTCCAGGGACTGAGTTTACTTGCCAAGGCCCAGGTAGCATCTCTTTCCTCACTAAAGACAGATGCAGAATATCCATTTAACAACTAAACATTTGGCCCATCATGACTGTATTAAACTCCCCAGTTGAAGCACTGCCATCCAACTGAATTGTTTTCAGCAGCTGCAAAGTTGGAAGAAGTTAGCAAGAAGTCCTGTGCACCTGTCAGCAAAAGAGAGTAAAAGATGGGTTGACTATTGCTTCCCAAATCATGGCGCTGGACATAACACCAGGAAGTAAGCTTGGGATCTTTTCTCTTGTTCATTCAACGAATGTGCGCATCACTAGCAAGGCCCATGTTCCTCTCTCCCTTTGGGGGATTCATGTGGATCGGTGCCACAGCATGAGACATTTAATAAAAGCTTTTATTGCCGAATATGGGCATCATTGGCTGGGCCACCATTTATTGTCCATCCTTAGTTCGCCTTGAGAAGGTGATGGTGAGCTGCCTTCTTGAACCGCTGCAGACCATATACTGGGCATACCCGCTGTGCTAAGCGAGGCAGTTCAGGATGGTGATCGGCTTGGAGGGGAACATGCGGGGCGGGAGGGGGTGTCCCCACGTATCTGCAGCCCTTGTCCTACTAGATAGTGGAGGCCACACAGGCTTGCTGAAGGAGTCGAAAGGTGTGGCGCTGGAAAAGCACAGCAGGTCAGGCAGCATCCAAGGAGCAGGAGAATCGACTTTTTGGGCATAAGCCCTTCATCAGGAATGCCACTCACCATCCTGAACTCCCTTGTGCAGCACAATGGGTATATCCAGTATATGGACTGCAGCGGTTCAAGAAGGCAGCTCACTACCACCTTCTCAGGGGTAGCTAAGGATCGCTAATGGCCGAAACAAACTCCTATGATGGCATTTCCAAGAAAGGCAGTGGATTTTCTGGGCATTATCATCATGCTGTTTGTGGGAGCTTGCTACATAGAACATAGAACAATACAGCACAGAACAGGCCCTTCGGCCCACGATGTTGTGCCGAACATTTGTCCTAGCTTAAGCACCTATCCATGTACCTATCCAATTGCCGCTTAAAGGTCACCAAAGATTCTGACTCTGCCACTCCCACAGGCAGCGCGTTCCATGCCCTCACCACTCTCTGGGTAAAGAACCTACCCCTGACATCCCCCCTATACCTTCCACCCTTCGCCTTAAATTTATGTTCCCTTGTAACACTTTGTTGTACCCAGGGAAAAAGTCCCTGACTGTCTATCTATTCCCCTGATCATCTTATAAACATCTATCAAGTCACTCCTCATCCTTCGCCGTTCCAATGAGAAAAGGCCTAGCATTCTCAACTTATCCTCGTATGACCTATTGTTCATTCCAGGCAACATCCTGGTAAATCTCCTCTGCACCCTCTCCAAAGCTTCCACATCTTTCCTAAAGTGAGGCGACCAGAACTGCACACAGTACTCCAAATGTGGCCTTACCAAGATCCTGTACAGCTGCAACATCACCTCACGACTCTTGAATTCAATCCCTCTGCTAATGAACGCTAATACACCATAGGCCTTCTTACAAGCTCTATCCACCTGAGTGGCAACTTTGAAAGAGCTATGAACATTGACCCCAAGATCCCTCTGCTCCTCCACCTTACTAAGAACCCTACCATTAACCCTGTATTCCGCATTCTTATTTGTCCTTCCAAAATGGACAACCTCACACTTGACAGGGTTGAACTCCATCTGCCACTCCTCAGCCCAGCTCTGCATCATATCTAAGTGCCTTTGCAGCCGACAACAGCCCTCCTCACTATCCACAACTCCACCAATCTTCGTATCGTCTGCAAATTTACTGACCCACCCTTCGACTCCCTCTTCCAAGTCATTAATAAAAATTACAAACAGCAGAGGACCCAGAACTGATCCCTGCCGAACTCCATTTGTAACTGGGCTCCAGGCTGAATATTTACCATCTACCACCACTCTCTGACTTCGACCGGTTAGCCAGTTCTCTATCCAACTGGCCAAATTTCCCACTATCCCATGCCTCCTGACTTTCTGCATAAGCCTACCATGGGGAACCTTCTCAAAAGCCTTACTAAAATCCATGTACACTACATCCACTGCTCTACCCTCATCCACATGCTTGGTCACCTCCTCAAAGAATTCAATAAGACTTGTAAGGCAAGACCTACCCCTCACAAATCCGTGCTGGCTGTCCCTAATCAAGCAGTGTCTTTCCAGATACTCATAAATCCTATCCCTCAGTACCCTTTCCATTACTTTGCCTACCACCAAAGTAAGACTAACTGGCCTGTAATTACCGGGGTTATCCCTATTCCCTTTTTTGAACAGGGGCACAACATTCGCCACTCTCCAGTCCCCTGGTACCACCCCCATTGACAGTGAAGACAAAAAGATCATTGCCAACGGATCTGCAATTTCCTCTCTTGCTTCCCACATACTCCTAGGATATATCCCGTCAGGCCTGGGGGACTTGTCTATCCTCAAGTTTTTCAAAATGCCCGACATATCTTCCTTCCTAACAAGTATCTCCTCTCGCTTATCAGTCCATTTCATACTCTCTTCTTCACCAAGACGGTCCCTCTCATTTGTAAATACTGAAGGAAAGTACTCATTCAAGACCACTCCTATCTCTTCTGACTCAATACACAGTCTCCCACTACTGTCCTTGATCGGACCTACCCTTGTTCTCGTCATTCTCATGTTTCTCACATATGCATAAAAGGCGTTGGGGTTATCCTTGGTCCTAGCCGCCAAAGATTTTTCATGCCCTCTCTTAGCTCTCCTAATCCGTTTCTTCAGCTCCCTTCTGGCTATCCTATATCCCTCCAATGCTCTGTCTGAACTTGTTTCCTCAACTTTATGTAAGCCTCCTTCTGCCTCTTTACAAGACATTCAACCTCCCTCGTCAACCAAGGTTCCCTTATACGACCATCTCTTTTCAGGTACATACATATCAAGGCCACATTTCAACGACATCCTTCCCTGACAGCCTATGCTCCCAACTTATGCTCCTCAGATCCTGTCTTGCAGCATCGTATTTACTCTTCCCCCAATTGTAAAACCTACCCTGTTGCACGCACCTATCTCTCTCCATAACCAAGGTAAAAGTCACAGAATTGTGGTCACCATCACCAAAATGCTCACCCACTAACAAGCCCATCACTTGTCCCGGTTCATTACCGAGTACCAAATCCAATATAGCCTCCCCTCTGGTTGGAAAATCTACATACTGAGTTAGAAAAGCTTCCTGGACACACTGCACAGACACCGCCCCGTCTAATCTACTTGATCTAAAGAGCTTCCAATCAATATCTGGGAAGTTGAAGTCGCCCATGACTACTACCCTGTGGCTTCTGCACCTTTCCAAAATCTGTTTCCCAATCTGTTTCTCCATATCTCTGCTGCTATTGGGAGGCCTATAGTAAACACCCAACAAGGTGACTGTTCCTTCCCTATTTCTGACTTCAGCCCATTCTACCTCCAAAGGCAAATCCCCCTCAAACTGCCTTTCTGCAGTAATTATACCATTTCTAATTAGCAACGCCACCCCCCCTCCTTTTTTACCACCCTCCCTAATCTTACTGAAAGATCCGTAACCAGGAACCTCCAACAGCCATTCCTGTCTCTCTTCTATCCACGTTTCCGTGATGGCCACAACATCGTAGTCGCAGGTACCGATCCACGCCTTAAGTTCACCCACCTTATTTCTGATACCCCTTGCGTTGAAGTATATGCACTTGAGCCCATCTCTGTGTCCGCAAGTATTCCCTGTCAGTGCTACCTTCTCCACAGCCTCCCTACATTCTTGGATATCCTGAAAAACAGCTAACCTACTTGCTGGACTACAAGTCCGGATCCCATCCCGCTGCCAAATTAGTTTAAACCCCCCCGAAGAGTGCTAGCAAACCTACCTCCCAGGATATTGGTGCCCTTCTGGTTCAGGTGCAACCCATCCTGCTTGTACAGGTCCTACCTTCCCCAGAATGCTGTCAATTGTTCAAATACCTGAAGCCCTCCCTCCTACACCATCCTTGCAGCCACGTGTTCAACTGCACTCTCTCCCTATTCTTTGCCTCACTGTCACGTGGCACCGGCAACAACCCAGAGATGACGACTGTCTGTCCTAGCTTTTAGCTTCCAGCCTAACTCCCTGAGCTCCTGAATGACCTTCCCACCCCTCTTCCTACCTATGTCGTTGGTGCCAATGTGCAGCACGACTTCTGGCTGCACACCCTCCCCCTTAAGGATTCTGAAGACACGGTCCGAGACATCTCGGACCATGGCACCCGGGAGGCAACAAACTAACAGAGAGTCTCGCCCATGTCCACAGAACCGCCTGTCTGTCCTTCTAACTATAGAGTCTCCTATAACTAGTGCTCTCCTCCTCTCCCCCTTTCCCTTCTGGGCCTCAGAGCCGGACCTCATGCCAGAGACCCGGTCACTGCAGCTTACCCCTGCTAGGCCATCCCCCCCAACAGTATCCAAAGTGGTATACTTATTGTTGAGGGGAACGACCACAGGGGATCCCTGCACTGCCTGCGTCCTCCCCTTCCCACCTCTAACTGTTACCCAGCTACCTTCTGTTCTCTGGCGTAACTATGTCCCTGTAGCTTCTATCTATCACCCTCTCAGCCTCTCAAATAATTCTCAGTTCATCCAACTCCAGCTCCAGTTCCCTAACGCGGTCTGTGAGGAGCTGGAGCTGGCTGCACTTCCTGCAGATGAAGTCGGCAGGAGCATCGGTGATCACCCCTACCTCAAACATCCTGCAGGAGGAACATTCCACTGCCTGCGCTGCCATAACTCTACACTTAGTCTCCAAAACAAGAACACTAAGTAGCATACCTGTTCAGCCGACTGAGTCCTTTTCTTTAGGTTAGAGGAGGAGGGAGGGTGGGAGACACTACACGTTCTTAAATAACAATCACTTACCTTCCTGACCAGGTCATCAGCTGCTGTGTTCCCTCCATTATAGCAGTGTATTTGCTTCGTTGGCTATAAAGAACCTTGAGACATCTGTTGGGCAAGAAAGGTGCTATATAAATGCAAGTCTTTTCTATTTGTAAATTCTAAAACACTCAAGGGAAACTAGGCATGTGCAATAAATGCTGAGTCAGCCGGTGACACCCATACCTCTTGAGCAAGTAAAAGTATTTTGTGATTTCAACATTGTGTTGCTCAAGTTCCACACCCTAGCCAATAGGTAAAACTGTGACTGATGGATATAGTTTGGAGTAAGTGGAAAACTGTGAGTTCTAATAGATCTAATGTGCAGTTTGTCATTTGTGTCTTTTCAGAATCTTCCCTGCCGTGTTATTAAAGGTGGGTACTGAGCTTATTTACCCCTTTTTTTCTCGATTAAAATAATATGGAGTTAATCCTTCATTGCTCTGTCACCAAGGAGAACATTGAGCTTGAAGAATCCACACCTGCGCACATAAATTCTCATCCACTTCTCATTCTGACTTGGTAGAAAAGCCAGTGAGAGATTTGTCAGCTATTTTACATTACCTCACATTCACACTTCAATTGTAGTGAACAGGGAGAGGTATAAAAGTAGGTGCCAATCTCCTATTGCCTGTTCTAGTGGGGAGCGGGGTTCCACTGTATAGCACTGGCTGCTGCTTCTGTTCCTCACCCCAAAAGGAAAGTTAAAAATCACACAACACCAGGGTATAGTCCAACAGGTTTATTTGGAAGCACTAGCTTTTGGAGCACTGCTCCTTTATCAGGAGCTACCACAGTTACCTGATGGAGGAGCAGCGCTCCGAAAGCTAGTGCTTCCAAATAAACCTGTTGGACTATACCCTGGTGTTGTGTGATTTTTAACTTTGTCCACCCCAGTCCAACACTGACAACTCCCCATCATGGACCCCAAAGGTAGGTAGACCAATTATCCACTTTCCAGAACCTCTTGCTCAGTTAATGCACGTCAAGATGAAAACTGCATCACTTTATTTCTGTGGTCATTTGCCACAATTACCTCCAACGGTGGCCACATTTCAAATGTGTTTGTTTCAGTGTGGCTTGGGATTTCCTGAAGTGACTGAAAGTAACAGTGAGTGCCAATGTCTATTGGAATCTACAGCCAGATCTGATTCTGTCCTTCCCTAATGCGTTCCAGCCACAGTAATTGACAAATATGCAGGAGCAGGAACTCCCCAGGCAGCTCTGATAACCAGAGTAACATTCATTTTCTTCCCTTGAAAATTATTTTTTTTCCAACAAATATATTTTATTCATAAATTTGTGCAATTACAAGACAAAACATTTCAACTTTAAAGTTAGAGGAAGTGCATCAAAATTCAACCTGTCGTCATATAGCATGTTCCACTCTGAGCTGTCTCATTACAATTCTATTAGTCATAATGCTTAAAATGTATATTCCATATCAGGTAACGTACCCTAGATCAAAACATTTCAAATAGTTCCATAGAAATAAACATTTCTCCAGAGTACCATATTTTACTCTGAGATACCTGATTACAGTCTCAATGCTGTTGCTGTTCACATTGTGAATCAGCTGGTTGAGCAGGCCGTGAAAATTCCTGATGAAGAGCTTATGTTCGAAATGTTGACTCTCCTGCTCCTCAGATGCTGCCTGACCGGCTGTGCTTTTGCGCCACACCTTTTGACTCCGATCTCAGCATCTGCAGTCCTCTCTCTCTCTCTCCCTAATGGTATACTGGCCTCTATTGCAAAAGCATTCGAGTACAGGAGCAGGGAAGTCTTATTGCAATTGTACAGGGCCTTGGTGAGACCACAGCCAGAGTATTGTGTGCAGTTTTGATCTCCTTATCTGAGGAAAGATGTTCTGATAATGGAGGGAATGCAACAAAGGTTTATCAGACTGATTCCTGGGATGGGCAGCACTGACAATAATAGAGAAACTTAATCAGTTACAATTATACTCATGGGAGTTTCAAAGAATGAGGAGGGATCTCATAGAAATCAATAAAATTCTAACAGGATGAGACAAAGTAAATACAGGAAAGATGTTCCCAATGGCTGAGGAGTCCAGATCCAAGGGTCATAACCTAAGGATACAGGGTAGACCATTTAGGACTGAGAAGAGGAGAAATATCTGTGGGGAGCCTGTGGAAGGCTCTACCACAGAAAACAATTGAGGCCAAAACATTGAATTCAAGAAGGAGTTAGACTTAGGTCTTGGGGCTCAAGGGGTCAAAGAAAGTGGGAACTGGATACTGGAGAGAAATTGGGAATGGAAGACTAGAGAGAAAGTGGGAACGGGGTACCAGAGAATATGAGACTGGAGAGAGTGTGGAAATAGGATACTGGAGAGATATTGGGAATGGAGGACCAGAGAGAAAGTGATAACTGGGCACTGGAGAGAATGTGGGAATATGGGACTGGAGAGAAAGTGGGAATGGGGCACTGAGTTGGATGGTCAACCATGATCATATTGAATGGCAGAGCAGCCTCAAAGGGCCAAATGGCTTACTCCTGTTTCTATTTTGTTTGTTTCAATGTACATTCCACATAAGGCATACATTCCGAGGAATTCCACAGATTCCAGCCCCACAGTGTACTATGGCTGAAAGCCCTTAGAGAATGAACTTGCCCTTGAGAATTGCCCTTAAACATCGACAATTTTCGGGTAGACCAAAAAATTTCTTCCACCAAGTTGACAGTCCTCTCGGCGTAGTTGGAGTATATCAGCAAACTGACCAGAGAGCAGAACGCGTGATCAGAGTAGGTTAATTGATGGTCTTGGTTCTAACTTGAACATCAAGGCTAATATTCCAGTTAAGGTTTGAGGGAGTTCTGCAGTAGATACATGAACCAAAGTCCCATCTGCCTGCTCAGGTTGCTGTAAGAGATCCCAGGAGACTATTTTGAAGAAGAACAGGAATGTTATCCCAGGTTTGGACTGAAGGCTCTGTTTCCATGCTGTACATCTCTATGACTCTATGACTCTATGTATCTTGCCCAATAGGTATTGACCAATCAACATCACAACAATAGATAACTGGTCATTACCTCAGCGTTGTTTGATGAAGTTTGCTGTGGGAATACAAATTGGATGCTACATTTCCTACATTGCGCTATACACAAAAGTATTTACTTGACTGTAAAGTGCTTTGAGATGTCCAGCAGTTGTGAAAAATGCAACACAAATGTGAGTCTTTTTTTAACATTTTAAAAATATTCAACAGAAAGGGAAAACAAGCAAAATCAAGCAACTCCTAAGAAATGTGTTTCACCACAAAAGGAGACGATGGAGTGTCTGGAAAGTGACTTAATTTCTCTCAGATAAATAGAGAACAGTGCTCCTTTAGAGGCTGGAGTACAGAAACCTGGTTGTACATTCAGAGTCTCTGTCCTTTAATGTGACATTAGCCCAAATTTCTGAGTGACATTCATAGTGAAGTAGGAAATAGAAAGAGGTCATTCATTCTCTTGAGGCTGTTCTGTCATTCACTTACATCAATGATTGAACCTTAACTTGGAAAAGCAACTAAGATAATCAAAGACCCCTCTGACTCACCCCAGTTATACTCTCTACCACCCTCTTCCATCGGACAGTAGGTACAGAAGTTTGAATAGACATCCGAACAGATTCAAGAGCAGCTTCTCCCCTGCTGTTATCAGATTTTTGAGCAGACCTCTCAAATGTTAACTCTGATCTCTCTGTCTCTCTGCACCATCTCTATGGCTGTAACACTGTATTCTACACTCTGTGTCATTACCCTGATACACTTTGTATGGTATGATGTACGGATACAGCACACAAAGCAACATTTTTCACTGTATCTCGGTACATGTAACAAGAATAAATCAATCAATTAATATTCCTTATTATCCTGATCCAACCAAAATCCAAGATGCTCAGTTTTGACATTTTTGATTGATTCATTATCAAACTTCAACAGCCTTTTTGAGGGAGAGAGTTCTAGACCTCGTTACATTTTTGTGTGAAGAGTTGCGATTCTAATCCTGGCTCTAATTTTAAAATTATGCCCCCTTCTAATGTTTGTTTTGAACCTCGTAATTCAATCGCACTATAATCTTCTAAACCTTTTGGAATCCAAGCCTAGTCTAGGCAACATGGAAGGATTTACACGTGAGCGAGGATCAACCACTTTTGTCTCACAATTTTTTCTTTATTTCATCAGGCGACTGTCTGTCCAAGCACCATGATACTTGGCCTCTCTCACCACCTCGACACATGGATATACACATCGTTCTGCTGAAGGGGGTCGGGCCAGTGCTAGAGATCAATTTCACCTATTCAGCTGATGGTAAGCCATTTCTCCCCGCCTTGATTCTTTCACGGGACATGCAAAGCCAATATTTGATGCCCATTCCTGTTTGCCTTTGAACCAAATGGATTGTTGGGTTACTTTAGAAGACTATTAAAGATCAACCACATTGCTGTGTTTCTGAAACCAAGGCAGATTCCCTTCCCTCGAGGGCATTAATGATTAATGATTGTAGCCATGGTGTGACCCCATTACTGAGCTGACCTTTATATTCCAAATGTGGTCATTGAATTTAATACCTTTAATAATTTATGGGTGGCATGGTGGTTAGCATTGCTGTTTCACAGCGCCAGGGACCCAAGTTCGATTCCAGCTTCGGGCAACTGTCTGTGTGGAATTTGCACATTCTCCCTGTGTCTGTGTGGGTTTCCTCTGGGTGCTCTGGTTTCCTTCAACAATTCAAAGATGTGCAGATCAGGTGAATTGGCCATATTAAATTGCCCATAGTGTTCAGGGATGTGTAGGTTAGGTGCATAAGTCATAGAGTCATAGGGTAGGGGGTGAGTTACTCTTCAGAGGGTTGGTGTGGACTTGTTGGGGCAAATGGCCAGTTTCCACACTGTAGAGATTCTATGATTCTATGATCTGTCTGCTTCGCTAGCGGGATTTGAACCTGTACCACCAGCCCATGGTCTGGGTCTTGGGATTACTAACCCTTGATGTTACCGCTATGGTACCATCTCCCTCACAATGATACAAAGAAGAAGCCTTTCCAAATGTCACCTACACATCTTTCTACAAACCCAGCGGAACGCCTTGCAATCCAAATGTTAACATTAGTTTTCTCCATGTACTCCTGTAGTTACTGTAACGAGGTCAGCCAGGTGGACTTCATAGAATATGAGTTCCTGTTTGGGGCTGTTAATTTGATCCAATTAGGGAACCCTGGCTGACAGATATAAACTGGAGTGTCAGACATCCTGTTCACTCTGAGAGCTGGCTCTGAAGGAACTGGATCAGTGTCAAGGATTCTCCAGCTGTGAAGAAAGTGTGATTTGGTGTCGGGATATGGCCTCTGTGGAGTTATTTCAACTCCAACCCACCAGCTTTAGGCATCATCCTCTGGTACTGTAGGTGCAACGAAATGGGGAAGAAAACACAAGATTGGCACGAGGAAATGATGCTGTTTTGAAAAGCTGGTGCAGCACAATGAGCTGAATAACCTCCTTTTGCTAAAGATGACCAGGCTAGTTAATGTTCTTTACTATATTGTGCATTGTAGAATGTGAAATGTGTGATTTATTTTTTGGTGTAACCTTTCATGTTCTTTTATTGTGCCTTGCTTGGCTGTGGCCATTATTGGCAGGGACAAAATTTTTTGCTTATCCCAGTTGTCCTTAAACAGAGTACTATGTTAAGCCAATTAGAGTCATAGAGATGTCCAGCATGGAAACAGACCCTTTGGTCCAACTTGTCCATTCCAACTGGTTATCATCAATTAATCTAGTCCCATTCACCAGCATTTGGCCCACATTCCTCTAAACCCATCCAGTTCATGTACCCATCCAGATGCCTTTTAAATGCTGTAATTGTATCAGCCTCCACCACTTCCTCTTGCAGTTCATTCTGTACACGCACTACCCTGTGCACGAAAACGTTCCCCCTCAGGTCCCTTTTAAATCTTTCCCCTCTCACCTTAAACCTATGCCTTCTGAGTTTGGACTCCCCTCCATGGGAGATTGACTTCTGCCTATCCGTGCCCCACATGATTTTATAAACCTCTATAAGGTCACCCCTCAGCCTCCAATGCTCCAGGAAAAATAACTCCAGCCTGTTCAGCTTCTCCCTTATAGCTCAAGCTCTCCAACCCTGCCAGCATCCTTCTAAATCTTTTCTGAACCTTTTCAGGTTTAACGCCCTCTTTCCTATAGCATGGACACCAGAACTGAATGCAGTATGCCAAAAGTGGCCTCACCAATATCCTGTACAGCCTTGCCATGATGCTATAACTCTTATGCTCAATGCACTGACCAATAACGGCAAGCATACCAAACATTTTCTTCACTACCTTGTCTATGCTGGAGCTCCACTTTCAAGGAACTATGAACCTGCACCCCAACATTTTTGTGTTTGCCAACATTTCACAGGACCCTAACATTAAGTGATTTGTCTTACCAAAATGCAACACCTCACATTTATCTAAATTAAATTCTATCTGCCATTCCTCGGCTCATTGACCCACATGATCAAGGTCCCATTATACTCTGAGATAACCACCTCACTTTCCACTACACCACCAATCTTGGTGTCATCTGAAAACTTGCTAACTATACCTCCTGTGTTCACATCCAAATCATTTATATAAATGACAAAAAGCAGTGGATCCAGCACCGATCCTTGTGGCACACCATTGGTCACAGACCTCCAGTCTGAAAAACAACCCTGCACGACCATCTTCTGTCTCCTATTTTCAATCCAATTTTGTATCAAAATGTCCAGCTCTCCCTGGATTCCATGTGATAAAACCTTGCTAACCACTCTGCCATTTGTTGAGTGTTGAGCTGAAGTCCTTGTAGACAACATCCACTGCTCCACCCTCATCAATCCTCTTCATTACTTCTTCGAAAAACTCAATCAAATCAATGAGACGCGATTCCCCATGTATGAAGCCATGTCAATAATTCCTAATCAATCCTTGCCTTTCCAAATGCATGAAACCCTGTCCCTCAAGCATGGTTTTAATCATTGTTTACTAAAATTTATTTTGTTTGAAAAATTTGCAGAAAACGATTACAAACTGCTCAAATTTGACATTGTATAAAATGTAATGCAATTGATTTTTTTGCAGTAGTCTATGAGTTATTCCACTGAAGTTAATTCCAGGATTTAATTACAATTAATATTTACATTTCATGTCAATATTATTTTTTTCTAGTGCAAAATGTGCTAAAGGATGTTATGTGGGTTCCATGGCTCCTGAAAGATGGAAAAAGAACAGAAAAGGAGATGTCTGTGGAGGACGGGAAGGATTAAGTGACAGAGAGTTAGGGGTTCAAAGTCAAAGGGTGTGGTCATGTGACAGGCAACTGGAGGAGATGTGAAAGAGAGAAGGAGGAGATATGAAAGACAGGAGGGGGTGTGAAAGAGAGAAGGAAGAGATGTGAAAGAGAGAAGGAGGGGATGTGAAAAACAGAAGGAGGAGATGTGACAGAAAGAAGGAGGAGATGTGACAGACAAAAGAAGGGGAAGTAAAAGAGAGAAGGAGTAAATGTGAAAGCCAGAAGGAGGAGATGTGAAAGAGTGAAGGAGGGGATGTGAAAGAGAGAAGGAGGAGATGTGAAAGAGTGAAGGAGGGGATGTGAAAGAGTGAAGGAGGGGATGTGAAAGAGAGAAGGAGGGGATGTGAAAGGGAGAAGGAGGGGATGTGAAAGAGAGACTGAGGGGATGTGACAGACAGAAGGTGGAGATGTGAAAAAGAGAAGGAGGGGATGTGAAAGAGAGAAGGAGGGGATGTGAAAGAGAGACTGAGGGGATGTGACAGACAGAAGGTGGAGATGTGAAAAAGAGAAGGAGGGGATGTGAAAGAGAGAAGGAGGGGATGTGAAAGAGCGGAGGAGGGGATGTGAAAGAGAGAAGGAGTGAATGTGACAGTCAGAAGGAGGAGATGTGAAAGACAGGAGGAGGAGATGTGAAAGAGAGAAGGAGGAGATGTGAAAGACAGGAGGGGGTGTGAAAGAGAGAAGGAAGAGATGTGAAAGAGAGAAAGAGGGGATGTGAAAAACAGAAGGAGGAGATGTGACAGAAAGAAGGAAGGGATGTGACAGACAAAAGAAGGGGAAGTGAAAGAGAGAAGGAGTAAATGTGAAAGCCAGAAGGAGGAGATGTGAAAGAGTGAAGGAGGGGATGTGAAAGGGAGAAGGAGTGAATGTGACAGTCAGAAGGAGGAGATGTGAAAGAGAGGAGGAGGTGATGTGAAAGAGAGAAGGAGGGGATGTGAAAGAGAGAGGGAGGGGATGTGAAAGAGAGAAGGAGTGAATGTGACAGTCAGAAGGAGGAGATGTGAAAGACAGGAGGAGGAGATGTGAAAGAGAGAAGGAGGAGATGTGACAGAGAGAAAGAGGGGACGTGAAAGACAGTAGGAGGGGATGTAAACGAGAGAAGAAGTGAATGTGACAGCCAGAAGAAGGAGATGTGAAAGAGAGAAGGAGGGGATGTGAAGGAGAGAAGGAGGGGATGTGAAAGAGAGAATGATGGAATGTGAAAGAGCGAAGGAGGGGATGTGAAAGAGCGAAGGAGGGGATGTGAAAGAGAGAAGGAGGGGATGTGAAAGAGCAAAGGAGGGGATGTGAAAGAGAGAAGGAGGGGATGTGAAAGAGCAAAGGAGGGGATGTGACAGACAGAAGGAGGGGATGTGACAGACAGAACGTGCCCAGGGAAGACAAAATGAGATAAAAAATAAAAGTTAAAGCCTCATATAAAAAACGGAATGAAAACATGTTTGAGATTTCCAGCATACACAATGCTTTAGTTTGGAATGAACATTCTTCTTTTGTTTAAATCCTCCAAAAGGGAATTGCGTTGTTCCCAGAGATAAATGCATTGTATGAAGTGTTCCAGAAAAATCCCACACTCTAACTCCTTGTTTCAAAAATCTATTGAACACATGGACTCAGAAAAGTGACCGATCAGACAGTAAATGGGAAAAAAACACATTTTTCTTCAAAAATAATCTACCCATGAAATATGTGAAAATATTTTACATAGCAGTTCAAATTTGACATGATGTGAAGTGTAATAGAGTTCAATTTTATTCAGTACAACACCTGATTCTGAGGGTTGTTCTGAGCATGAATTTAATCCCCAGGTTAGTATGAGTATGAGAGAGGCTCAGTGTGAGCTAGAGTGCACCTCCATCTACCATGAGGAACTTACCCCTCCCCTGTCCCTGATCTTTTAGCCACACTTTCCATCAAATCCAGCATCCTTCTCACACCCCTATCCCTCACCTTTGTAGCATGTACTGACTTTGGTAGATGTGAAATCCCCCTCTCTCCCTGTCCAACCTTGAGACACGGAAACTCGACTGAGACCTTAAAATCTCTCCAGCGTTAGGGTTGCAGAGTGTTTCCATCCCACTTCCAAATTCAAACCGTGGTGTGTGACACCAAATCCCACCACCCAACTCTACTTCCTTTGTACTTCTTCAATTCTGAAGAACAGCCATTGGACTCAAAACATTAGCTCTGCTTTCTCTCTCCACAGATGCTACTAAACCTGCTGAGTTTCTCCAGCAATTTCTGATTTTCCTTGCTTTATACTTTACTGAGCAATTTCAGAGAGTGGTAGAATTAGAATTTATTGTCGTGTGTACTCAGATACAGGAGTACAGTAAGAAGTGTACAATGTCACCATTCCCGGCACCAGATTAGGTACAAAGTAGAAAAATAAGGCAATAAAGTTAAAAGTTCAACACGACAGTCCCTTTTAAAGTGCTGAGTCATGTTCGATCTCCTCTGTACGCAACAGCACTGCAGATTCCGCAAGACCTCAAGCTCACAGTCCCCTGCATTGAGTTCACTCCCTCGCTTTCCCCCTGCACTCCCTCGCTCACCCCCTCCACTCCCTCGCTCTCCCCCTGCACTCCCTCGCTTTCCCCTCCACTCCCTCGCTTTCCCCCTGCACTCCCTCGCTCACCCCCTCCACTCTCTCGCTCTCCCCCTCCACTCCCTCGCTCTGTCCCTCCACTTTCTCACTCTGTACCTCCACTCCCTCGCTCTGTCCCTCCACTCCCTCGCTCTCCCCCTCCACGCTCTCATTCTGTCCCTCCACTCCCTCGCTCTCCCCTGCACTCCCTCGCTCTATCCCTCCACTCCCTCCCTCTCCCCTGCACTCCCTCGCTCTCCCCTGCACTCCCTCGCTCTCCCCTTCATTCCCTCGCTCTTCCCCTCCACTCCCTCGCTCTTCCCCTCCACTCCCTCGCTCTCCCCTGCACTCCCTCGCTCTCCCCCTCCACTCCCTCGCTCTCCCCTGCACTCCCTCGCTCTGTCCCTCCACTCCCTCGCTCTCCCCTGCACTCCCTCGCTCTCCCCTGCACTCCCTCGCTCTCCCCCTCCACTCCCTCGCTATCCCCTGCACTCCCTCACTCACCCCCTGCACTCCCTCGCTCTGTCCCTCCATTCCCTCGCTATCCCCTGCACTCCCTCACTCACCCCCTGCACTCCCTCGCTCTGTCCCTCCATTCCCTCGCTCTCCCCTTCACTCCCTCGCTCTCCCCCTCCACTCTCTTGCTCTGTCGATTCACTCTCTCGCTCTGTCCCTCCACTCTCTCGCTCTCCCCCTCCACGCTCTCACTCTGTCCCTCCACTCCCTCGCTCTCCCCTTCACTCCCTCGCTCTCCCCCTCCACTCTCTTGCTCTGTCCCTCCACTCCCTCGCTATCCCCTGCACTCCCTCACTCTCCCCCTCCACTCTCTCACTCTGTCGATTCACTCTCTCGCTCTGTCCCTCCACTCTCTCGCTCTCCCTCTCCACTCTCTCGCTCTGTCCCTCCACTCTCTCACTCTCCCTCTCCACTCCCTCACTCTCCCCTGCACTCCCTTGCTCTCCCCCTCCACTCTCTCACTCTCTCACTCTCCCCTTGCACTCTCTCGCTCAGTCACTCCACTCCCTTGTTCTGTCACTTCACTCCCTCGCTCTCCCCCTCCACTCCCTTGCTCTGTCCTTCCACTCCCTCGCTCTCCCCCTGCACTCCCTCACTCTCCCCTGCACTCCCTCGCTCTCCCCCTCCACTCTCTCACTCTCCCCTTGCACTCCCTCGCTCTGTCCCTCCACTCTCTCGCTCTCCCTCTGCACTCCCTCGCTCTCCCCTCCACTCCCTCACTCTCCCTCTGCACTCTCTCGCTTCCCCTCCACTCCCTCACTCTGTCCCTCCACTCCCTCACTCTCCCCTGCACTCTCTCACTCTCCCCTCCACTCTCTCGCTCTCCCCCTCCACTCCCTCACTCTCCCCCTCCACTCTCTCGCTCTGCCCCTCTACTCCCCCGCTCTCCCCTGCACTCCTTTGCTCTGTTCCTCCACTCCCTCACTCTCCCCTGCACTCCCTTGCTCTGTTCCTCTACTCCCTCACTCTCCCCTTGCACTCCCTCGCTCTGTCCCTCCACTCCCTCACTCTCCCCCTCCACTCCCTCACTCTCCCTCTGCACTCTCTCGCTCTGTCCCTTCATTCTCTCGCTCTCCCCCTGCACTCCCTCGCTCTCCCCCTGCACTCTCTCGCTCTCCCCCTGCACTCTCTCACTGTCTCCTGTATTAGGCTCGCTCTCTCCCACACTCTCACCCAGCCCTGCATTGGCCTCACTCTCCCCGGTGATGCATCAAAGTCGACACCCCCTCACCACTGTCGCTGGGAAGAAACTTTGCCTCAGGTGTGCTGGATACCTTGAAACCACTGATCGCTCCCTAGAAGGTAGTTGGGATGCTGAGGTGGGTATGTAAAGCTCAGTAAACATAACAGGTTACCTTGCTGCCCTCATCATTCAAATAACCACAGGATCGTATTTTGAACCCCACACCGATTTCCCACAGGAGATCAATGAAGCACAAAACATACAAATAGGTGCAGGGATTCGCTCCCTGAGGTTCCTCCAACATTTAAGAAAATCCTGATTGAGTTTCCCCAGATCCTTGACTCACCTATTGCCCAAACTCCAGTCATTGTCATCTTGAGCGTGCTCGGAGTCTGAACATCTGCAGCTCAGTTGTAATGATTCAGAGCCGTGGGCATGAACAGGGTGTGAGGGAGAGGTGAGGAGGTAAAGGGGCAATTCTTTTCTGTATTGTGTTCGGTCTGAGTGAGGATTGCCAGTGGGAGGGCCCCAAGGAGGCAGGGTGAGGTGACTGGCCGACAGGGTAGGAAATAAAAGAGGAAGGCAAAGAACAATCCTCTCTTGCTGACTTTTAAATTCTTCTCCTTAGCAAATCTAATTTCCATCAATAAGACGGTGATTGCCATTTCTCAAGTGGGCTCAGTGCAGTGTGTAACGTATTGGTACATCAATGGATTCCCAGCACAGACCAACTACAAAGGAGAACTGGTCAGTAGCAATTCCTTTATTCGTTCATTTCTCTGCCTCCTCTTCTCTCCCTGGGAACCTTGGTGTCAGCTGTAGCTCAGTGGGTAGCTATATCACCTCTTAGGTTCACAGACACACTCATAGAATCCCTACAGTGTGGAAGCGGGTCATTTGGCCCGCTGGGTTCACACCTACCCTCGAAAAGCATCCCACCCAGACCCACCCCCTAACCCTAACCCTAACCCTAACCCATCCACCTAATCTACACATCCCTGGGCACTATGGGTAATTTAGCATGGCCCACCTAACCTACACACCTTTGGACTGTGGGAGGAAACTGGAGAACCCGATGGAAACCCACGCAGAAATGGGAGAATGTGCAAACTCCACACAGAGTCAGTTGCCCAAGGCTGGAATCGAACCCTGGTGTCTGGCACTGTGAGGCAGTAGTGCTAACCACTGAGCCACCCTGCCACCCCACTTGAGCCAGCTGAGCACATGCATCCTTCAGATGGGATGTTACCCTGAGGCCCAGCCTGCCATCTCAGGGAACATACAGAATCCTGTGGCACTCATTGAAGATGGGCAAGGGAGTTCTCATTGGTCTTCTGTTCATAATTAATCCTTCAAACAGCATCACGGAAAGAGATTTCCAGGATTTGGTCAAATGGCTGTTTGTGGGATCTGGTTATGCAAATGGCTGCCACAGCTGTTACATCAGGGCGATCACAACACTCCAACGTTTGTTCATTGTCTGTAAGACGCTCCTCTGAGATTGTGACGGGCGCTTGCATAAAGCCCTTCTTGACTCTTTTCTGAAGTCTTTCACTGCTATTGGAGGCACCATTCAATAGGGGGATGAGATGGGCAACTTAAATAATGATGGAGAGTATGCTTGGCAATGGGAGGATTCAAACGTGTGTCCATCAGGGTCCTTCCAGCTCTCTGGTCTATTCTGAGCAGGAGATGAGAACATTAGAAATAGGAGAAGGTTTAGGCTATTTGGCCCCTTGATCCTGCTCTGCCATTCGGTGAGACCATTGTGATCCTAAGTTGTCCACACTCTAGTTGCCTGCTTTCCTTCCATAGTCCTTGTATCTCAAGACACTGCCTTGAATGTATTCAAAGACTCAGCTTCCACATCTCTTTGATGGGGTCCAGAATTCCACAGCCTGATGATACTCTAGACATGAAATTCTTCTTAGTCTGAAACTGTGCCACCTGGTTCTTGAAGGGGCATTCTTATCTGGTAGGGTCTGGCTGGGATGTCTGAGACCTAATGGAATTAGAGGTCAGGATGCTTAAATATTAATAGATAATCAGGTGTCTAAATATGGGGGACGAGTCTTCAGTGTGTTTGCAATTTGTGGTGTGCAATCTAGAAATAAAACTCCGAGTGAAAAAATGCATGCCTGGACACTGTCTGACCAGCATTTTCATTCCTGATATTTAATAAGGAAAGTCATCCCTCCAAATCTTTGAGATTTCAATTGATCGCCTTTCCTTCTTCTGAACTCCAGTGAGTGTAACTGTTCCTCACAAAAAAAACCTCCATCAGTTTCAATCGATCCATAGAAATTCCAGGGGAAGTCTTCCTCTATTTCTTAAAAAAAATGGACTTGAAATATTAATTTGGTATCTCTCTCCCCAGATGTTACCAGAGCTGTTGAGTTTCTCCAGCACATTCTGTTTTTATTTCCTCCTTGATTTCCTGGTTTGCGCAAACCCTTCTGGATCTTTCTAGAGAGGTCCCAAAGATATGGTTCATTGTGTTGATATTTTGTCAAGTTATAACAAACGGGAGGCCGGACATGTGATCTGTAATCTTTTCTCTCCCAGTGGAGTCTGACTTATCACAGCTGCCATCGACTGAAACCTGCACAGCTTCTGTCTGTTAATATCTACAGCATCCCACCCACCGAGGCTCTGGTGAAGAACGTCCGCTTACCAGGTGAGAGTCTCAAAATTTAATCTGAACAATTTTATCAGCAAATATCTTCAGTCCATGAACTGAGCAATGTCAGGTCATCAACTTTGCTGCCTGAGGTCAACTTGCATGTGACATACAATCACATGTCAATTGATCATATGACATTAGACCACATGATTCCAACGGTATGACGTCTGATTGTGTAGTTTCATTGCACAACATCTTGTCACATGACATTTCGAGTTGTGAAGTGATGCAGCATGGGAAGAGACCATTCAGCCCATCTTGTCTGCAACTAGTAATGTTTTTGAAGAATGCCACACCCCCTGCCTCCAGCAACCCCAAAAGCCTCAGCTCCACGCAGTATTCACATGTCCATGGGCTGATCCACCTTTAGCCAGTCAGTGATACTGACACAGCACTAATCAATCATTTGACATCTGACACATGCTCACACTATCACTGAATCTGAGTGTCATCAAAAAGAGACATTTTATCAAAGTCCATCCATCAAGACAATTCACAAGAAAACCAATAAAGGGGAAAGTCAACATTTACACCAACATTATCACCTTGAATTGGTATTCTTGCAAATTGTCCTGACAAGTCCAAGATGAAAAGCTTCAACAAAATACAGGTGATCTCCGGGCTGAAAAACGGGTTCCGTTCTGCAATCCCTTTGTAACTTAATTGTACATAAGTTGAGTCACAATGCAGGACAATGGAAAACAACTTTTCATATGTCCAGGAACTGTTCATTTATCAGTTTCCAGCAATTCTTCAAATTCTAAACACCAAATGAGAATTTATTGCCTTAAGGTTGGATTGAGTGTAACCTCCAGTTGACCTCACATTGACCTCCAGTTTCACCTGTACAACCCCCACACATACTGCATGCTGTAGGCTCTGCACTTCTTCCTGTCTGGTTGATACTGTGCCTGAGAGATTAATCTCCCATTCTTGGAGGTTCTGCACACTGTGGGATGATTAGAAAGCCTAACATCACCACTAGCTCTCCCAAAAAGATATACTTGGTCACAGCAGGGCAATGATCTCTCAGCAATTGCTCAATTGGTAGCACTGTCAGACTCTCCAGGTTCCAATCCAGGTTTTGAGTGGAAAACCCAAGGCAGCACAGTGTTGAGGGAGCTCTGCACTCTCAGAGGTGCTGTCTTTTAGACGAGAGGTGAAACCGAGGCCAAGTCTGGGCCTCCTTGCCATTTGGAACTCCTTACAACAGAGAGCTGTGGGGCAGAGTACTTGCAGATATTTAAGGCTGAGATAGATAGATTCTTAATCAGTCGGTGAATCAAGGGTTATGGGGAAAGGGCAGGAAAGTGAATGTGAGGAGTGTTAAATCAGTCATGATTTAAGGCAGGCTCAATGGCCTACTCCTGTTCCTATTTCATATGGTCTTACAATCTTCTGGTCTATCTGCCTGCTCACATATATGTAAAGGAATCTATGGCATTGTTTCGAAGAAAAGAAGTGAATCTCTCTCCAGTATCCTGGCCAATATATAAGCCTCAATCGACAAGACAAATACTGCATATATGTTATCATCTCTTTGCTGTTTGTCAGAGTGCTGTACGCATTTGACTGCTGCCTCTCCTGCAATACAACATTTCAAAAGAAGTTCTTTGGCACTAAAGTACTTTGAGGTGCCCAGAGGTTGAGAAAAGCACTATATAAACGTGGTCCTTTCACCCTTTTTTACTTAAACATTTCTGGCTGAACCTCCCTGTCTGCAGTTAGTTTGGAAAGGACAATATTCATATACCTGCTTGCATTAGGCTGCATTGTTATTCCAAAATTAAACAATTAGAAGAATATGATTGATTGCACTTTAATATAAACACACTGTATTCTTAAAATATCTTTTGGCTTCTCTTGTTTAGACTGCATGCTATTTAAATTCCTGTGGGTTAATTTTATTCTGTTAAAATGTGACACTATATACATTTATGTTGTTGTTTTTCTGTACTAATGTGTTTCTGGTCTGTATCTGGAAATGTTGCATGCTATATTTATTCAGGAAAGAATGGAAATGTTGGGTTCAGTCCTAAATTAAGTAGACATTTTAATTGCTACTATCATCAGCATGCATGGTTTCGAGCAGTCACTGAGTAAACACTTCAACTTAGCAATTACTGGTAAGACAGGTATCACAAGTATTGAAATATTTCTGATCTTATCACAACCTTTCTCATTCCTTCAACAAAATTAAATCATTTTATATATAGCATACCAAGATATAAGATCCCCTCAGAGCCCAGTTACTCTTACGTAGGTCGTGGGTGTTCCTGGCTGGGTCAGTATTTATTGCCTAACCCTATTGCCCTTGAGAAGGTGGTGGTGAGCTGCTTTCTTGACCCGTTGCAGTCCATGTGATAATGACAAACCCATAATGCCCTTAGGGAAGGAACTCCAGGATTTTGACCCAGTGACAGTGAAGGAACGTCAATATATTTCCAAGTCAGGACAGTGAGTAGTTTAGAGGGGAACGTGTAGGTGGTGGTGTTCCCATGTATCTGCTGTCCTTGTCGTTCTAGATGGGAGAAGTGACAGGTTGAGAGGGTGCTGTTTAAGGAGGCTTGGTGAGCTGGAGCTCATCATCTTGAAGAGGGTACACCTTGTGAGTGGGTGGCGGAGGGAGTGAAATACCACAGTCGAAATACCAGCCCATGGATACGGGCCGAGGGCAAGCACAGGTCAGAGTAACAGGGAAAATGCATCTTAATAGACACCAAGTTCCCATGCACGCCAATCTACATTGACTCCTGCGTAGCAAGTCCCTTGACCCTCATTTTAGAACCCTTCCAAGGCATCACTCCCAATCACAGCTGTGTCACCTATAACTATCCAAGATCTCTGTGTTCTACCATCTCAGGTATCTTGTGCATTGCCTACTCCTTGGCCTTACTATTAATGGCTGTGTGGGCCTTTAGCTCTGGAAATCCCTCTCCTAAATGTTACCGCCTCTCTATTTGCTCTCCTCCTGTAAGGCAGACTCTAAAACTTCTTTCTATTGATCAATCTTTGCGTCACGTGTCCTAATAACTATTTCTTTGATTTGCGGTCATCTACCTACAATTACTGACATTTGAGCGAAGCATTAAATTGGAGGCCCATTTGATGGTCTCACTGCCCAAACCCCTATCTGTGTTGACATAATGCTTTAAGAGGTATTCCAAACTACCTCATGGGTGCATCAAGCAAAAATTGAAATCAAGTCACATCAGGGAGTATTAGAACTGGTGTCCAAATGTAGATGAGAAAGATAGGTTTTAATTAAGAAAGAAAGGGGGGATGATGAGTTTATTTTCTGAGGAATGAGCATTGGTCATTTCCAGAGCTGAGCTCCGAGTCCGCTGTAAATATGACCAGTAAATGGTGAAGCAATGAAAACTGAAGGTAGCAAATCAGCCAAGGGAAGTGGGCAGAGGACAGGAAAGTGGAATTGAAATAGAAGATCATCTACAATCTGAGAGAATTTCAGAGCAGATTCAAGCAACCATTTCATGTTTTATTCACCCATGGTATTAGAGAATCACTGCTAAGGCTGGCATTTACAAAAGAACATAAGAGCTACATAGCCCTTCGAACCTGCTCCGCCATTCAATAAATTCAGGGCTGATCTTATGGACTCAGCTCCACTTACCTACTCTCTCACAGTAACCCTTAATTATTTTATTGTTCAAAAAATGTCTCTTAGTTTCTAAAATGTTTACTGAAGTCATATCAACTGCTTCACTAGGCAGGGAATTCCATAGATTCACAACCCTCTGGGTGAAGAAGTTCCTTCTCAATTCAGTCCTAAATCTGTTCCCCCTAATTTGGAGGCTGTTCCCTCTTGTCCTAGTTTCACCTGCCAGTGGAAACATCCTCTCTACTTCTATCTTATCTATTCCCTTCATCATTTTATATGTTTCTATAAGATCCCCCCTCACTCTTCTAAATTCCAATGAATATAATCCTAATCTACTCAGTCTCTCCTCAAAAGCCAACCCCCTCAACTCCAGAATCAACCTCGTGAACCTCCTCTCTACCCCCTCCAGTTCCAGTACATCCTTTCTCAAGTAAGGAGACCAAAACTGCCCACAGTACTCCAGGTGTGGCCTCACCAGCACCCTATACAGCTGCCACATAACCTCCCTGCTTTTACACTCAATCCCTTTAGCAATGAAGGACAAAATTCCATCTGTCTTCTGAATTATTTGTTGTACCTGCAGACCAACCCTCTGTGATTCATGCACAAGGATACCCAGGTCCCTCTGCATAGCAGCCTGCTGCAACTTTTTACCATTCAAGTAATAATCTTATTTACTAATACTCCGACCAAAATGAATGACTTTATATTTATTAACGTTGTATTCCATCTGCCAGACCTTTGCTCACTCACTTTAAGTATCTATGTTCTGCAAAGTTTCACAGTCCTCTGCACACTTTGCTCTGCCACTCATCTTAGTATCATCTGCAAACTTCCACACAGTACCCGTTGTCCCAAACTCCAAATTATCTGTGTAAATTGTGAATAATTGCAGTCCCTACACTGATCCCTGAGGCACACCACTAGTTACTGATTGCCAACCAGAATAGCATTCATTTATCCCCACTCTTAGCTTCCTGTTAGACAACCAATCCTCTATCCATGCTAATACTTTACCCCTAACACCATGCATCCTTATCTTATTCAGCAGCCTCTTTGTGGCACCTTGTCGAAGGCCTTTTGGAAATCTAGGTACACCATATCCTCTGGGTCCCAGTTGCCAACCTTGCTCATAATGTCTTCATAGAATTTGAAAAGATTAGTTAAGCATGACCTGCCCTTCATGAACCCATGCTGTGTCTGCCCAACGGAACAATTCCTATCTAGATTCCTTGCTATTTTGTCCTTGATAATAGACTCAAGTATCATCCCCACAGCAGAGGTTATGCTAGTTGGTTGATAATTCCCCATCTTTTGTCTACCTCCCTTTTTAAACAGTGGCATCACATTTGCTGTTTTCTAATCTACTGGAACTGCCCCAGATTCCAGTGAAATTTGGAAAATCACCATGAGTGCACTTGCTATTTCTCCTGCTATCCTGTTTAATACCCAGGGATGTATTCCATCAGAGCCAGGAGACTTGTCTATCCTTAGCTCCATTAGCTTGCCCAACACTACCTCTTCTGTAATAATGGTTGTTTCCAGGTCCTCACCTACCTTCAGCTCTTTGTCAATTACTGGCATGTTGTTAGTGTCCTCCATTGGGAAGACCAATACAAAATACCTGTTCAATGCCTCAGCCATCCCATTACTAGTTGCCCCTGCTGAGTGGTTTGCTAGGCCATTTCAGAATAACTACACTACTGTGGGTGCGCACTCACAAAAAGATCAGTTTGGATAAGCAGAGCAGATTTCCTTCTCTGAGGAGTACAACTGAATGATATGTTTTTATAACAATCAGGTAGTTTTATTATCACTGTTACTAGGGCTAGCTTTTCAATTCTAAATTGAGTTATTGGGGTGGCTATATTTTCAAAATTCAAAACCAGAACACGTTGAAAAGCTATGGGAAGGTGAAGGCTAGGGCCAGGGACAGAGAAACAGCTAAGAGAGCGCCAGATCTGTTATTTACAGAGAATAGCGTCCATCCTCTTTGTATGATGAAAATTACAGGAAGATATAACACTTTAGGCAGGAAAATGGAGGTTGGATCCAGTTGTGTTTCTTGATTTGATTTGATTTGATTTATTATTGTCACATGTACCTCAGTACAGTGAGCGGCACAGGCAGATATAACATACAAAGACGTAGAGATCATAAGCGGTTTAGATAGAGTGAGGCATACAAGGTTACTGCTGCAGAGAAGGTGCACGAAGAGCAAGGTCAATGTTAGATTTGAAGTTAAAGAGGTCCATTCACCAGTCTAATAACAGCTGGGAAGAAGCTGTTCTTCTTGAACCTGTTGATAAATGTGTTTAGGCGTCTGTACCTTCTGCCAGACACATGAAGTTAGAAGAGGTTATCACCAGGGTGGGCGGGGTCTTTAGCGATGTTGGCTGCCTTCCTGCAGCAACAAGAAGTTTTGATGGAGTCCATGGATGGAAGATTGGTTTGCATGATAGTCTGGGCTCTGTTCTCAACTTTTTGTAGTTCTCCCAAATATGTTGCTTTTGGGGTCTTGGTTTACAAATGTATGTATATGTTTGTTACACGCCCTGGTTGAAATCTGCGACAAGTCCTGGTGGAAATTTCAATTCTGCAGCCTAAATTGTCAACTACTGGCATGTTATTAGTGTCCTCCATTGGGAAGATCAATACAAAATACTTGTTCAGTGCCCCGGCCATCCCATTTATTACCATCGTTAAATAAATGCATGTAGTAAGCTCAGTTGGCTGGACAGCTGGTTTGTGATACACGGGTATGCCAACAGCATGGATTTAATTCTTCCACTGGCTGAAGTAACCATGAAGGGCTCTCCTTCTCAACCTCTCTCCCCACCTGAGGTGTGGTGACCCTCTGATTAAACCACCTCCAGTCACCTTTCTCTCATGAGAGAGTGAGACGATGATGCCTTTACGTTGTATAAAATCAAGGTGCACAGTAAAGCTGACGAAATGGGGCATGGAGTCGGAGTACAGTTATTGTCAGCTTTAAGAAGTATCCAAAGTCAGACCAATGGAAATAAACATAAAGGACTGCATTGGTGAATTTGAAATATCAATATGTTTTGCAAGAGAAAGCAAAGAGGGAATGAAATCAAAAATTGCTTGGGAGTCTTGGCAGGTCTGACAACATCCGTGGAGTGAAAGCAGAGATAATGTTTCAGGAACAGAGACCCTTCCTCCGTTTCTGATTTCCAGCATCTGTAGTTCTTTGGTTCTTTTCTGTCAAATAGGGAGTTGTTTTGCAGTGGCATTGATGATTAGGTGAGAAAGTGATTTTTATAGTGTTGCCAACTCCAGCTGGCCAGATTCCAGAAGGTGTTATCACATGACCTTCTCCCTTCAACTGCCCATCCCCCAGCCTCCTGCTAATGCTCCTTTCCACCACCGCTCCCCCCCCCCCCCCACCCCTTCCCAAGCATGTCAATCACCACCAAAGCCCATCCTCCCATGGATGGCCTTGTGTTGACAAATTGGATAAGGTGCCAGAAGGAGAAACAGAAAGCTTCTTCAGGGCTGTGTGAGTGAGAGGTCCTGCACCATTTAATCAGTAAGAAACCCTCCCTGACACAGATTATAGTTTATTATTTTCTGAGTTCCTGCAGGGCTTGGAACACTTTACTCAATTTCACAGCAATAAACTGGTTTGTCCTGGAGCAAATTAAAACAAGTTTGACTGATTGTTATGCCACAACAAACAAAGCAGAAACATATTATTTCAGTGGAAGAACCTGCATTTATATAGTATCTTAGCACATCCTACAAGCGCTTCAAAGCCAAAGAAATATTTATGTTGCAATTTAACCACAATTCAAAACCAACATCAGCAAACATGATAAGTCATGTTTTAGTGATATTGCCAGAAGATAAATGTTATTCAGAGTACGAGGGAGACCTGTCTGACACTCCATTAATATAATAAGTAGTCCATTGCACACAAATTAGCAGGAAGTGAGAGTGGTAAGGATGATATAAAAAGGATTCAGGGTGATTTACACAAGTTGTATGACTAGGCAAGGACATGGCAGATGAAGTATAACATGGATAAAAGTTAAAATCTCACATCACCAGATTATAGTCCAACAGGTTTATTTGAAAGTACTAGCTTTCGGAGCGCTGCTCCTTCGTTAGGTAGCTAGTGGGACAGAATCATAGGACACAGAATTTATAGTAAGAGATCAAAGTGTCATACAACTGATGCAATGTATTAGACAAACCTACATGGCTGTTAAATCTTAAATCTCTTAGAATGGGGATGCAGGTTTTGATTGATGAATATGTAAATCCCAGAATTTCTTTCAGGTCCCAACCGCGAGATAGCTTGAAGTTTTATCAGTGTAATTCTGTGTCCTGTGTACCTGCACTACTAGCTACCTGATGAAGCAGCTCTGAAAGCTTGTATTTTCAATTAAACCTGTTGGACTATAACCTGGTATTGAGTGCTTTTTAACTTTGTCCACCCCACTCCAACACCAGCACCTACAATTGTGAGATTGTCCACTTTGGTACAAAAAATACAGAATCTTATTTAAATCTTATTTAAACGGTAATAAATTGGGAAAGGTTGATGTACAGAGGGACCTAGGTGTACACTGGTCACTGAAAGGCAGTGAGGAGGTGCAGCAAGTAATTAGGAAAGGAAATGATATTTTGGTCTTCATTTCAAGAGAGTTTAATACAAGAGCAAGGAAGTCTCACTGCAGTGAAGAAGTTTTTCTCCTCTCTCTACAAGAATCTCAGGGAGTCCCTCTCCCACTGCAACTCCCAGGTCATTTCCTCTGCCCTGAAGCTCTTCAACCATGTCCTGGAACTCAATGCTACTTTCTCCCCACCCCCACCGTCCTCTAGCTTATCCCTCCACCCTTCAGGCTCTCTGCCTTTATTCCTGATGAAGGGCTTTTGCCCGAAACGTCGATTTTACTGTTCCTTGGGTGCTGCCTGAACTGCTGTGCTCTTCCAGCACCACTAATCCAGAACAGGGTCTTGGTGAGACCACCCCTGAAGAATTATGTTTGTTTATCACTCCTTACCTAAGAAAAGAGATAATTACCATTAGAGGGAGTGCAGCAAAGACTCACCAGACTTTTTTAATAGAATCCCTAAAGCATGGAAACAGGCCCTTTGGCCCAACAAGTCCACACTGACCCTCCGAAGAGTATCCCCAAACCCATTTTTCTACATTTACTGCTGGCTAATGTGCCTAACCTACATTTTCCTCAACACTATGGGCAATTTAGCATGTCCAATTCACCTCACCTGCTCATCTTTGGACTTTGGGAGAAAACTGGAGCACCTGAAGGAAACCCATACAGAGACATGGGGAGAATGTGCAAACTCCCCACACCTGGGACTGGAATCGAACCCGGGTCCCTGGCACTATGACGCAGCAGTGCTAACCACTGAGCCACCGTGCTACCCACCACCCAACCAAATTATTCCTCTGAAAATGTTTTGCAATATGAGGTGTAATTGGATCAACTACCATTATCTTCCAGAAAAGGCAGTGAAAATCCAGTCACTGAATATATTTAAGAAACCTATAGATAGATAGATTCCGACAGGCCAAAGATGTCAAAGAGTATGTACGCTGTTGAGATGCAGGATCAGCCATGACCATGTTGGAATGCACTTGATGGACCAAATGACTTTCTCCTGCTCCCGTTTGCCCACTGAAGCTTTAACATGCCACCTCCTAACCAGAGAGCATTTCCTGCAACTTTCCCTCTCGTTGTTCTTGCCGTTACATGGACTTCCTAAGGTCTGTGTATGGAAGTTTCCAGAAGCAGTGCCAGTCAGTAGATGTGAAATTTCCCAGCAGCCGCACAGGTTAGAGGGAATGTCGCTGTCTGGGCTTTATGCTTAAGTGCTTGATATGCACTTAAATCCACAATCTTCATCTCAGAGGTGACAATGCTACTCATTGAACCATGTCCAGGAGGAGGCCAATCGGCCCCTTGAACCTATTCTGTCATTCAATGCCATCAAGTCTGATTTGTGACACTAACACCATCCACCCACCTTAGCCCATGTCCCTTTACTCCTTTGGTTAACAGAAATTTATCAATCTCTGGTTTAAAAATAACAATTAATTTTTCAGCAAGTGCTGTTTGCTGAAACGAGGGCCAATCTTTGTGTGCAGAACTGTTTCCTAATTTTACTCCCGAAAGACCTCGCTCTAAGTACGTCCCCTAGTCCTAAACTCCAAAACCAGCAAAAATATTTCCTGTCTATTGAAGGC
This sequence comes from Chiloscyllium punctatum, assembly GCF_047496795.1. NCBI lineage: Eukaryota > Metazoa > Chordata > Chondrichthyes > Orectolobiformes > Hemiscylliidae > Chiloscyllium > Chiloscyllium punctatum. The sequence continues at coordinate 57,310,321 of NC_092783.1, forward strand.
AAAACATTGAATGTTTTCAAGAAGGAGTCAGGTATCGTTCTTGGGGCTAAAGGGATCAAAGAGTCTGGGGAGAAAGCAGGAACAGGGAACTGGGTTAGATGAACAGCCATGAACCTATTAAATGGAGGAGCAGGCTTGAAGGGCTGAACGGTCTACTGCTCCTACTGTTTTGTTTCTATATTTTTCTTTACCCAGTCAGTTCCTCTTAGTAACATTTGAACAAATTGCTCTTTAATCCTGTAAACCCTGAGGAATGTGTCACTAGCTTGTGTAATCTGTGCTTGCAATTTTACCCAGGCAGGCCAGAAAATGTAACTACTCACTGAGTCATAGAGCACAGAAACACACCCTTTGATCCAACTCGTCCATGCTGACCAGATATCCCAATCTGACCTAGTCACATTTACCAGCATTTGGCCCATATCCCTCTAAACCCTTCCTCTTCATATACCTCCAGATGCCTTTTAAATGTTGTCATTGTACCAGCCTCCATCACTTCCTCTGGCAGCTCATTCCATACCCGTACCACCCTCTGCGTGAAAAAAATGCCCCTCAGGGCCCTTTGAAATCTTTCCCCTTTCACCTTAAACCTATGCCCTTCAGTTTTGGACTCACCCACCTTTGGATAAAAACCTTGTCTATTCACCCTATTCATGTCGCATATGATTTTATTAACCTCTACATGGTCACCCCTGAGCCTCCAACTCTCCAGGAACAAAAACCCCAGCCTATTCAGCCTCTCCCTATAGCTCAATCTCCCCAGTCCTGGCAACTTGCTGTAAATCTTTTCTCAAGTTTAACAACATCATTCCTGTAGAAGGGCAACCAGAATTGTACACAGTAATTCTAAACGTGGCCCCACCAATGTCCCGTACAGTCGTAATGTGAGGTGTCAACTCCTAAGCTCAATGTTCTGACAAATGAGAGCAAGAATGTCAAACTCCTCGTTTACCGCCCTGTCTACCTGCAACTCCAGATTTTTCTAAAAGTACAGTTCCCAGAACTGAGCACGTGCATCACGATATGGTCTAACCAGGGCTCTGTAGATGTTATGTTAATGCATAATCAGCCACAATTGATACTTCAAGCTGAGTCCTATCCAATGGATTTATGTAATCGTGCTGATTACATTGAAAGCTGTAACTGGAGCAATTTCTCACTCCATCCAGGGAAGTTACATTTCCAGCTAGGTGGAATATGAGGAGAGGTCACAGAATCAGGAATCTTTACTTTGTAAGAGTTGAGGATGGAATGTGATCTCATTGAAGTGTGAAAGGATACAGACAAGATCAACCTGAGGGGAGCGTTTCTGAGATCTCCCAGTTAGCCGACCTAACGCTGGAGATTGTGAATGAGGTGCCTGGTGTCCACAATTAATGCAGTTGTAGATTCTACAACACGAGGCAGCAGCAGGACATGGCGGGGTGGGGAGGTTGGGGGCGGGGATTGGGGGAGGTGGGGAGGTGTGAGAAAGGGTGAAGTTTGCCCTCAAAATTCATGAGTTTAAAAAATGAAAGAAGGCTTCCCATTCAGGGCCCAGTAAGAGTTTGAGGCGGAACTTGGTTTCTGTGGGATTCTTTGCCTTTTTAACTGTCCTTTTGTTTCTCATATGTGAGTAAATTTTCAGTTCTCTCTGCAGGCATGTTTCAGGGCCTGGCTACTAACCTCGAGGGAATTTAAGGGAGTCAGTGAGGGAAGATGGAAGTGGAGAAATGCGAGGTGTGTGGGAGAGCGTGAAGGCATACACGAACTTCCCTATAACAAACCACTTCACATTGAAGACTTAAAGAAACCATCTGTTTGTAAATAAATCGCAATTGTTATGAACCTTAAATTTCGGAATTATCTGCAATTTTCAAGTGACGCTATTCCTCTAATTTTCAGATTGTAACAATCCAATGATGAAACTTTACGCTAAAGACTACTGTCCAGGTAGGATGGAAGCTGACATGTTTATTGTGTGGAATATATGGTCCCTCCTCAGTGAAGGACTTGACCATGTTCGACTGAGTCCTGCTCACTGTATCAATGAGGCAGAAAACTTGGAAAGGGATCATGCTGTAAGGTTGAGTGAAATAGGGGTTGATGGGAAGGGTGAGGGCAGTAACAAATTAAAAATACTATACATGAATGCACAAAGCATTAGACATAAGATGGATGAGCTTGAAGCTCTTTTGGAAATTGGCAGATACGATATTGTGGGGATAACTGAGACGTGACTTCAAGTGGACAGGGCCTGGGAAATGAATATTCAAGGCTACACGTGCTATCATAAGGACAGACTGATGGGCAGAGGGGATGGGGTGGCCATGTTGGTAAGGGATGATATTCAGTCCTTTGCGCGGGGGGACCTAGAGTCAGGGGATGTAGAGTCAGTGTGGATAGAGCTGCGAAATACTAAGGGTAAAAAGACCCTCTTGGGAGTCATCTACAGGCCCCCAAACAGTAGTCTGGATGTCGGATGTAAGTTGAATCAGGAGCTGAAATTGGCCTGACGCAACGATGTTACTACAGTTGTTATGGGGGATTTTAACATGCAGGTAGACTGGGAGAATCAGGATGGTATTGGACCTCAAGAAAGAGACTTTGTGGAGTGCCTCCAAGATGGATTCTTAGAACAGCTGGTGCTGGAGCCTACCAGGGAGAAGGCAATTCTGGATCTGGTATTGTGCAACGAACCAGAATTGGTCAGAGACCTCGAAGTGAAGGAGCCATTGGGAAGTAGTGACCATAATACATTAAGCTTCAATCTGCAATTTGAGAGGGAGAGGGTACAGTCGGAAGTGACAGTACTTCTGTTGAATAAAGGGAACTATGGCGCTATGAGGGAGGAGCTGGCCAAAGTTCAATGGTGCAATACCTTAGCAGGAATGACAGTGGAGGAACAATGGCAGATATTTCTGGGTATAACGCAGAAGATGCAGGATCAGTTCATTCCAAAAAGGAAGAAAGATCCTAGGAGGAGGCATGGGCGGCCGTGGCTGACGAGGGAAGTTAAGAAACATATTAAAAGTTAAAAGAGAAAAAGTATAACATAGCAAAGATAAGTTGGAAAACTGAGGACTGGGAAGCTTCTAAAGAGCAACAGAGGATTACTAAGAAGGAAATACGGAGAGGAAAAATGAGGTACGAAGGTAAACTGGCCAATAATGTAAAGGAGGATAGTGAAAGCTTTTTTAGGTATGTGCAAAGCAAAAAAATGGTTAGGACTAAAATTGGGCCCTTGAATACAGAAACAGAGGAATATATTATGGGAAACAAAAAAATGGCAGAAGAATTAAATGGGTACTTCAGATCTGTGTTCACCGGGGAAGACACAAGCAATCTCCCTGAGGTAATAGTGGCTGAAGGACCTGAACTTACGGGAATTTATATTTGCCAGGAATTGGTGTTGGAGAGACTGTTAGGTCTGAAGGTTGATAAGTCCACGGGGCCTGATGGTCTACATCCCAGGGTACTGAAGGAGGTGGCTCGGGAAATCGTGGATGCGTTGGTGATTATTTTCCAGAGTTTGATAGATTCAGGGTCGGTTCCTGAGGATTGGAGGTTGGCTAATGTTATACCACTTTTTAAGAAAGGTGGGAGAGAGAAAGCAGGAAATTATAGACCAGTTAGTCTGACCTCAGTTGGTGGGAAAGATGCTGGAGTCTATTATAAAGGATGAAATTACGGCACATCTGGATAGTAGTAACAGGATAGGACAGAGTCAGCATGGATTTATGAAGGGGAAATCATGCTTGACTAATCTTCTGGAATTTTTTGAGGATGTAACTCTGAAGATGGATGAGGGAGATCCAGTAGATGTAGTGTACCTGGATTTTCAGAAAGCTTTTGATAAAGTCCCACACAGGAGGTTAGTGAGTAAAATTAGGCCGCATGATTTGGGGGCAAAGTACTAGATTGGATTGAAAATTGGTTGGCTGATAGGAAACAAAGGGTAGTGATAAACGGCTCCATTTCGGAATGGCAGGCAGTGACCAGTGGGGTACCGCAGGGAACCGTGCTGGGACCGCAGCTTTTTACAATATATGTTAATGGTATCAGCAATAACATTAGCAAATTTGCTGATGATACAAAGCTGGGTGGCAGGGTGAAATGTGATGAGGATGTTAGGTGATTACAGGGTGACCTGGACAAGTTAGGTGAGTGGGCAGATGCATGGCAGATGCAGTTTAATGTGGATAAATGTATGGTTATCCACTTTGGTGGCAAGAACAGGAAGGCAGATTACTACCTAAATGGAGTCAATTTAGGTAAAGGGGCAGTACAGAGAGATCTGGGTGTTCTTGTACACCAGTCAATGAAGGCAAGCATGCAGGTACAGCAGGTAGTGAAGAAGGCTAATAGCATGCTGGCCTTCATAACAAGAGGAATTGAGTATAGAAGCAAAGAGGTGCTTCTGCAGCTGTACAGGGCCCTGGTGAGACCACACCTGGAGTACTGTGTGCAGTTCTGGTCTCCGAATCTGAGGAAAGACATTCTGGCTATAGAGGGAGTGCAGCGTAGGTTCACGAGGTCAATTCCTGGAATGGCGGGATTACCTTACACTGAAAGATTGAAGCGTCTGGGCTTGTATACCCTTGAGTTTAGAAGACTGAGAGGGGATCTGATTGAGACATATAAGATTATGAAAGGATTGGACACTCTGGCAGCAGGAAACATATTTCTGCTGATGGGTGAGTGCCGAACCAGAGGACACAGCTTAAAAATACGGGGTAGACCATTTCGGACAGAGATGAGGAGAAACTACTTCACCCAGAGAGTGGTGGCTGTGTGGAATGCTCTGCCCCAGAGGGTAGTGGAGGCCCAGTCTCTGGATTCATTTCAGAAAGAGTTGAATAGAGCTCTCAAAGATAGTGGAATCAAGGGTTATGGAGATAAGGCAGGAAGAGGATACTGATTAGGAATGATCAGCCATGATCATATTGAATGGTGGTGCAAGCTTGAAGGGCTGAATGGCCTACTCCTGCAGCTATTGTCTATTGTCTATTGTCTATTGATGCTGTCAGGTCTTCACGTTGTATAAAAGATACCTGAAGCACTGATTAAAACAAAATCTCACAACGATGAGACTGGAATGGAGAGAACATACTCATTCAAAAAGATTGAACAGACTAAGGGTCTGTTTGAGTCTTAAAATGCTCCTCCAAAACAAAACTCTACAAAAATAAGCTTTTGATTGTCTGACCTAATGTCTCCCTCCCTGTGTGACTCAGTATCATATGTTGCTTTCTAATGCTTCTTTGAAACGCCTTGAGAAGCTTCAATATGTTAGCGGTGCTGCATGGATGTAAGTTGTCGTTGTCGTCTTTAAGCTTATGAAAGGGCTTTGACCGAGCGAAGATGTTTCCGCTTGTAGTCGCTTGGTAACACAGACCCTAAGTATTACTGAAGAAAAAGATGCTTTTGAGGCTTATTGACTTGTACTGATCAGGACAGAATTTGAAGAAAACCAAATCTAGAAGGGAACAACAATTTATACCACATGAGAAGAGTTTGCTGACTGGTTGGCAAGTGACATTTGGTAGATATATTGTCATGGAGAATGCATGGCGAAAAGTTATTGCCAGCTCCTGTTTACATTTAAATGAGTTGGCTCTGATTAGTGAAGACATGGTGAATACACCAGTGAATAGCTGTCCCTCAGCTTTTGTTTTATTGAAAAGGTACAGTGTGGGGACATGTTCTTTCTGTTTGTAAAGTTCAGAGACGTGCGAGTGGATATGTCCAGCTTCTGACACATGTAAATGAGTCCCACTAATAATCTTACATTGATTCAGTTTAGTTGTGAAGAAATTTCACTGGAATTGAAACATTAACTCTGTTTCTCCCTCCAAAGATCTGCTGAGTTTCTCTAGCAATTCCTATTTTTGTATCTTATGTTGTTTGGTCGTGTCATAATTAGCACAATCAGGATTGTTTCACAGAATCACAGAACCCCCTACAGTGTGTAAGGAGGCCATTCGTCCCATCAAGGTCACGCCAACCCTCCGAAGATCATCCCACCCAGACCCAACCCCTGACCCAATCCCTGTAATCATGCATTTCCTGTGGCTAACCTACCTAGCCTGCACATCCCTGGACATGACAGAGCAATTTAGCATGGCCAATCCACCTAACCTGTACATCTTTTGGAATTGTGTTTGGCAAATGGCGTCCAATCATGTGATCACATCTAATGTTGAACACTACATTCTTTGTTTTGCAAACCAGGGCAGGTTGAATATGGTCAAATGTGTATGTCATGAACTGCTGAAGAGACATTCTGTTTGATGCTATATACCAGGTACAAGACAAATGGGCACCATACTTAGCATCACACCAGCACTGAAATACATAGACCATGTGACTGATTTGCATGCAAAGCTGAACATCATATTGACATGAGGGCATCATCTAGCTAATGGAAATTATCACTGGTTTTATTATTGCATTGTCACAGAGTGAAATGGCTAGTTCCGTATATTGCTAAAAATTTTACTAAATCCCTACAGCGTATAAGCAGCCAATCAAGTCCACCACTGACCCTCTGAAGAGCATCCCACCCAGGTCTACCCTCTCCCTGTAACCCTGCATTTCCCATGGCTAATCCACCTCGCTTTCACATCCCTGGACAGTATGGTCAATTTAGCATGGCCAATCCACTCAACCTGCACATCTCTGGACTATGGGAGGAAACCGGAGCACCCAGGGGGAAACCCACACAGAAATGAGGAGAATGTGCAAACTCCAGGCAGACTGTCGCCCAAGGGTGGAATCAAACCCAGATCCCTAGCGCTGTGAGGCAGAGTGCTAACCACTGAGCCACACATTTTGAGGCACCTTGTCATTCAGGTAATCTGAGGTTTATTGGACATTTTTCCATGCCAACAATAACAGGGCTATTCATGGATTTACATGACATAGAGCAAGCTATGATCTGATCAGAATAGCCTTTATCTCAAGCTCTTTCACCATTAAGCTGAATCAGAGTCTATATGCTGCCTAATCAGTACTCTCTTCCCAAGCAGTACAAATTATTGTTATCTTTGAAATTGAGTTCTTGCAATTCTGTCCTGATTATTGTAAGGCAAAATGCCTCAACAGTGATTCCATTTGTGATGGAGTCCAAACACTGGCTCATAAATATTATAGAGTCATAGAGATGTACAACATGGAAACAGACCCAACCTGTCCATACCGACCAGATATCCCAACCCAATCTAGTCCCACCTGCCAGCACCCGGCCCATATCCCTCCAAACCCTTCCTATTCATATATCCATCCAAATGCCTCTTAAATGTTGCAATTGTACCAGCCTCCACCACTTCCTCTGGCAGCTCATTCCATACACGTACCACCCTCTGCGTGAAAACGTTGCCCCGTAGGTCTCTTTTATATCTTTCCCCTCTCACCCTAAACCTATGCTATTAGACAGTTACTTCAGGAAAAACTTCTTCAACCAGAAAGTGGAGAATTTGGAACTCACTACCACAGAGAGTTTATGAAGTGAATCGTATAAATACATTGAAAGAGAAGCTGGATAAAGATTTGAGGGAGAAAGGAACCCAGCGATATATTGATCAGGTAAAGAGAGATGGGAGATAGTGAGGACTGCACATGCTGGAGAGTTAGAGTCGATAAAGTGCGGTGCTGGAAAAAGTACAGCAGGTCTGGCAGCATCTGAGGAGCAAGAGAGTTGGGGCCCCAGTCCTGATGAAGGGGTCCTACCCAGAATGTCAACTCTCCTGCTGCTCGGATTCTGCCTGACCTGCTGTACTTTGTCCAGTGCCAAACTTTATTGACTAAAGAGAGCTGGGAGCAGGTTGTGTGTAGCATTAACATTAAGTGGCCTCTTTCTGTGTTGAACGTTCAATGTAATCCAATAGAATAATTCTACAACTATTTGAGTTAAGTACTGCAGCTCATGACATAATCAGAAGATGGAGACACTGTCACTGTATGACTGCCAGTCTTTTGTAATCGAGTCATAAAGTCATAGAGATGTACAACAGTTTGGTCCAACTCATCCATGCCGATCAGCTATCCTAACCTAATCTAATCCCCTTTTCCAGCACTTGGCCCATATCCCTCTAAACCCTTCCTATTCACATACCCATACAGATGCCTTTTAAATGCTATAATTGTACCAGCCTCCACCACTTCCTCTGGCAGCTCATTCCATACATGTGCCACCCTCTGTGTGAAAAGGTCCCCCTTTGGTCCCTTTTATATCTTTCCCCTCTCACCCTAAACCCTCTAGTTCTGGACTCCCACACTCCAGGGAAAAAAACCTTGTCTGTTTATCCTATCCATGCCCATCATGATTTTATGAACCTCTATAAGGTCACCCCTCAGGCTCTAATGCTCCAGGGAAAACAGCCCCAGCCTGTTCAGCCTCTCCTTATAGCTCAAATCCTCCAACTCTGGCAACATCCTTGCAAATCTTTACTGGACTCTTTCAATGTCACAACATCTTTCCGATAGGAAGGAGACCAGAACTGCACACAATATTCCATAAGTGGCCTAACCAATGTCCTGTACAGCTGAAACATGACCTCCCAACTCCTACACTCAATGCTCTGATCAATAAAGGAAAGCATACCAAACGCCTTCTTCACTATCCTATCTACCTGCGACTCTAATTTCAAGGAACTATGAACCTGCAATCCAAGGTCTCTTCGTTCAGCAACACTCCCTAGGACCTTACCATTAAGTATATAAGTCCTGCTAAGATTTGCTTTCCAAAAATGCAGCATCTCGCATTTATCTAAATTAAACTCCATCTGCCACTTCTCAGCCCATTGGCCCATCTGGTCCAGATCCTGTGGTAATCTGAGGTAACCCTCTTCGCTGTCAATGACATCTCCAATTTTGGTTTCATCTGCGAACTTACTAACTGTACCTCCTATGTTGACATCCAAATCATTTATATAAATGATGAAAAGCAGAGGACCCAGCACCGATTCTTGTGTCACTCCACTGGTCACAGGCCTCCAGTCTGAAAAGCAACCCTCCCCACCACCCTCTGTCTTCTACCTTTGAGCCAGTTCTGTATCCAAATGCCTAGGTCTCCCTATATTCCATGAGACCTAATCTTGCCAACCAGTCTCCCATGAGGAACTTTGTTGAATGTCCACTGCTTTGCCCTCATTAATCCTCTTTGAGTTCTTCCTGTTTACATCCCCAGATACATTGTGACCTCCTGCCAGTGGAGGGAGATTTTGTGGCCTGTCCTATTTCAGGTCCCAAAATAAAAACAAACATAAAATTAAAATGTGATGAATGTTAAATTGCTAGCCTTCCATTTACAGCTGCAAGAGTCAGTCTGACTTCCACAGTTATTCATCTGCATTACGTATTTCAATGCAATCTCCAGATTGCGTTCTCTCCTTCTTAATAACTTCACTTACTGAGGGGGCGGGGGTGAGCAGCTCTTTTTTATTTTATCTTAATAAGTGAGAGGTATAATTTGAGATGTATAAAATTAGGAGGAGCATAGATGGGGAAAACAGGAATGAACTTTTCTCTTTGACAGAGGGATGAATGTAGAGGGGGCATAGATTTAGAACAGGGGACAGAGGAGGGTGTGAGGAAAGATCCTTTTACCCAGAAGGTGGTGGGAATCTGGAACTCACTGCCTGTAAGGGAGGTAGAGGCAGAAACCGTCATAATATTGATGTAGCACTTGTGATGCTAAAACATACAAGGCCAAGTGCTACAAAGTGGGATTCAAATAGTTAGGTGCTTGACTGGTACAGACTCAATTGGCTGAAGGGCCTTTTGCTGTTGACCTCTATGATCAACACACATCAAATTAACCAATCACCCAATTACAAAAGCCAGCCCTTAAATATATGTTCCAGTGAGCCACAATGTTGTCTGTTATTTCTGAAGCATATGTTGGTTTGTTGGCGTTCTCATGTTAGAGTGGTGGTGTCCCTATCTCTGAGCCAGGAGGCCCTGCTTCAAGTCCCACCTGCCGCTGAAGTGTTTTATAATATTACTGAACAGTTTGATTCAAAATATCACACTGGTTCATTTTGAAAGGGACCATCATTTACAAGACTGTGAATTAACTACTCCATACCTCGTGATTTGGTACATGATTTAGGTACGTGGACATAGAATTGAGTTCACGTAGACATTTTGATGGGGCTGCTGTGAGAGGCTGTTTCCTCTGGCTAAGGGTCAAGAATCATGGGATACAGTCTTTAACCTTTTGTGTCTTTCATTAAGTCCATGACTGATTTTCTGCATCAATGGCATTATTCCCATATTGCCTTACTACCAGTGAGGGACGTTTCGTATGTAGTCATACTTTGGGATAGGCGGGTAAGATAGACTGAAGGTCATAGCCTGCTGGAAACTGTTGTTGTGTGATTGTGTAATTTCAATTCTTGCTCTTCAGAGATCACTGTCCAATGTATTCTGAACAACAGTGACTTCACGGTGACCTACAACAGCTCCCATCCTAACCTTGAGTACTTAGTTTATCTCTGTATCTGGAAAAGTCAATACTGCAGCAGTGAAGAGGCTCAGAACCTTGCGGTAAGTATGCAGTCATCCTGATCAAGAGCCAACACCTTCCTTGGATAACAAACTGAGAGTGGAAATCTCCAGAAGTAAACATTTAAACAACAAGGAGTGGAATCTGCAGTTCAGAATTGGAACCCATTCTTAATTTGTTGTCCATTGAACTGCGGTGTATATTTGAACTGTGGTGTATATTTGAACTGCGGTGGGTATTTGAACTGCGGTGTATATTTGAACTGCGGTGTATATTTGAACTGTGGTATATATTTGAACTGTGGTGGGTATTTGAACTGCGGTGTATATTTGAACTGCGGTGTATTATTACTGGACAGGTCAGATCCCAGATAGAAATCTGGCTTGATAGATCACAGTTTGTGTCACTAAACAAACCATGTAATGCTGCAGATTTGGTTGTAACAATAAGACAGAAGTTTATTTCACAAAAGAAATGAAGATGAAATAGAATAAACATCAACTATTTACACATTCCTGGGTCTAGATTAGAGTGGTGCTGGAAAAGCACAGCAGTTCAGGCAGCATCCGAGGAGCAGTAAAATCGACATTTCAGGCAAAAGCCCTTCATTCCTGATGAAGATCTTTTGCCCGAAACGTCGATTTTTCTGCTCCTCAGATGCTGCCTGAACTGCTGTGCTTTTCCAGCACCACTCTAATCTAGACTCTGGTTTCCAGCAACTGCAGTCATTGTTTTTACCTTATTTACACATTCCATAAGTTTACAGATTTTGAAACACGTGGTACCATAGTAATCCCAAAACATTCCTTTACAAATCTCTTTGCACAAGACCCAAAAAACCCTTTGTCCAGTTCTTACAGCAGAGAAGAGTCCCTATCTGTTGCATCTTGTACGTTTAATTTAACTGGAACTTTAACTCCCATCTACAAAACTTGATAGCTTCTTCATGGACTTTACATACGCCTGAGCATAATGTTCTCAGCTTTAAATAACCTCTTCAGGGTTTTATCCAAACACTCTTAGTGGGTTTGTTTTATCATCCTCTATTGTCTAAAGTAATCTCTTCTCTATTTTCTCCCTTTTTTGTGAGTGATGCTTTATGTATCTGTGCGCATCTATAGACTTATGCTGAACTACCCTAAAATTGTTTTATTGTTTAAAAAATTATTTTCAAGCTACGTGTGTTTCTCTTAAGCTTAAAAAAAATCAAAACTTTCTAACAGAAATCCTGATGCACAACTGTTTGCTTTTTTTATGCAAACTCTCCTGATGTGCCCCTCCTGTTTTGAAAGCTACTCCCTCAAACTGTTTAAAAGAATCACCATGGCTACAGAAATATCCACAAATTGTCCCGGCACACAGGAACATTTAAAGTTCAAAAAAATCCAAATTAAAAATATATTATATTAAGTGTAAAAATTAACCCTCGTATACTTGGCACTATTCTAACTTGTCAGGCAAAGTGATGGGTATGTTCTGTTTTTGAATTACAGCCACCCATGGATGCATTTGGGAAAACCAACAGCATCAGATTCAAGAATGTCCCAGTGATCCCATGTCTCTGTGTCCGGGTAAGCTGACTTTTTAACTGCGGCGGTCCATGTGGTGTAGGTAGATCCAAAATCCAGGATTTTGACCCAGTGACAGTGAAGGAACGGTGATACATTTCTAAGTCAGGGTGGTGTGTGACTTGCAGATAAACAGACAGATAGATTTTTCAATCAATAAGGGGATAAGAGTTCTGGAGAAAATAAAGGAAGGTAGAGTTGAGGAAAATCAGATGGTAGAGCAGACTTAATGGGTGGAATGGCCTGCTCTACTCCTATGTCTTATAGTGGAAGATGGTAGTGTTCTTAGACTCCTACTGCCCTTGTCCTTCAAGGCGTTAAAGGTTTGGAAGGTGCTGCAGGGCATATTTTAGATAGTACACACTACTGCTACTGAACGTCAGTGATGGAGGGTGTGGATGTTTGCAGATGTGGTGCTGATCAAACAGGCTGCTTTGTCCTGGATGGTGTTCGAGCTTCTTGAGTGTCGTTGGGAACTGCATCCATCCAGGCAAGTGGGGAGTATCCATCACACTCCTGACTTGTGCCTTGTAGTTGGTGGACAGGCTTTGGGGAGTCAGCAGGTGAGTTACTCACCACAGTGTTCCCAGTCTGTGGCCTGTTGGCTGTTGCAAAAGTAAAAATGCTGTAAGCGTGCTGTAGGTTAAGCAACATCTATGGAGAGAAACAGTGAGGCATCTCTTTGTGACTGCACTTTCATTGTTTATCCTTGTACCACTGTGAAGTGGCTTGAGCCTTTTATTCCACGTGAAAGGCATAGAACGAGTCCAAAGTTCTGGTGGTCTAAACAACAAAGGCAAATTGACGATTTTGCTTATGTTGATCTCACCCATCCCTTTGGAAATTACATCATCTTTAAAGAGATTTTGCTGCAAATACCATCTCTGTTCTCCTTTCATCACAGGTAGCCACAAAAAGCCACAGTCTGTACCACGAGCAAATGGAGTGTCCATTCAAAGGTATGTCAGAGGGTAGAAGAAATGTTGAATGACCATAGAATGTCTTAACTTGACACTCAGAGTTATGACACAACATTGTCGATGTTTAAAATGAGGTGCTGGAGAGAAATTCACACACTTCCAATTTTCCTTTAGGATTTCTCAAATTGTTTCTGAATTTCTAACTTGCATTCCATCCATAAATGATTTCCATTCCCGTGACCTCAGAGGGAGAGGTATTATAATGTGAAGCTCAGTTCCAGGAATCTGAGCAACATCAATGAGACTGACACATCTGAAGGAGTTCTGCATTCCCAGCAGGTGCTGCCTTTACAATGAGACATTTAAATAAGGATCTGTCCCTTCTCTCTGTTGTGCATTTAAACAAATCACTATTTCAGACAAGAGCAGAGAGTCTTGCCTGAAATGTATCCCTCAAACAAAAGAGTTAAGAAGCAAATTATATCATTATTATTTCATTGCTGTTGGTGATCACTGTGTACAAATACAGTTTCCCTCTTTCCAATATCGCAGCAGTGACAACTCTTCACAAAGCTTCAATGTTGTATAGTGTTTTGGAATGTCTCATCTGAGAGACTGTGCAACACAGCGCTGACCCTCGGAAAGTGTAACACTCCCACAGTAATGACCCTCTGAGAGTGTTGCACTCCCTCAATACTGACCCTCTGACAATGCAGCACTCCCTCAGTACTGACCGTCTGACAGTGCAGCACTCCCACAGTGCTGGCTCTCCGACAGTGCAGCAATCCCACAGTAGTGACCCGCTGACAGTGCAACACTCCCTCAGTACTGACCCTCTGACAGTGCAACACTCCTTTCAGTACTGACCCTCTGACAGTGCAACACTCCTTTCAGTACTGACCTTCTGACAGTGCAACACTCCCTCAATACTGACCCTCTGACAATGCAGCACTCCCTCAGTACTGACCCTCTGACAGTGCAGCACTCCCACAGTGCTGGCTCTCCAATAGTGCAGCAATCCCACAGTAATGACCCACTGACAGTGCAACACTCCCTCAGTACTGACCCGCTGACAGTGCAACACTCCCTCAGTACTGACCTGCTGACAGTGCAGCACTCCCTCAGTACTGACCCACTGACAGTGCAGCACTCCCTCAGTACTGACCTGCTGACAGTGCAGCACTCCCTCAGTACTGACCCGCTGACAGTGCAACACTCCCTCAGTACTGACCCGCTGACAGTGCAACACTCCCTCAGTACTGACCCGCTGACAGTGCGGCGTTCCCTCAGTACTGACCCTCTGACAGTGCAGCACTTCCATAGTACTGACCCTCGGACAGTGCAGCACTCCCACAATACTGACCCTCGGACAGTGTAGCACTCCCTCAGCACTGACCCTTTGAGAATACAGCACTCCCCCAGTATTGACCCTCTAGCTGTGCAGCACTCCAGCAGTACTGGCCTTCTGACAGTGTAGCACTCCCTCAATGCTGACTGTCTGACAGACCACCCATTTAACTCTCTCTGCTATAAGGGAAACATTTGCAGATTCTCCAATCTCTCCACGTAACTGAAGCTCCTCATCCCTGAGATCCTTCTAACAAATCTTTCATACACACTTTGGAAGACTTTGATCTTCTTCGATGCCCACAGTGAAACATAATATTCCAGCTGACTTATTAAGGTTCATCATAACATCACAGAACATGTGGAGGCAGATTCCATCAGAGGTTTATAAAGAGAGCTGGTTATATATTTGAAAATGATGAAGTTAGCGAGCTACAGAGATAGGGCTGGAGAGTGGGATTAGCTGGGTAGGTCTTTCCAGAGCTGGTACAGATATAATGGGCCAAATGGCCTTCTTCAATACTGTAAAGATTTATAATTTGATTATGTGGCTGTACAAATATTTGACATAACATTTTTCCATTGGTGCCCTTGCCTTGATAAAGTCAAGAAACCTGCTTCCCTTTTTATTTCAAACTGTCTTAACACATAAAATTTTATGAATACATCCCTCAGAGGCCCACTATTCCTGCAGTCCCATTTAAAACTGCATCCTTATGTTGGGGTGGGGGGAGGATGAGAGCAGTGAGCTATTTGCAGAGTGGGGGTGGTGAGGGTGATGTGACAGGGAGTTGGGAGTATGGGGATAGGGTGCCAGTGCTCTAGTGGAACTGTCACTGGAGTATGAATGCAGCAACCCAGGTAATGTCCGAGGGATCCTGGTTCGAATCCTACCATGGGGCAGATGGTGGAATTTGAATTCAATAAAAAAAAAATCTAAGATTAAGAGCTTAATGATGACCATGGCCAACTGTCAGGAAAAGCCCATCTCGCTCACTAATATCCTTCAAGGAAGGAAATCTGCCATCTTTACCTGGTCTGGCCTACATGTAACTTCAGACCCACAGCAATGTGGTTGATTCTCAGCTATCCTCTAGGGATAGGCAATAGATGACCAGCAACATGCAGTTCCCATCTATATATATATAAAAAAAACCCTTCTCTGGTCCATGGGAATACCCCCTCAGCCTCAATATTGAGCACCCCAACACAAAGTCTGCCACCCATGGGTGCTCCCACCCACCCTGTTCCTTAAAGGAACCTTCACCACCCTGCCCTGAGAACCCCTTCTCCATTCCAACCCGACCTAACACTCACCTGGTCCAGACTCCAGGACATAGCCTCTGGTTACAGTCATAGTCCCAATGACTCCAGCTTCTGGAACTGCTGGGCCTATAGAGCCACTAACTATACACATTGGCCAGCAGTTGGTGGGGGAGTCCAGAACGAAGGGGTATAGGTTTAGGGTGAGAGGGGAAACAATTAAAAGGGACCAAATGGACAACGTTTTCCCACAGAGGGTGGTGCGTGTATGGAATGGGCTGCCAGAGGAAGTGGTGGAGGCATCTGGATGGGTATATGAATAGGAAGAGTTTAGAGGAATATGGGCCCAATGCTGGAAAATGGGACTAGATTATGTTAGGTAACCTGGTCAGTTAGACCGAAGGGTCTGCTTCCATGCTGTACATCTCTATGACTCTATGACTCTCTGACTTACTGGCTCCTAAGCGAGGGCAGAATTCCTGCCTCCAGACACTTGACATTGCTCAGAGGATTAAATAGCTGTGGGACAGCCAACACTAGTGAGAACGTGTTCTCCACAAAATCTTCAAGTGGGACAGAAAATCTCACCATCTGAAAAAAATCCCAGCCACTGTCCCCTTCCAAAATGCACCACATCACATTTCTCTGTGTTAATGTTCATCTGCTAGGTGTCTGCTCAATGCACCAATTTACCAACATTCTCCTGAATTCTGTTACAGTTTATACCTTTTACAAGTTTCATGTCAACTTTGAAGTTATGGTGCATTTATGCAAGCTCAGGCCTTGTATACTAGGAAAGAGCAGTGGTCCTAATACTAAGGTAAAAACAATGACTGCTGATGCTGGTGAAGGGCTTTTGCCCGAAACGTCGATTTTGCTGCTCCTTGGATGCTGCCTGAACTGCTGTGCTCTTCCAGCACCTCTAATCCAGGTCCTAATACTAACCCTTGGAGACATTCTGAATACTTTCCTCTGTGTGAAAAGCAATCATTCACCCTTAGTCTCTTTATTCTGTTTCTTCCCCAAGTTGTTTTACCCATTGTTCATTCCCTTGGACTTATGGTCAAGTCAAGTCTAGATATTTTCCTAATTAACCTGCACAGAGATATTATTGTACACTCCTAGAGAAGGTAGGACTTGAACTCTGGGCCTCTGGGCTTAGAGGTATTAAACACCACCAACTTGGAGTCATCCACCCTGAGAAATGACCTCCTGGGGCACATTGTCTGCGGTTTTGTAGCAGTAAGTTTTTTTTTGTGCAGTACTCACAGTTTGAAATTCAGGAAACACAATATCCGTCTCACTGCCTTCATCAACCATCTCAGTTATTTCATCAAAGAACTCAAATCAGGTTCCACATGATTTGCCTCTAACAGATGTCGTTCATGAAAATTGATTTTGTCTAAAGATTCCCCACCCACAACGCTATCTCCTTTCCGTTGTTTTATGTCCTGGGTTTGTACACCCCCACCCCCAAACCACTGCTCTGTTCCTCAACTCCACTCAGGTAGCTTCTCTCTTTGTACACTCAAGCACATTTGTCAAAGCTGCAATAGTGTCTGTAGTCAGGACTGCCACCAGTCTCATTCCTTGCAACCTTTTCTGTTTTTTCCAGTATGGAAGGATATGCCAGGCTTCTGTTATCGCCTGTTAAATCCCATGGGGCGACTTGTGTCTGTGCTTTATTTTCCATGATCTATGCACATTAAATTTTCATGCAGACAGTAGCATGGTTGTAATGACTAACAGATGGTCCAGCTAACACTCTATGAAGATGTATTCAAATCCAACCTTGTGACTTTGGAATCTTATAGGTAAAGATTTGAAAGTGAGTCTCACTGATGGTGACCATTGGTAAATTATCATTATTTGTTATAAAAACCCCTCTGATGCTAATTAGGGAAGGAAGTTTGCCTGGTCTGACCAACGTGTGACTCCAGTCGATAAGTTACGTGGTTGACTCTTAACTGACCTCTGAAATGGCAAGTCACACAGTTCAAGAAGCAACTCTGGGTGGGACTCGGGTGCTGGTTTTACTGGCCACAGTTACATCACATGAAAGGTTAAAGACAAATCTCTCCAACCCCACCTTAGTCTGCCTTATGTTTCTCCCCTGCCTGGTCTCTCCTCTTACTGAATGCAGAGAGTCATCAACTGACAATCAAGTTGGAATCAACTGCATCAGCTCTCCAGTTGCAACCCAGCGGCTTTCCGGCAACCTGCACCATCAGGATCAAAGCGATGTTCTCCTACAGAGAGGACAGCACAAGGTGGCTCACAAACATGTCAGCAGTTCAGGAACTGTTGGTGAGTTCCATTTTGATGCTTCTTAGCCAACTGAAGGCAACAAAGCCAATTATGGCAATGATAATCGCAATGTTTCTCTAAGATTTTGTCAATAATGAGCAATATTCCAGGTAGAGCCCACTAGGGAACAGGCAGTTCTGGATTTGGTGATGTGTAATGAGGCGGCTTGGTTCGGGAGCTTAAGGTGAGGAATCCCCTAGAGACCAATATATGATAGAATTCATCTGCATCAGTTTTCACAGTGAAATAAACCTATAAGATACCAGAATATCAAGAGGGTCAGGGCAGAGGTGAGTGTTGTAGCCATTCCTAAGGAGGAGATGGTGGGGGAGCTGAAAGGTCTGAGGGTTGATAAATCACTCTGGACCAGATGGACAACACTTCAGAGATCTGAAGGAGGTAGCGGAGGAGATTGTAGAAGCATTGGGGTGGTGAACTTTCAGGAATAGTGAAGTCAGGAAAGGTCCTATAGGACTGGAAAATGACTAATGTAACACTCCTGTTTAAGAAGGGAGGGAGTCAGAGGATAGGAAGCTATAGGCTAGTTAGCCTGACTTTGGTCCCATTAGTAAGAATTTAGAGTTCATTATTGAGGAGGAGATTGTGGAATACCTGGAAGTGGGAAGGCTGTGAAAAGACCTGGATGGGATGGGAGAGCGGGCAAAGAAGGGTAACTGGAATACAATGTGGGAAAGTCTTAGATTAAGCACTTTGGTAAGAAGAATAGAGGCAAAGACTATTTTCTAAATAGGGAAAGGGACTTGGGAGTCCTAGTTCAGGATTCTCTTAAAGTTAACAAGCTGGTTTATTTGGCAGTTAGGAAGATAGATGCAATGTGAGCATTCATTTTCAGGAGGACTAGAATTTAAAAGCAGAAATGCACAGCTAAGGATGTTTAAGGCTCTGGTGAGACTGCATTTGGAATATTTTGAGCAGTTTTGGGTCCTGTATCTAAGGAAGGATGTGCTGGCCTTGGAGGGAGTCCAAAGAATGTTTACAAGACACTGGGGACAAAGGGCTTGTTCTATGAGGAGTGGTTGAGGTCTCTAGGTCTGTGCTTGACTGGGTTTAGAAGGATAAATGGAAATCTAATTGAAATTTACAGAATACTGAGAGGCCAGGATAGAGTGGACATGGAGAAGATGTTTCCACCAGGTGGAGAGACTAGGATGCAAGGCCACAGCCTGAAAGTGAATGAACAACCTTTTTCAAACTGAAATGAGGAGGAATTTCTTCAGAGGGTAGCGAATCTTGGAAACTCAGTGCCACAGAGGGTTTTGGAGGCCGAGTCATTGAGTATATTTAAGACAGAGATAGATAGGTTTGTGACTGGTAAGGGGATCAAGTATGATGGGGTGAATGGAGTGAGAAACACATCAGCCATGATCAAATGGTGGAGCAGACTCGGTGGGCCAATTGGCCTAATTCTACTCCTATAGCTTATGGCCTACTGTGACTCTGCATGTCAAGAAATCACAAGAAAGAACAAGGTCAAGTCCCTTTTTTTGAATGACTGTTTCCATTACCCATTAATTTGTATCTTTGCCCAACTTGTAGGTCTCTGAATCGAAGATACATGAATTCAGCATCAAACCATCTCTGCAGGACAAGGTGTTGTGTGTGAAGGTCAGTCTGTCTTCCTCCTGTTGATTTTGGCCAGTGTTAATCCCTTACTGTGATTGTGGGGTGAGGTGGGCTGTTACAGTCCATTCACTGAGTCCAAGTTGCCATGGTAACTTTTACAGACATGTTGTACTCTGGAGCTACAGATAGTGATGGTACAGGCCCACCAATGTTCTTCTGTCACCTGCTTGGCAAGGTGCACTAAACCATCAATGATTGATTCTTCCTTCATGCTTTAGTTATTTATTGTGTTTTTCCCTATTTTTCTGCCAGTTTTCTTCCAGTGTCTCCTAACAGTATTGATTCCTTGCTGACACATGACACAAAAGCAGCCGTTTTCCGTGTGAGATTTCCAATTGTGGTCATGAGAAGATTAGCATCCCAAAGGATGTTGTCTCAGCTATTCCTCACCCAATGCCCACACAATGTGTACTTCCAAGCACGATTTAATACTTTATCATGTGCCAACATACCCTGAATATGTTTGCAGCACACAAACAGGACACTTAGCTCAATACATCCAGGCTTGAGCTGACTAGAGTCATAGAGATGTACAGCACGGAAACAGACCCTTCGGCCCAACTTGTCCATGCCAACCAGGTGTCTCACAGCAATCTAGTCCCACTTGCTAGCACCCAGCCCATATCCTTCCAAACCCTTCCTATTCATATCCCCATCCAGGTGCCTTTTAAATATTGCAATTGTACCAGCCTCCACCACTTCCTCTGGCAGTCTATTCCACACATGCACCACCCTCTGTGTGAAAATGTTGTCCCTTAGGTCTCTTTTATATCTTTCCCCTCTCACCTTAAACCTATGCCCTCTAGTCTGGACTCCCCCACCCCAGGGAAGAGACTTTGTCTATTTATCCTATCCATGTCTCTTTTATAAACCTCTATAAGCTCATCCCTGAGCATCCGACACTCCAGGGAAAACAGCCTGTTCAACCTCTCCCTATAGCTCAAGTCCTCCAACTCTGGCAACATCCTTGTAAATCTTTTCTGAACCCTTTCAAGCTTCACAACATCCTTCTGATAGGAAGGAGACCAGAATTACATTCAATATTCCAAAAGTGGCCTAACCAACATCCTGTATAGCTTCAACATGACCTCCCAACTCCTGTACTCAATACTCTGACCAATAAAGGAAAGCATACCAAACACCACCTTCACTATCACATCCACCTGCGACTCTACTTTCAAGGAGCTATGAACCTGCACTCCAAGGTCTCTTTGTTCAACAGCACTCCCTACGACCTTACCAATCAGTGTATAAGTCCTGTTAAGATTTGCTTTTCCAAAATGCAGCACCTCGCATTTATCTAAATTAAACTCCATCTGCCTCTCCTCAGCCCATTGGCCCATCTGATCAAGATCCATTGTAATCTGAGGTAACCTTCTTTGCTGTCCACTACACCTCCAATATTTGGTGGCAAACTTACTAGTGGCAAGTGACATTGTACCTCTCAAATGCCAGGCAATGACCATCTCCAGTAAGAGACAATCTAACCATTACCTCTTGATATTCAATGATGTTATCATCACAGAATCCCCCACAATCAACATCCTGGGGTTACCATTGATCAGAAACCCAACTGGACTCACCACATAAACACAGTGTTTACAAGAGCACGTAAGAGATTAGGAATACGACGGTGAGTAACTCACTTCCTGACCCCCCCAAAACCTGTTCACCTATCTACAAGGCACAAGTCAGCACTTGCCTGGATGGATGTGGCTCCAAAAATATTCAAGAAGCTTGATACCTTTCAGGACAAAGCAGCCCACAAATCCACAAACATCCACTCCCTCTACCACCCATGCTCAGTAGCAGTAGTGTGTGCTATCTACAAGATGTCCTGCAGAAATTCACCAAAGGTCTTTAGACAGCACCTTCCAAATCCATGAACACTTCCATGTGGAAGGACAAGAACAGCAGATACATGGGAACACCACACTCTGTAAGGTCCCCTCTTGACTTGAAAATATATTGCCATTCCTTCATTGTTGCTGGGTCAAAATCCCAGAATTCCCTCCCTAAGGACATGTGGGTCAATCTACAACACATGGACTGCAGCGATTCAAGAAGACAGCTTACCACCACCTTACCAACAGAAGGGCAATGAATACTGGCCCAGCCAGTGATATCCATGTCCCAGAAGAGAATTTAAACAAGTTCATGCTGAAGTTTATGCTCTGAATGGCACTCCTTTCAATTTTCATCATCTATCCCCATCTACATATCCGTTGAATACATCCAGTGACCTGATTGACACGAACAACGTTTGAGGGACATAGGTAGGGTTCATAGGGAGAAACCTTGCTCCTTTGTGGAGGGGCTAATGCCCAAAAGATTTAAACAAAAGAATAGGAAGTTAAGAGTGGACTTAAGAATAAATTTCTCTGAGCCAGAGGATGGTGGGTATATGGAATTCTGCCTAAAAGTGGGGTAGAGACAGGAGCCATCACCACATTATCAGGTAATGTCCTGATCTCTGAACTGGAAACTCTGGGTTTGAATCCCACTCTGGGACTTGGTGGTCAAGGAAAGTGTGTTCATAATGAACAGTGAACATTGACCTGCAAATCCTTCCCACACATGTATATGACAACTGAGGGATAGATTCCTGGTCAACCATGCAATGGGAATTATAACAGTGCCTCTTATATTGCTATCCATAGCCCAGGCTACAACATGCAGGTAAAATTGTTGCCACGGTGACTCAGTTTCCTTGTGTAAGATATAGTATTCAAGGGCCATGATAATCAAATATAGGCAATCAATTATTTGCAAGTAATTTTAAAACAGTTTATTAAGAAGCAGCCATTTAGATATGTTACTTTAGCTAAATAAAAGAAAATGTATTCAATCTGAGATAGAGGAGGGTGTTTCATTTAAACCAGAGGGTGAACAGACAGTTGGCAGACTGTGTTGATATTATTAAGAATTCAGCTGCTGTATCTATTGCCCTTGGACATCGGCATAGCAATAGCTTGAAGGGCACTGTCTAAGAAATGGCTTGATCAGTCTGTGAGAGACAGTTCTACCAATTCAGGCAATAGCTTCCAGATGTTGGTAAGGAGCAATGTTTCTTCAAAGGTAATCTGTGTCAGCATCTACTTCCGATTCAGGGAGTCATTGCCCTGGCTCAGGCCCTAGAGGGCTGCATATTCAATAAGAAAACACGAGGGATTGCTGGTTATGAGGACTTTTCAGGCTCAACAGGGCATTGTTTGCTGTTCTTGGTGTCTCGGTAAAATTCCTTTCTATCGAGACTGTCGTGGTTTTGAAACAACGAGTGACTTTCAGATAGATCTTAAGACTCAGCCATGTTGCTGGAGTAAGGCATAGGCCAGGTCAGGGAAGAAAGGCTGGGGTCTGCTTCACTAAAGGAAGGGCATTAGTTGAACCAGATGGGTATATATGAGAATTAACATTGGCTCCATGTTCATGATTAGGTTTGCAAATTGCACTCCTAACATGGTGGGATTTGAATCCAGATTGGTAAAAACAATGAGTGTCGATGCTGGAAACCAGATTCTGGATTAGTGGTGCTGGAAGAGCACAGCAGTTCAGGCAGCATCCAAGGAGCTTCGAAATCGACGTTTCGGGCAAAAGCCCGATGAAGGGCATTTGCCCGAAACGTTGATTTCGAAGCTCCTTGGATGCTGCCTGAACTGCTGTGCTCTTCCAGCACCACTAATCTAGAATTTGAATCCAGATTCCCAAGTCATTACCTGGGTGTTTGGATTACTATCCAGTGACAATACCACTATACCACCACCTGCCCTTTAACAGCATTTATTCATGGTGCAATTCCTTGAGGAGCAGTTTGGTCTAAATGGCTGGTGTTGGTCAAATTGGTACCAACAGCATGATGTTCAATATCCATTCTGAACAGGGCTGGGTCATTTCCTACCCCCTTGTCCTGTTCATGCTGGAGGTTGGGCCACTCTAGATCTAACCTTCCCTGAGTCAGAGAACTCTGGGTCAAGCACATTCACGTGACTTTTTTTTTTGCAGGTCTGGTCTGATGACATCTATCCGCTGCCTGAAAAAATCTACTGTACGCAGCCAAGTAGGAAAATGTTTCTAGATAAAGCAATTTGTATGAAATGTAACAACTTCTCATCTTCATTCATTGGTTTAAATGTATATGTTAAAACACTAAATAGGCCTCATATACTTAACTCAGCTGCTGTTTTTCTGTTAGCGAGAAGTGTCTTTGTTTGTTGATGATACTCTGTCTTTTCCCATCTTTCAGCTCTGCATGTCGAGTTTCCTTTGTTCAGGGTTGTCCAGGTGTGAGGTCATGGGAAATTGGTGGGAAAGAGCAGAAGGAGCTTTAGGAATATGAGAGCTGCAGGATGGGAAAAACAAGTGTCCAGTTAATTCACCTTCTTCTATCCTGGTAGTCTAGAGTGGACATTTATCAAGGTTTACAGTACTTAGTCTGCTTTATAGTCCAGAGTGTGGTGCTGGAAAAGCACAGTAGGTCAGGCAGCATCCGAGGAGCAGGAAAATCAACATTTCAGGCAAAAGTCCTTCATCAGGAACTGCAGTCCTCCAGCATCTGCAATCCTCACTTTCGCCTGTTTTGTAGTCCATCTGGCTATTATCTGGTACGGGATTTCTTTATACCTAACATCTTGCTTTAGTGAAGTACCTGCAGGGGCCTACGCTTGTTCCCTGCCCTGCAGCATCCTCAGAGACACACAGAAAAACAGAAATCAGTTTTCAGATCATTTTTTGCACCCCACAGTGTGTCTGATTTGCTTGCAAGTTGGTCTTTTCCATCTCAAACCAAGGTGAATTGCCATATTTGATTAACTTGAATATCTCACCTACACAAGCGATGATGTCATCTCCCTGCACCATATTGGCCAAGGTATTGCCATGGAGACAGGGGAACTCCAGCCTTCCCTTGCAAAATTCAAAACAAAATGGCTGCTGTTAGCTGTGAATCCACTTGTGGACAGCAGATGTTCAACAAGTCTAAGTGCATTAACAACCAATTTGAAGGTAGTTGGTTGAGCTTGAAGTATGGCTCCCTTGATGGGAGTGGCATGCATTCATGATCAAGGAGTAATTGTCTGCAGACAAATGGAATATGTTCAAGCCTCATGTGTTCCTCAATACACAGGGGAGCTTTCCAATATAGAAAGTCCCTTTGCTTTCACCATGGCAATGCCTCAGCCAATAATGATTGACTTTCCAACCAAAAGTTACCTTTACCTCCTGAAGGTAACTTACTGTGATCCTTTGAAATGTGGTATTCCTGCATTTTACCCCGAAGTGTGTAAAATGGAAAGCTTCAGCAACATGCTTCTTATGTGAGCAACATTAGGGAGCAATTTAACTGAGAGCTTTAAGATGATTGAAAGAGTTGATTGGATAAATAAACACAAATGATTTCTAGAGGGGTGGATTCTAGAACCAGATACTGGAACTAAGATTTGAGCCAAGCCATTGCTGTCTGATGTCAAGGAGCATTCCCTCGCATAAGATTGGGAGTTGGGGGGAGGTTGGTGATAGAAATCTGGAGGTTTCCAGGTAAAAATTATCAAAGGGCGGGGTGGGGGGGTATGCAGCCAGGTAAATGGAGCTAAGATAGCATAGCTATGATCTAATTATCTAATTAACTGACATAATACACTTTGGAATGACCTTGCTTTTCTCGTCCATCCTTTCCAAAGATCTGTCGATGTGAGGGGACCGGCAGCACATTTCGATTTAAGAAAAATAGTCCAATCCAACTTTAGATATAACTATCTTTCCATCTTTCAGAGAGAACTCTGTCCCGCTGGCTTGCTGCCATCTCATTGATCAGTCTCATCCTCTGTCCATTGGCTGCAATGATCTTCTACAAGAAATGTAAGTGATGTTTGTGATATTGTCGGTGTGTTTAGGATTCCCACTGCAATCAATAACAACTCAACTTGGTGGGAAATTACGCCAAACTACTCCAGAAATAGCTGGGGAAAATACTGACATTAAGGGCACAATGATCACAAAATAATTCAATTTAATCAAATAGATCATCTAAAACAGAGGTTTTTTTTAATTCGTGGGACATAGGCTTCGCTGGCTGGACACAACATTTATTACCTGTCCCTAGCTGCCCCTTGAGAAGATGTTGGTGAGCTGCTTTTTTAAACCGTTGCAGTCCATGTGATGTAGGTTGACCCACAATGCCCTTAGGGAGGGAATTCCAAGATTTTGATCCAGTGGTACTGAAGAAACTGCAATATATTCCCAAGTCAGGATGGGGAGTGGCTTGAAGTGGAACTTGCAGGGGGTGGTGTTCCACGAATCAGCTGTCCCTGTTCTTCTACTTGAAAGTGGTTGTGGGTTTTGAAGGTGCTGTCTGAGGATCTTTGGTGAATCCAAAGGATCTGTGGTAGTTGATACAAAGCTCAATGTTAAGAGTCATTGCAGTGCTCTCTCAGCATTGCACAAATTGTTGAAAGAAAGTCTTGTATTTATATAGCAACATAGCCATCAAACTCCCCAAAATGCTTTCCAGCTGAGTTATATCTTATTGAAACATCGAAGATCCTGAGGGTACCACAGTGATTTGGTGACAGAGGAAAAAATAATTCAGTTGTGTGTAAGAGTAGTATGGTGATGAAACGTCTGAAAATGAACCTTCCAGCTCAGCGAGCAAACCTAGATCCAGAACCTGAACCTGAGCTACAAATCTTCTCAAAACTTGATAAAGGGGTCATTTTCTGGTTGACATGTGGCCAGTGGTATACCACAAGGACCAATGTTAGGGCTTCACCTTTTTACAACCGATAGAAATGATTTAGATGAAGGTCTTATTTCTAAACTTGTTGATACAAAGATAGTTATGAAAGTAAGTTGTGAAGAGCACTTCAACAGGCTACGACAGGGTATGGTTAATGAGCGAATAAAGATCTGGCAAATGGAACAAAATTAGGTAAGTGAGAAATTGGAACAAAAAGTAATAAAGAAGCATTTTATTTAAATGGTGAGAGATTACAGAGTTCTGGAATGCAGAGTGATCTCTGTGCACTCATGTATGAATAGCAAAGGATTAGTATGCAAGTACAAAAAATAATTAGAAACCTAATGAAATGTTATCACTTACTGCAAGGGGAACTGAATGCAGAAAAAGAGATGTTATGCTTCAGTTACACAGGGAATGCAGTGGTGAGACATCTCAAACACTTTGCCCATTACTGATCTCCTTACTTAAGGAAAATGGAAATGCATTAGAAGTAGTTCAGAGATGGTTTCTTTGATTAATCTTTAAAATGGACAGGTTTCTTATGAGGAAAGGATGGACCAAGTCTCGGCTCATATCCACTGGAGATTAAATCAATAAGAGGTGACTTGATTGAAACTTAGAAGATCCTGAGGGATTTCGACAGGCTCCAGTCATGAGAGAATTTACAACTAGGAGTTATCCATTTAGGACACAGAGGAGAAGATTTTGTTTTCTCAGTGGGTTGAGAGTCCTTGAAACCCTCTCCCTCAAAAGCTGCAGAAACAGAGTCTTTTAATACTTTTAAGGCAGAGATAAATTCATGAAAAGTGAGGAGTTATGGGTTGGGAATGTGGAGTAGAGGTTACCATCAGATCAGACATGAACCTATTGAATGGCAGAGCAGGTACGAGAGGCTGAATATCCTACTCACGTTTCTCACTTGTATGTTTATATGGCAAGTACAGAGGGGCCCAATTTAAGATTATGTAAGCTTGCTTTTACACTGGAGATGAAGAGATTTATTTTTTGTCTTTGAGGCTTGTTAGTCAGTGAAAGTAATGGAGACTGCATATGTCCTAATTTGTACCAAATTCTATTCACCTTTCTACTCATTGACCTCATTGGTTCCCGATTAAGAAATGCTTCAATTTTAAGATTCTCATCAACTCCTCTATGGCTTCAGCCCTTTCTATCTCTAATCCTCCTTTAAACTCCTGCCACAACCTTCCCGACACTCCACCAATCCTGTCCCTTCACTATCTCTGATTATAGTTGCCCCAGTAGGGGCAGCCATACCTTCAGCTGCCTGGGCCCTAAGCTCCCGAACTCCCTCCCTAAAGCTCTGCTTCTTTTCCTCCCTTTAAGGTGCTCTTTAAAACATCGCTCTTTGGTGAAGCATTTGGTCACGCGTACAAGTCTCGTTATGTGGCGTTCCTCTGAACATCCACGGCGTTTGACTATGTCAAAGGTGCTATAAATACAAATTTCTGTGTCACTCCACAGCATGTCAGCTGCTTGGAATTTTCTAGATAAGAGGAGGAGTTGGGTGTGTAATCTTAGTGCATTGTTTTCAATAGGATTTATTCATTTCCATTCAACTGTGAGCAGGGATATCATTATTCCTTAAACACTTATTGACTCATATTTGTTTGGCTGTTTTTAGTATATGGAGTACATGGAGATTCAGTGAAGTGGAAAGTACCAGTTAGTGAGTGAGCTGGTCAGTGCAGTTACTGACATACACCGTGGGTGCTCTCTCCTTTTTCTTTGTAGCATGTGAAACTTGTGATTGTCATGTCCATTGGGTGTGGTAGGATGATGTGGAAAGGTTTGCGTGCAGATACAACAAGCAGAAAAGCAAGTGGCATATTGGTGAATATTGCAAAGGCATTGGAGTAGAGGAATTAACAAGTCTTGCTACAGTTTTCACAAGGCTGTAGTGAAACCACACATGGAACATTATGTGCAGTCTTTGGTCTCCGAGTGTAAGGAAGAATATCTCTAACTTGGAGCTTGTGCAACAAATGGTCACTAAATTGCTTCCTGGCATGTGTGGGGTTGTTCTATAATGAAGGAGGGAGTGAACTGGGGCCTATATGCTCTGGAATTAAGAATGAGAGGTGTTGTCAATGAAACATACAAGGTTTTGCAAGATCTTGACAGAGTAAACATTGAGAGCTTATCTCCCTGATCGAGAAATCTAAAACAGATGGGCACAGTCTCAGGATAAGGACCAGACCCAGTTTAAAAAGTTCACTCATGGGACAAGGGCATTGCTGGGTGGACTAGCGTTCATTGCCCATCTCTTGTTGCCCCCTTGAGAAGGTGCTGGTGAACTGTCTTTTGAACCACTGCAGTCTATGTGCTGTAGGTAGACCCAGAATGACCTTAGGGAGGGATTTCCAGATTTTGACCCAGCAACAGTGAAGGAATGACAATATATTTCCAAGGCAGAACGGTGAGTGACCTAGGGGCAATCTTGGAGAGGATGATAATCTATTTTCCTTGACCTTCTAGATGATAGAGATTATAGGATTGAAAGGGACTGCCTAAGGATCTTAAGTGAATTTAGGACTGAGATGAGGTGAAATTACTTCAGTCTGAAATTCCCGACCTCCTGAGCTGTGGATGCTGCATGGTCAAATATACGGATGGGTGGGATTGACAGATTCTTAGTCTCTCAAGGAATGAGTGGAAAAGTGGAATTGAAGCCTGAAATCAGCTATGATCACATTGAATAGTGGAACAGGTTCGATGGGCCAAATGGTCTACTTCTGTTCCTAGCTCCAGTCTTGTTTTCTGAATTAGAAATTTTGGGATTCAAGTTCAGGATCTCCTGACAGTTGTGCAGAAAACTTCAGTCTGGTTTTTTCAAGAACAGTTCTGAGGGAATAGTATACTTTTCCAGCTGATGTCCACAGACCCTGTTTTCCGACTCAGGGGAAATCGAAAGGCATCAGGGCTTTCCCCAAACAGGTAAAAGCAAAACACTGGGGGTGCTGGAGGTCTGAAGCAAACACCAAACATGCTTGAGAAACTGGCAGCAGCTGTGAAGAGAGAAAGAAAGTTAATGTTTCAAGTCTGATATGATTCTTCTGCTGAACTCAGTTACAAAACATTAGCGTTAATTGGAGAGGAACAGGGAGTTCTCCTCGTTGTTTTGCTCAATATTTGTCACCTCAACCAACATTAGCAAGACAATGTCATCGTTGCTGATTGTGAGACAGTGTGGTGTGAAAATTGGAAGCTTTGTTTCCTATGTTACAGTACTCCTAGAAAGAACTCTGTTTCTCTGTAAGATGCTTTGAGACATCCTCAATTTGTAGATTAAGAATCTAATGGTGACCATGAATCCCTTGTTGATTGTTGGAAAAACCCATTCTGGTTCACCAATGTCCTTTAGGCAAGACAACTGCTGTCCTTACCTGGTCTGGCTGACATGTGATCCCAGACCCACAGCGATGTGGTTGATTCATAACTGCTCTCTGGGCAATTAGCGATGGGCAAGAAATGTTGCCCTAGTGCCGCCCTCATCCCGTGAAGGAATAAAGAAAAACTAAAATGGAACTTTTCTGTTACAGAGCGGTGATGACCCTCGTTTTCAGCTGCTAAGAGGCACTGCTGCAGCTCAGGCTGAATGAGGGAAAATCGCCTTTGATCAGTATCGAATCCCTTCCACTTGGGAGGGTGGAGTTTCTGTATGCATAGAATCAGAAGGGAGCTAGGTTGCATACACTCGCTGCTGTAGAAAAACAACAGGGATCCCATGCTCATCCGACTGTCACCCTATAAGACACAGGGCTCCTCACCACCTTCTGAAGGGCAATTAGGGATGGGCAGTAAATGCTGCTTTCACCAGTGATGGCCATGTCCCAGCAATAAAGAAAGAAACTTGGATAGACTTACAGGAAAATGGAAAATGCAGTAAATACCCAGCTCCGGTTGACAAAGTCATTGATCTTAAATGTTACCTTTCAAATGTCCACTCTGTCTGTCTCAACAGATGCTGCCTGACCCTACGTGATGAGCATTTCCAGCATTTTCTGTAGTTATTTCCAACATCTGCTGTTCTTTGCCTTTGAAGTTAGAATCCTATGGAAAGGGCTGAGAGATAAACTCCATGAGATCTACTGGGTGCAATCGTCTGAGTCTCAAAACAGCTTTCCTGTTGCCCTTTTCTCTTGCTAGTGAGCCACGGGGAAGCAATGCTGCATTGATTCAAACTCTATCAATAGGCAACGTGGAGAGCTCAGAGTGTGGGAAGTAACTACTAGGGCTGTCCTGATGAATTATTGGCATCTCACCATTGTAGCCTGTAATAGTCTCTCTCTCTCTTTTCCTGGTGTCACACTGACTTCTTTTTTCAATCAACAGATAGGAAAAAATATCAGCTTTATCAGAAACGTCAGGAAGAAAACGAGCAGCTGAAAGTGTTGATGGCCCCAGGTAATAGCATGCAGTGACCTTCTAAAATAACTTCTTCAATGTCTCCATTTTCCTTTGAATGTGGAGGTGGTTATTCAACTCCCTGAGCTTGTTCTGTCATTCAGTTTGACTGTGACCAATCTGCAAGCTCACTCCATTGATCCAACGTAATTTCACTCCAGTGGAAACCCTTATTGAAATCTACCAATCTCACTCCAGAGAGCTTTCAGAAACCTGTGGTTTGGTGCTGACTTCACACTGGGATGACACAAATGATGGATGCTGTTGGGAGTGGGGGAAGAGGACAAGTTCTTGGAGCAAGGGGATGGGGTGAGGGTCTAGTGTGGGTACATCTGCGCTGTCCAATATACCTTCCGCCCTAGTGTCTTTGATGGGTCTTTCATCTCGTTCAACCAGGGGTTCCCCTTCAGCATGGTCTAATGAGCCCTCTAACATCCCTCTCCCACTTTCTGCACTTCTGTTCTAACCGGCCCCTTTGCTCCCATAACCGCCTCAGATTTCTTTGCTCATGAGCCTCATCTGCTTCATGCTTTTCAACAGTATCTTCATGGTCAGATAAATATTCAACAGGAAACCCTGTCTGTAATGCTAGGCTGTAGTTAAGTCTGGAACGCTAAACTCAATGATGGGAATCAAACCTAAAGTTAGACACGTCTCTATCCATGTCAGAACCCATGTTTCCAAAGGATAATAACGATAATTTATTGTGAACGGCCACCAGAGCATACTGCCACACTTGTTGATCTTTCTGTTTTTATTTCTGAGCTGTAGGCTACTGCTTTTAAGTTTCCTGTGCAAAAGGGGCAGCACTGAACCAGTTAAGGCTTTTTAAATAAATGACAATCCGACAGATTCACAGTCACATTTACTGATTCCAGCTCTTTTATTTCCGATGTTAAATATTAAATTCCAGTTCTCACACTGCCAGGGTGGGATTTGACCTACCATTCTCTCTTGCGTTGGCCTAATACCAGGACAGGTCATTCTGCTATAACATGGCAGTTCTGTTCCTGTGCAACCGCCAGCTGTAGAAAATTGCGCTGTCGAAGATCACCAATAGGAAATTGCTATGCCCATTCAGTAGAAAGCTTGCATTATCCAAACAACATCTACAATTTGGTCAATCATGTTATAGACAATTTGCACTGATGAAACACGCGTTATGGCAGAACCACCTGTAATGTAACTACTACAACCTGTGTAACAATATAAACTAGTAACAAAATCAGAAACTCAGCAGGTCTGGCAGTGTCAGGAGAGACAGAGACAGAGACAGAGACAGAGACGGTGGGGTGGGGGGGGGGGGGGGGGGGGGAAAGGAGAGAGGGAGAGGGAGGGTGTTAACGTTTCACAACCGGTGACCCTTATTCAGAACCGGAAGGTGACTGGACCTGAAACATTACCTCTGCTTTCTCTCTCCACAGATGCTGCCAGGCCTGCTGTGTTTCTGCAGCAATTTCTAACTTTGATCCTGATTTGCAGCAGTCACAGTCCTGGCCGGTTTATTTTTGTTGAACGTAAAATCGGTATGATTTTCTTTGACAGTCAAGCTGCTGCTGCTTTGCTCCTGGGATCACAAGTATTTCCAGGGAGTGATTGAAGCCTTTGCCTGGTACCTTGAGCAGGACTGCAAGTGTGAAGTGATCCTGGAGATCTGGGAGAGGAGACAGCTCGCCAAGACAGGCGCAATGATTTGGCTGTCGGAGAAACTGGCCACAGCGGATAAAGTCACCATCGTTTGGTCGAAGGGGGCGGAGCTGAAATGGAAATCCAAGTCCTTGCTTGAGGAGGACCAGCCTTATTTTGTGGAATTTGAATTTGGTGACTTATTCACCCCAGCCTTGGTCAGTGTCGCAGACCACAGCCCGAGGGGGTTAACTGAGAAGTTCTCTGTTGTTTACTTTGAGAGGATCAGCGCTGGGGTCAAAGTGCCCGAGATCTTCAGGAAAAAGCAGATTTACAAACTGATGGCTGACTTGCAAAAATTCCAGCACACGCTCCGGTACACCACAGGGACTGACTGGACAGACAGCAAAGCTAGGCAGAAGCTGGTTGACAGTATTGAGGCGTTCGCCACCTATCAGCGACTCTCCCCTTCCTGGTTTGAGGACTGGCATCGCAGAGAGGGTGATAATCAGGTCTCCTGCTCTTCATCTGCGTTTCCACAAAATATATTCTCCACATCAGACCAACCGGTGATGCAAGAGAGCAACCCCCTCTGAACTCACATCTCACGGACCCCTCACCGCATCTGGTCAGCACAATCCAGGGTCAGAGCCCTGCATGGGAAATAACGTGATGGACAATGACAAACCATCACCCCTACCCAGCAATGCCCGTGTATCAGGTTTGGTTTATGATACGGGTTGCAGTGTTCCTTAGCAGTCCTTGGCAGTGTCCTCTGGGTATTACTGCTAATAGACGCTGCCTCCTGCAAGCAGTGCATCAGAGTGAAGACTACCAGCAACTGGTGATGGAGAGCTGGGACCACAGTCTGCTGACAGGGTAACTGCGTATGGGCTTTGTCTGCTCACAGTTCACAATGTCCTGTTCCAATTAGATCCTGCGTTAGTCCATCATAAACATGTCACAGAGCATCCTCTGCTGCAAGGAGGAGGACGACCCTGGCCCTGGTCTAGGCCAGGCACAATGGGCTAAATGGACACCGTTGCAGCTGCATGATCACACTATAAGTGCCTCCAGTTGCTTTCCGTATGGAGTCAAAGTTATACAGCACAGAAACAGAACCTTCGGTCCAACTTGTCCATGCCAGCCAGATATCCCAACCTAAACTAGTCGCACTTGCCAGCACCTGGCCCATATCCCTCCCAACCCTTCCTATTCACATACCCATCCAGCTGCCTTGTAAATGCTGTATTTGTACCGGCATCCACCACTTCCTCTGGCAGCTCATTCCACACATGGACCACCCTCTGCATGAAAAAGGTACCTCTTGGATCTCTTTTATATCTTTCCCCTCTCACCCCAAACCTATGCCCTCGAGTTCAGGACTCCCCCACCCCAGGGAAAAGACTTTGGCTGTTTATCCTATCCATGCCCCTCATGATTTTATAAGCCTCCAAGATCACTTCTCAGCTGCCGATGCTCCAGGGAAGACAGCCCCAGCCTGTTCAGCCTCCCCCTATAGCTTAATTCCTCCAACCCTGGCAACATCCTTGTAAACCTTTTCTGAACGCTTTCAAGTTTCGCAACATCTTTCCGATAGGAAGGAAACCAGAATTGCATGCAATATTCCAACAGTAGCCTAACCAATGTCCTGTCCAGCTGCACCATGACCTCCTAACTCCGGTCCTCAATAGTCTGATGAATAAAGGAAAACATACCAAACGCCTTCTTTACTATCCGATCCACCTGCGACTCTACTTTCAAGGAGCTATGGATCTGCACTCTGAAGTCTCTTTGTTCAGCAACACTCCCTAGGACCTTACCATTCAATGTACAAGTCCTGCTCGGATTTGCTTTCCCAAAATGCAGCACCTTGCAATTATCTAAATTAAACCCCATCTGCCGCCCCTCGGCCCATTGATCAAGATTCACGCAATTCCTTTTGACGATGCTTTTGTTTGTGGTGTCTTGGGGATATGGATCATGATTTTAAAATCCCAGGCATTCCTTTGTCATTGCTAGGTTGTCCTCATCTTGTCAAGACTAAACTTTGATTTATGGGTTGTGAAATCGATTGGAGCTGAATTTTGAAGCTTGTAACATAATTGTTAAACAAACTGAAAAGCTCTAATTAATATCGTGTGACCCACACGGTCACATAAACTTGCAGTATTAAAGACCTGGCTAATGTTTATCATTATAAACCCAAACTGTCCTCCCTAACAGCATTGTGGGTTTATCTACAGTACATGGACTACAGTGATTTAAGAAGGTAGCACACCACCACCTTCTCAAGGACAACTAGGGATGGGCAATAATTATTGACCCAGCCAGCGATGCCTCTGCCCCATGAGTGAATATTAAAAAAAACATTGATTTTGTGCTTCTAGATTGAATGTTTGTCAATGTTCAGATAGGGTTCAGTGCTGAAGTAGTGTCACATCAGACTCAATATGTTAACTTTGTTTCCTCTTCACTAATGGTGCCAGATCTCTGAGTTTCTCCAGCAATTTCTGTTTTTGTTTAAGATCTACAGTTCTTTCCTTAATTAAATGATAGAGTTTGTTTGGTTAATATATATTAAAAAAAAATCATAGAATATGAATCATTTGTCCTGAGGCAGGAAGAAGGCTGTATTTTTAAGAATAAACCTTCACTTTAAACTGCATGTTTTTGGCATAAAAGAGTTGCTTTTGTGAGGGATGGAAGTCCCAGATTGATGGAACAGCACTTTGAAGCAATGAAGCACCATTCCAGAGTTCAGTTCTGAGGAAGGGGCACTGGACCAGAAACATTAACTGTTTCGCTCTCCACAGATGCTGCCAGACCTGCTAAGATTCTCCAGAAATTTCTGAGTTTTGTTTGTTTCAGATCTCTAGGACCTATGAGTCTGTGACTCTATCGGCAATTCTTTGTTTTGTCACATTCAAGATGGTGGTGTGAGCTATCTGTGCCTAGGTGGGATTGTGGGTGATGGGAATCTCAGTTGCACCAGCATGCGTCTGTAAACGAGTGACATCTCTACAGCATAAAGGTGATGGTGTCTTTACCTGACTGTACTTAGATGGGACAGATCCAAAGGAGTCCTGTGCATTCACGGACAACCAGGTGATGATGTTGAGTTCATTCAATGACTCAGTCCAGTGCTCTCCGCAGAAATAACAAAGAATGCCTTTATTTTCCCAGTTATTTGCAATGGTATTTCTCCAATGACTAGTACCACTACAAGAATATTCTCCTAATTAGTGTGACCTTACTCTCACTATGCTGGGCATGCTCTGGTGTATGATCGTTCCATAACTGAGTGGTGTTAGAAAGACACAGGCGGTCAGGCAGCAGAGGAGTAGGAGAGTCAATGTTTTGAGCAGTTCTTCTCTTCCCTGTGACTATCTGAGCTGCACCATCTTTAAGACTGGGAACCATTGCTTAATCATATGGTAGTGACATCACGCTGCCATATTCTGTTCTGTGTATGCACAGCTGGTGGTACTGTCCATAAATGCTGCCCTTGCAACATAGCAGCATCGCAGGCAGGTAGCTGGTGTCTCACTGTGGCACTCTTCACACTGAGTCAGAGACTGTGGGTTCAAGCTTTGCTCAAGAAACAAAATCTAGGCTGATAACAGTGCAGCACTAGGCTAAAAGATCCATCTGTCCTCTGAGGTGGGCTGTTAAAAGACAAAATCCCACAGCTCAGCAGGACAGTTCATGCACACATCCACAGATATAACAGAGGATTGCACTCAAAACATTGATTTTCCCACCTCCTGATGCTGGCTGACTTGTTGTGTTCTTCCAGCTTCCTGTTTGTCTCTTTCAGATTCCAGCATCTGCATTTTGTTTTTGTCTCTTACCCAGATCCTGAATATTTCTCTTGTTATTTTATTCCTCAGCCACCAGGATACTAACAATGACTATTCTTCAAAAAGGACTTGCTTGGCTGTAAACCAGGGATAACATGAGACTTTGAGAAATAGCTATATAAGTGCAGAGGTCTTCTTGGTCTTGGTCACATATTCAACCAGTGGATGAACTCAAACCTCAAAATGCTTCTTGAATCTTCATTTCCTCTTGCCAGAGCCATGTGCTCAGTCCCCAAGTCAATAAGTTTAGCTTTTGTTTTCTTTTTGCGTAAGGGAAGAACGTGAGCTTATTAAAGACCATAATTGCAGCTCCACAGGAGTACCTCCCATGACTAACCAGTATAGTAACCAACAGGATTATCCAGTAATACCAGCAGCTGAAACTATGACAAGTGCCATTTCTCACCTTGGAGTAGGGGAGTTTTGGCTTTAGTCCTAGCTAGTATTTATTTCTCAATCTTAGAGCATCAAACATTACAATGCAGCACAGGCCCTTCAGCCCTCAATGTTGTGCCGACCAAACAAGGCCATTATCTTCTGTGCAAGCTAGGAGCCATGTTTCCTACATTACAACAGTGGCTGCACTTTCAAAGCATTTCAGCGTAGGAAAACCTGAATGTGACGTTTCTTTCTAGAGTACCTTCACACTGAACCAGCACACTTGCAGAAATAACACAATCATTCTGTTCTGATGGTAAAGTGGTAAACCCCCTACCTCTGAGCCAGGATGCCCAGGTTCAAATCCCACCTCCAGGGGCACATCCACATCAGAGGGTGTGATTCAAAATATCTATTTTCATTGTCCAACCCCACAGCACCATCGTGTGGTAAAGTGGTGAGAAACAGGAACACCAAGACCCATTGGATTAATTTTAAAGAAAGTATTTTACCAGCACAATCCCCAGTTTACTAATCTTGACTATGACAACAGCCCAGTTATCAGAGTGAACATCCAAAGACAGCAAAATTAGAGATTGACAGCTTGAAGATGCAAGACATGTAGTAAGTGTACAACATGCATAGGCTCACAACAGGATAATTTCAAAAAACACTTTTAATGATACATGGGCTTCAGTGGTAAGACTAGTCAAGCACATTGCTATTGGCCAAACCAGGTCAGGACAATAGATACTCTTCCCTAAATGACATTAATGAACAAGACAAGTTCCTGTGACAATGATAGTTTCACAGTTTCTTGACTGATCCCACCAGTAAGCACTTGTCAGATGGTTCACTTGTAATTCTATTTGTTTATTCATGAAATTGAGTGTTTTTCCTAAAGCTTTCTATGCTGGATTGTAAATTCTCTGTCTGTTTGGATCAATTTTAATGTTGTGGTTAAGTGTTTAAAATGCTAATTGCGTATTTACTTAAGAGGAGGGGATGGCCTAATGGTGTTATCACTAAACTGCTAACCTAAAGTAGTCAAGCAGGAGACTGGGAGAACACAGCAAGCTATGCAGCATCAATCCAAAGACCCAGCTAATCACCTGGGATTCAATACTGTCACAGCAGATGGTAGAAATTGAATTCAGTGTAAATGCTAGTCTAGTCAGTGATGCCCTCAGCCCATGAATAAATTTTTTAAAAATTCAGATAAACCGAGCACTGAACAGCATATAATCTCCTGGCTAAATTGAATGCGTAGTTACAAACTAAATTACACAAATAATTTTATTCCTTTTCCATAAGCTTACAAATCAAGCAGTATTTTAAAAACAAACTATTCCTCATCCATTTCATATACATCAAAATGCCACTTGACTATCAACCATGGTGCCATGGAATCCTCAGTTGAGGAAAATGGATATTGTGAAGGCGCCCCCTTCACACCCACCATCCCACTGCACACGCCCCCACCTCCCACTGGCACTGCCTAGATTTACATCCTTACCTGTCCAGGAGGCAGTTGCCTGTATCAGAGGTGGTGGTAAATGTGGGGAATGCATGCAGTTATCCTTCTAGCATTCAGAGGAAAGGTATTGAAACAAGTGCATCATAGGCACCCCAGCATTGTGTGAATAAAGAAAATAGCCAGGAACTATTTTTGTAGCTGAATGTGGACTTTCCAACTGAGGAGAAAGTGGGATCAACTGAATCTTGCACATTAGTAAGGGAGGTATTGCCATTCACTCATGGGAATGGCATCAATCATAGTGACAGCAGATTCGCGACCAATGAGCCACACCAGAAGAGGGACATGCTGCTTGCAGTCATGGATGCCCACTCCAACACATGGAGTTATACAATGGAGATATCCTGGTTGACAAATAGCCAGGCTTAGAGATCTGTTCAAACCTTGAAGCAGGCCTTAAAGACCTCAAGGACAGGGAGGCAACAAGTTCCCAGCATGCACTAGTACACCACGAGACGACCCAGCATTCACCACCACTCCTAATGTTCAGCTGCTAGCAGAGAACCAGATCTGACTTACTGCAAGCTGGAAGAGACCAGAGGAGATGGTACAGGGAAATCAAAAAGGACAGATGGCCAGAAGATTGGAATATGCTCTAAGAGGAGCATACACATCTGGGGAAAAAGGGATCCCAGCACTGGTGACTGCTCCAACAGAGCCATTGTCTTATACAGTACATTCAGGGGATTAACTAGTCTGGAGGAGACCTGCTGACAGGCTGGTCACCACATCTCACCAACAGGGGGAGGGGACTATCCTTCAGAATAGTGAGGAAGGGGGTTGACTGAGTCATTTGTCATCCAAGGCAGGACTGACCACACCCAGAGAGAAGAGATAACAGCAGTGTCACAGAGCAACAACCAGAGTTGGACACATCTGCAGAACAGGAGTTTCCAGAAGGCCACACGAGGAAAGGCTCCTGAGATGACAGGAACTGCCATTCTCAAGCGACTAATCATGTTGATGCAGTCTACAGCCAGATCATCTATAGAGGAGGAAGTGGTCACTCCATGGTTAGCATGCTTTTGTAAGTGTTCCTGACTCTGCACATGTTGGTTACAATGCCTGTATAATCTTGATAACTGTTGTATATATGTTTATCCACGGGAGCTTTAAAACAAAGGGAGGGATATTATGTCCAGTTGGAGTGTGCTCCTTTAAGAGCTAGCCATGTGACTCAAAGGGGCAGAACTCAAACAGCAGCTGTGGAGATGGGAGCATGGTCAATAAAGTGTTCCTGTCAGAGTTAGTATTTGTCTACCTGATTCCAAAGGAAGCACCAAAAGTCCAATTCAGTTTCTGCTCATTAATTACCCCCAGGATATTGACTGTAGGGAATTCAGTGATGGGTAATGGCATTGATGGTTAGATTCTTTGCTGTTAAAGATGGTCACTGTGTTACTTGAATACCAGGCAAAGTCACCATATTGTTGCTTTATGAAAATGCAGATGGACAAATCGTTGGTAATGGGACACGCACATACATATTGACAACAACAGGAAATAGTATCAGAGCGCAAATGAGAAGATCAATTTCTGCTGAGGGGATCTGCAATCTAGTGATGGAAATGGTGGTGGACAATCAGGAGGCTGGAAGAACACAGCAAGGCAGGCAACATCAGTAGGTGGAGAAGTTGATGTTTCAGGTGTAACCCTTCGTCAGGGCTGGAGTTTGGGTGTGGGGGAGCTGCAGATAAAGGGGGAGGTGGGGGCAGGGTGGTGAAGTGGGGATAGGTGAAGACAGGTAGAGGGTACTACCTGGTTGGTCAATGGGAGGAGTGGAAGAGGAGGAGGGGCTGAAAAGTAAGGTTATTTGCCTCCCTCAGATGTGCACGAAACGGTGTTGGAAGCAGATTCTCTAGAAACTTTCAAAAGCAAATTGGATAAACAATGAAAGGGAAAATGTTCAGTACTATGGCTAAAAGAGTTTTCTTGCAGAGTCAAGACAGTGCTAACTTTTAGTGCTGTAACATTCCAAGTTAGAATCAAATGACTTGACTTGCCCCGCCCCATGTGAATGGAACGTACCTTCTCACCGACCTTCCAGCCCATTTAAATGTGGAATGGTGAATGTAAACAGAAAAGCAACTTGTGATATTAAATTTAAGGAGTTGGTTAATGTTCATCTTTATTATAGCACCTTGTATTTTGTATATTTTTTCAGTTTTCTTGATTTAAAACAGGATTTTACAGCACAGGCATTTTAACAACCAGGTATTTTTTTTTTAAAAACACTATTTTAACTTTACTCAATGGCTTAACTGGAGAAAGATTACAAGGAATACACAATGGTAAAATATTAAGAATGCATCCAACTAGTTGTTTTTCAATACAGAAGAGTCCAAGCAGATTTAGTATTTTAAAAATCTCCATTATGATGCCAAGTCTCATCACCATTTACATTAAAACAAAACAAACCTGTATCAGAATGTACAAACATAAAAGTAAACATAATTGTTCTATGCAGGATTGTGCTAATGAATTGTGCAGTTGACCAATAAGATCTTCCCCAAAGGATTCACCCTTATTATGACATACGGAGTTGTTGTTTCATCCTCCAGTCCCCTCGTAGAGAAGGGCTGGTGGAGGGACTTCCCATCCAAGTAGACACAAAACACCCTTCTTGGTGGTAGTAGTATTCTTTCTCCAGGGTTTAACTAAGGCAGCAAGGTTCAGCAAGTGCTATATCTGGTGATTGGAAAACAATTAGCAGACCACCACCTGGGAATTTAGGGCATCCTGACTGATGTCTAAGGCAATACAGGATAGAAGGGGAGAATTACGATTTAAAAAAAAAACACAATACTAGTCTGCTGAAAACATTACTGCCTTTTCCCGTAAGAACAGCACCGTGCTGGTATCAGCAGAACATTGTCCTATTCACCTAGCTTGAGGCCTAACAAAAGCCCTTCCCTGTTATTGTTATCAGAATCTGCTGCACCAAGAGTGGTCTGAGTAACAGCTACCGCTACAGGGACCTCCTTTAAGTATTATTTGGCTATTGCAACCTCAATATATTGGCCTCTCTCTCAGGATTCTGTCATTGATACATACTGTTTACAACTGAACTAAAGTTGAGAACATTTGACAATTAACCCAACAACCAAAACGCCAGTTAGGCCCTCAAAACAATTAATAATCCAAAAACAATTTCTCCCCCAAAAACAAAACGTAAATTAATATGGAATTGGACTAAAATACAGACCATAAATGTAAAGAATTACAAGGGACAAGGAATAAGCTTTCTAGATTAATTGCTATTACAAAATTAGAAGTAAAGTGCATTGATTTAGTCAATTATATAATACAGTTTTGATTAAAAGATTAATGAACCTTTATCAATATTTCTCATGTACCATATTCACACATTACACCTGACTATAGCTTGATTTTGCTGAGTACATTATACAAACACAGTTTAACATGTCAAGGGGCAAAAATCTTAAGAAACCGTATTTAATTTACAGCTTGGATCTGCAGGTGTCAGATGAATTGAAACCATGTGCACAAGTGTATATTCAGCTTGGGCGATGAATGAGAAATCGAGTGCCTGGTTATATCTCAGAAACACACTCATTGGTCAACTTCTATGGCATACGGACATCGTGAAATGTCACCAAATCAAGAAATGAGAAAGGATTTGGAAAACCTGATAAGTGAAGTGAGAGAAAAGAGAAGGTGCAAGGTTGTGTGCAGCAACGTTAAGCATAGAGTATACATCTTAGGAGTTTTTAAACAATGTTTAATATGGAGTGGAAGTGCCTTAAAAAAGGAAATAAAACCAAAAATGGTTTAGGTAACACTGCAAATAGATAGGAACATCTCACTTAGAGTTGCTTTACATGGGCAGTTTTCCACCCCTCACCCCATCTCGCCTGCAATTTGAATGCAAGGAAAGAAAGTCAGACTCCTTTTGATAGGTAGGGATTTACAAAACAAGGTGCAATTGGTCTTACCCTGCAAAAGGAGTCAAACGTGTGCAGGAGGACATACCTTTTTAAAACTGCAGCAGCCAGAGGCCTACTGGTTTTCCATAGTGTTTTAAAAGGTAAAACTGGATGGAGCTGAGCTCACCCCCTCTGCGATTCAACGCTCTATAACAGGTTTCAGCTCGATGCAGGAACCAAGTAAACACGCTGGTTGGGGGCGGGGAGGGGAGGGGAGGGGGGAGGTAGAGAGGTAATAGAGGGGCTGGGTGTTCCCGGTGCAGCTGACAGTCAAAGTGCTTTCTTGTTAAAAATTAAATATACAAGCCTCTATCTGCAGCTGAAGTCTCTGTCTGCAGCTGAAGTGCGATAAAAGGGAGACATGCCTGTCACCATATTTTTGCAACCCAATTTATACAAAGCTCTTGGCTTCTTCCAAGAAATACTGACCCATCACCTCAGACAGCTTTTCTAAATGGGATGAGAGGTGTTAAGAACATCTTACAGGTCACTGTGTGACTGAGGAGAGATTTACTTAAGTTTCAATTTAAAATTGGTGTACTGGGACCACTGTGTTAAAATAATCAAGATTCAGTGATCTGAATTAGTGTTATTACAATCTATTTATATCTTCAATAGTTTACCTTTGAATCCTGCATGTTCAACTACCAATAAAAGAAATAAAAGGGAACAACTACCTAATTTTATTTGATAAGAAACCTTGTTGTGCTTTTTTTTTTAAATATATAAAAACAGGCAGCTCCTTGATACTGGTGGGATAATCAGCTTGCCTCCTACATCTAGATAGCTACCTGCATTTAACCTTCATCATTGCAATGACTTGACAAACTGTTACCCGACCATTTCTCCCCCTAGCGTTCATACATCAATCAGTTACAGATAGTACATGGCACCTCTTTGGACTCTCCAGCTCAACCATCCAAGACTTACATTTCAATCCCTTCACTCAAAAGCTCAGTGTTTAAACCAACAAACTCCCTGCCAAGAAACTGAACACAAATCCAGCCATACCAAGGGTCAGGATTACCTTTTACATAAAGATTTTACACAGCAGACTCCTGTTTTTCCCTGGAACAACACGCACGTGTGTGTGTGGGAGGCTGGTGCAGAGAATAGATTTGTTTACTCAAATACATGCACAATTCAGAATCCCTCACAGCAGGTGGATCTGAAAACTTGGCAATCAGGTTGCACATAAAAAGACGACGTGCAAGTTAACTGGCTAAAGGTTCACTGCTTTCAGGTTATAACCATTTACTTTTAAGATGGGGCTGGTTTGAAAATCAAACAAATCTTATTCAGACAGAATAGATCAAATACTACTGTCGCTGTTAGTACAGTCTCTGGGGTAGGGGTGGTTGGTTGTGGTGGTACAGGGCCTCAGGGAAGAAAGTTCAGAGAATCACAATCCAAATTTAGGTAAGATTAAGACAACACAAATGAAACCAACTTTAGGTTGTGTGAACAGAGACTCTCCCAGTTGGGTCTCTGTTTTGATGGATTAAATGTTTTCTGCAAGGTGAAGTTAAATACTTGGCTACTTGCAAGTGCTCACACTATAGCAGCTCCTTCCTCTTCACTTTTTAAAAACAAATTCAAAATTATATGCATTCCCATCCCTTCTGTCCAATTTGTTTACTACATTCATTGGGACTAAATGGGGTAAGGAGCATTCATCCAAGTGTAGCCTTTCAGAATGCTGTAATTTCTCCAAAGACATATTGCAGATTGAGGCTTCTGTCACTTGTGCTGTAAGATTTGGAAACAGGAAAAAAGTTGGCTGAAAACAACAACTGATTTGTAATTGATCTCTGCACAGATCAGCAAATAGATAATACCATGTTAGGACCCATTACTCCACCTACATTCTCACAGTAACGCAAATTAGGCATTAAAAGTTTCAAAGTTAGAATTATTGGGCCAAGTACACAATGATGCTATTTGCCTTTTGATCTCCTCCCAATTTAATAAATTATTTTTCTACTGCACTGTTCAGAAGATTTTTAAATGATAATATATGATGCTTTTGTTCCAAAAGCAATACTGGTTAAAACAATCTAAGGAAAGAACAAAAGGCTCATTGGTAATGAGGGGTACCTTTCTCACATATCCTAGGTGAAGCTGTCCTTATGGTACACTTAGATCCGAAAAATTCCACGTACCTCATAATTCTCACTTGAGAAACCGTAACTATATTCCATATTATCACTATTTCATGTTACAGGTTTGGACATAACAGGTCTCAAGATGTTAAGGCCAGTCATCTCCTATACTAAAACATCTTGCCAAATTGTTTCGTATTAAATGTGTCGCTCTTTAGACAATCTGACCTGAGATTGGGGCCTTCATTCTTTCATTTAAACCAATAGCTGACACTCAAGAACCATTCCCTCAAAACAGAACTAAACACTGTCCCAGACAGCGAACGAAAGACCAACAATTCAATAACTGTAT
This sequence comes from Chiloscyllium punctatum, assembly GCF_047496795.1. Lineage (NCBI taxonomy): Eukaryota > Metazoa > Chordata > Chondrichthyes > Orectolobiformes > Hemiscylliidae > Chiloscyllium > Chiloscyllium punctatum. The sequence continues at coordinate 57,354,822 of NC_092783.1, forward strand.
TCTGCACCAAAAGCATAAAACTAAAATATTCAAAATACCAAATAAGTTGCTACAAGAGTCTGTTCTAATGCAACGAGAATGATTTTTTTTGTAATAAAGTTAGTGTTACATCACTTTCAAGTAGACTGTAGAAGGATGGAGTGTCGAATCTAGCAAGCTCAGTTCAGAAAAAAAAAACTTGGCTAGATGTGCTGGTGTCAAAGTGCAAATTTACAGATTGTGTTTTAAGGATGTACTTGAGGTGGTAATTTCCTGTCACTTAGACCTTATTCATTGGCTCTTTTGGCACAAACTCAGATTTAACATAACTAATGTTAAGACCCACACAATGTATCATTTTTTCATAATACACAGATAAAAGCATTCTGCCATCTTTCATTAATGCAAAAAGAAAGGAAGCATTGAAGAACCAAACTTCATACAGATAATAGATTTCCACTGGGCAAATCTCAACACAGTCCCTTCATGCTGAGAGAGGGCTAAATACACTGAAGTAAACAAAGTTCTACACACGTTTAAAAATAACACAAATACACATGCATAAAAAAACAGTAGATGAGAACACAAAATAATCACCAATCAGGGTGAAAATAGGTTTGGCCAGAAATAAAAGCCAGAAGATGGAGAATCTTGAATCCAAATACCAATTTTTCATGAAAACAGAATGGAGTGTCAAACAAGGCCTGCCGATTCACCATCTCCTTTGTAAGATCCCTTACCATAACTCACCTATCACTGAGCAACAATACAAAATTTGCTTATAACCAATGTGCTCTTATAACCTGGCAACCATTTCAGAATAGCCAAAATCTGATAAATAATTTAAAAATGGAGCTGAGAGTAATGGAAGGTACAATAGTGTTAAATGTTGGGAAGGGTCTTCAATCCAAAGGCATTCAAATGCTTTCATTTCATGGCTAGAGAGAAAGGTCAAGATTGTCATAACCTCTCTCCCCTTCTCGGTCAGGTATGACACCTACTTTAGGATCAGAAGTTGAAAGGCCCATTGGATGACAAACATGTGGGTGACAGCTGAATGTAACCATTGACACGTTGCTAGAAGGATTAAAAGTAAAAATTTGAATTGCTTTCACCTTTCAGGCATCAATGCTTTCCGTGCAGCCCCAGTTCCAAGGTTTTAATCAACTAAATGATTATGTGCAGTAGTGATATTGTTCTTTGATATTTTGTTAAAGATTATAATGCAAAAGATCCCAATGAGCTGTTTTAGGGCAATTAAAATAAAGAGAGGTAGCAACAATTCTTGTATGAAACAACATTGAGCACAAGCAATGTCTGAAAACTACTGACCAATACCTTCAAGAGAGATTCTGGGAGAGGGACAGGCTGGTGCAGAGAAGTAACCATGTCCATTTTCCAGCTCCAATCCATTCACACAGCAGTAAACTCAAGGAAACTGTGAAACGCTGCATAATTTCCCAACAGCTGTGAGCTCCAAAGATAAAAATATAAACATAAAAATAGTGCAAAGTGGCACTATTTGTGGACAGAGAAAGGAGGACAAGTGCTAGTAGTGCATAAACATATACTACCATGCTTAGTATTGGAAGCTGTTGACAGAAAATGAATGATGCATGGTGCTAATTATTGACCAAAATGTTTCTGTTCCTTTCCACCTTCTTCCCGAGCAAAAGAACATTGATCTACGAGCTGCAATCCCTGCAGTCTTCCATGGATCAGAATGGAATGCAGAGAACGAGAGAAGACAGGTAATAAGAAAACAGTTACATTCCTATGTACATACACCTTTTAAATGGTATTCTGTGCTAACTTGGGGGAACCATAAGCAAGGTTTGCTCAAAAATACTGTCTGGCAAAAAAAAAGCTAATGAGTTCCTTGCATTATTCCCAACAAGCTGCCCTATTGCAACCCCCTACAAGTCCAAGACATTGGATAAAAAATCTCAAGTTTTGCTTTCTTGCTGCATAGCAGAAGGTAAACAGTAATGCTGAACTAGTGTTAATACTTATACTGCGCTCAATGCAAACAACCCTGCCTCAATAAACTGAGTTCGTCTTTTGCTTTCTTTTCTTCTCCCCACTGTGGGGAGTTACTGTAAATCCACACGGTCTTCCCCCAATCTCATCACGTTTAGCCATCTTTGCACAGTGTCCCGGAGTGACTTTTGCAGAGTCTGTCCATGATGCTTTGCAGGATGGGCTGAACAATTCCTAGTAAGGGCCTCTGGGACGGGTCACCATTCCAACATGCCTCCATCAGCTGCCAACATTCCTCGTCAAATGTAGGGAGTCGTTCTGGCCGTGCACCTAGAACCAAAAGATTCAAGTTACACGACATGAAGGGGCCCATTCAGCTTAACTCACCTGCACTAACACTTTGTAAATGGTAGCCAATTAGTCCTGCAATTGCTCGAACGTTTCCCAATTGTGGGTGTACCTAAACCAAATGGATCACAGTGGATCAAGACAACTGCTCGTCACCACCTTTGAGGGCAATAAAATGCAGGCTCAGTGATGCTCACAAACCATAAGCAAATGAATAAAACAAACTGCAACTCATTTTGACTGGTTGCCCTGCCAGCAAAAATGTCGCAACTGAAAAGATATAACCAGAGCAGAAGAGGGAGGAAGGAATAAATGAAAATTAATAAAAGAATGCAGACCGATAGTACTAGGGCATAAAATGATACATATGGGAATGTGGCTTCACAACATCTATACCCAATGTCTTGGCTTGTGGCATCAGTTCTGAACACTGATGCTTTCTTAAGTAGATGTAGTTAAAAGGTCATTCATCCATAAGGATGTGGGAGAGGTTTTCATCACTGTTTATAGTGTTCTTGCAAAGGATTGACAGGGTTTCAGTCCACTCTAATGGCTCAGTGTATATATGCCTTGTCTTCTCATGAAGCATAGATTATTGTTAGCATGTGTAGAATATAGAGGTTAAAGCTAGTGCTTCTCTCAAAAAAAATTCTGTAATCGTATTGGGATCGCAATAAAGTTAACCCAAGTACTTCTGTTAGTCTGTAATATGACCATGTGAAAGGCCTAGGTCTTCAGTTATTGCAATTGCTATCTGTGCACTCCAGTATTTAAAAAGACAGCAGCAAACCAGAGCAAAAACATGGTGACTCCACTCACTGTGCTGAATTACACTTATGGAGGGCAATCTCAGATTATTCAAAGCAGAGAAAATTAAACTCTTTAGCAAACTTTATGCTGTAGAAGTACACTAGGCATTTTTGCAAGGTTTGTGAAGCTCAGGTTGAGGTTTAGGATGTAGGTTTGCTATCCAGACGTTTCATTACCTGGCTAGGGAACATCAGTGGCGACCTCCAAGTGAAGCAAAGCTGTTGTCTCCTGTTTTCTATTGATATCTTTCTCCTGGATGGGGTTCCTGGAGTTTGTGGTGATGTCATTTCCTGTTCGTTTACTGGAGGGGTTGATAGATGGCATCTAGATCTGTGTGTTTGTTTATGGTGTTGTGGTTGGAGTGCCAGGCCTCTAGCAATTCTCTTGCATGTCTTTGCTTAGCCTGTCCCAGTACGGATGTGTTGTCCCAGTCGAAATGGTGGGTTTTTTTTCCATCTGTGTGTAGGGCTACGAGGGAGAGAGGGTCGTGTCTTTTTGTGGCTAGCTGGTGTTCGCGTATCCTGGTGGCTAACTGTCTTCCTGTTTGTCCTACGTAGTGTTTGCGGCAGTCCTTGCGTGGAATTTTGTAGATGACGTTAGTTTTGTCCATTGGTTGTACCCATGGACAAAACCAACGTCATCTACAAAATTCCACGCAAGGACTGCCACAAACACTACGTAGGACAAACAGGAAGACAGTTAGCCACCAGGATACGCGAACACCAGCTAGCCACAAAAAGACACGACCCTCTCTCCCTCGTAGCCCTACACACAGATGAAAAAAAAACCACCATTTCGACTGGGACAACACATCCGTACTGGGACAGGCTAAGCAAAGACATGCAAGAGAATTGCTAGAGGCCTGGCACTCCAACCACAACACCATAAACAAACACAGATCTAGATGCCATCTATCAACCCCTCCAGTAAATGAACAGGAAATGACATCACCACAAACCCCAGGAACCCCATCCAGGAGAAAAGATATAAATAGAAAACAGGAGACAACAGCTTCGCTTCACTTGGTAGTCGCCACTGATGTTCCCTAGCCAGGTAATGAAACGTCTGGATAGCAAACCTACACCCTAAACACTAGGCATTTCCCCACAGCCTAATGACAGTCCTCAAACCTTCAATCTAACAATGAGAAATAGAAATCCAGATAAGAATCTGTTATCAGTGACTTCACTGATGATACTGGCAGAATAAATCCGATGCTCAGGGAAGATAAAAATATGAAAGAAAACTCAATTCCACTTTTATTTCAAACACTGTGGTGGAAGTCAAGATAAAATTATTATAAGTCAGCAGAGGAGCACTCAAATATCTATCATGGTGGGCATGAATTCACAATTAGGTAATAATGACTGCAGATGCTGGAAACCACATTCTGGATTAGTGGTGCTGGAAGAGCACAGCAGGTCAGGCAGCATCCGAGGAACAGGAAAATCAACATTTTGGGCAAAAGCCCTTCATCAGGAATACAGGCAGAGTGCGTGAAGGGTGGAGAGATAAGCTGGAGGAGGGTGGGGGGAGGGAAGAAAATATCATAGAGTACAATAGGTGAGTGAGAGAGGGGATGAAGGTGACAGGTCAGGGAGAGGGTGGAGTGGATAGGTGGAAAAGACTATAAGCAGGTAGGACAAGTCCTGGGGACAGTGCTGAGTTGGAAATTTGGAACTGGGGTGAGGTGGGGGAAGGGGAAATGAGGAAACTGTTGAAGTCCACATTGATGCCCTGGGGTTGAAGTGTTCCGAGGCAGAAGATGAGGCGTTCTTCCTACAGGTGTTGAGTGGTGAGGGAGCGGAAGTGAAGGAGGCCCACAACCTCCATGTCGTCGGCAGAGTGGGAGGGAGAGTTGAAATGTTGGGCTACGGGGCGGTGTGGTTGATTGGTGCGGGTGTCCCAGAGATGTTCCCTAAAGCGCTCTGCTAGGAAGCGCCCAGTCTCCCCAATGTGGAGAAAACTGCATCGGGAGCAATGGATACAATAAATGATATTGGTGGATGCGCAGGTAAAACTTTGATGGATGTGGAAGGCTCCTTTAGAGCCTTGGATGGAGGTGAGGGAGGAGGTGTGGGCACAGGTTTTGCAATTCCTGCGGTGGCAGGGGAAGGTGCCAGGTCGGGAGGGTGGGTTGTTGGGGGGCGTGGACCTGACCAGGTAGTCGCTAAGGGAACGGTCTTGGCGGAAGGTGGAAAGGGGTGGGGAGGGAAATATATCCCTGGTGGTGGGGTCTGTTTGGAGGTGGCCTGACCTTAAATTTACCTGGACCATCTCTGACACCTCCCTCCCCTTCCTGGACCTCTCCATCTCCATTAATGACGGCTGACTTGACACTGACATTTTATTTTTTACAAACCCACCGACTCCCACAGCTACCTGGATTACACCTCTTCCCACCCTACCTCCTGCAAAAATGCCATCCCATATTCCCAATTCCTCCGCCGTATCTGCTCCCAGGAGGACCAGTTCCACGACAGAACACACCAGATGGCCTCCTTCTTTAGAGACCGCAATTTCCCTTCCCACGTGGTTAAAGATGCCCTCCAATGCATTGTGTCCACATCCTGCACCTCCACCCTCAGACCTCATCCCCTCCTCTTCGTAACAAGGACAGAACGCCCCTGGTGCTCACCTTCCACCCCACCAACCTTCGCATAAACCAAATCATCCGCCGACATTTCCGCCACATCCAAACGGATCCCACCATCAGGGATATATTTCCCTCCCCATCCCTTTCTGCCTTCCGCAAAGACCATTCCCTCCATGACTACCTGGTCAGGTCCACGCCCCCCTACAACCCACACTCCCGTCCTGGCACCTTCCCCTGCCACCGCAGGAACTGTAAAACCTGTGCCCACACCTCCTCCCTCACCTCTATCCAAGGCCCTAAAGGAGCCTTCCACATCCAAAGCTTTACCTGCACATCCACCAATATCATTTATTGTATCCGTTGCTCCCGATGCAGCCTCCTCTACATTGGGGAGACTGGTCACCTCCTAGCAGAGTGCTTTAGGGAACATCTCCAGGACACCCGCACCAATCAACCACACCGCCCTGTGGCCCAACATTTCAACTCCCCTTCCCACTCTGCCGAGGACATGGAGGTCCTGGGCCTCCTTCACCGCCGCTCCCTCACCACCAGACGCCTGGAAGAAGAACGCCTCATCTTCCACCTCGGAACACTTCAACCCCAGGGCATCAGTGTGGACTTCAACAGTTTCCTCATTTCCCCTTCCCCCACCTCACCTGAGTTCCAAACTTCCAGATCAGCACTGTCCCCATGACTTGTCCTACCTGCCTATCTTCTTTTCCACCTATCCACTCCACCCTCCCCCTTTGTCCCCTCCCCCACTCACCCATCATACTCTATGCTACTTTCTCCCCACCCCCACCCTCCTCTCATTTATCTCTCCACTCTTCAGGCACTCTACCTGTATTCCTGATGAAGGGCTTTTGCCTGAAACATCGAATTTTCCTGCTCCTCGGATGCTGCCTGACCTGCTGTGCTTTTCCAGCACCTCTAATCCAGAATGAATTCACAATTATCAGGCAGAATAAATGAAATCATGATATGGGGGAATTAGTTGACCCAGTCTGACTTCCTGGCAATTTTGACGTCCTTACAGGACTGGGGACACAAAATTACTGCAAAGGTAGGCAAAGTCATTCTCCAAATTCCCACATGACAAATCCCTTTCCTTGACATTTTATTCAGTGGAATTGTGATTAAGGACATAGATCAAATATTGCTTTTGTGTAATTGCCAATTTTCTCCAACCCATCATAATGCCTAGACTCCAATCTCTGGAATTCTCGTCTTAAATCTCTGCATTGCTCTCTTCCTTGAAGACCTCCCTTCAAGTTTACTTCAAACAAATTTTTGGTTGCCTGTTCACAGTTCATGTCAATTTTTGCTGAGTTATTTTCCCATAAAGTCCATTAGCAAATTGAGGCAAGTTTAAGAATCAATTTACGTGCAAACTTGTTGAAACAATCCCCAGCTTCATTCATTGAGAGAAGCATAACAACAAATACCTTTCTTCACATTGTTCCACAGCTGATCTTTGCTTGAACATTTTTCAAACACCTCTGGGAGTTTAATTGTGCCAGTGCACAGATACCAGAAAAGGATTCCAAATGCATACACGTCCACAGAATTATCATACTTGCCTAAAGGATCATAGGGGTTGGAAATGGTGAAAAAGAATAGAAAAACAGTATAAGCAACTAAACTTTCAACGTTTGAGAATAAGCCACATAAGTGCCTTGGAGGAATTATAATTCAGCCACAGATTCAATTTGATGCGTAATACCAGTCAACTCTTCCTCATCCTCCCTCCATACACTGATTGTTAAAGACAGTCAGCCTCTGGTTTCTCCTGACTACTTCCCAATGGGTAGTAATTATAGAGGTAAAAACAATTACTGCAGATGCTGGAAACCAGAGTCGAGATTAAAGTGGTGCTGGAAAAGCACAGCAGTTCGGGCAGCATCAGGAGCAGCAAAATCGACGTTTCCGGCAAAAGCACTTCATCAGGAATACAGTGTATTCCTGATGAAGGGCTTTTGTCCAAAATGTCGATTTTACTGCTCCTCAGATGCTGCCTGAACTGCTGTGCTTTTCGAACACCACTCTAATCTAGAATCTGGTAATCAGAGTGCTAACAGCAGGGTCAATATGGACTGTCTTAGACCTTTGCTTCATATCAAAGCAATTGTAAGGGGAGGATATCAAGAAATAAGTAGTAAAGGCATGTAACTGGAGTTGAAGACCAAGAATGATCTAAATGAAAGGCAGAAAGTGGTGGAGGGGCTGAATAGTAGTCTCCTGTTCTTTCAGGTAGGTCAATATCAACAAAAGTGACTGTGACAATGTGGATCCCTTGGTGCCAAATTCATTCAAGTTACACTGAAATAGCTGTGTGCAAGATAGTAACTTTGGACGTGTTTGAAAGCAGCTCTGTCTGGTCTAGAATTGAACTGATGGCTAAATGTCAAAAGCAATACTGTTCAAATTGCTATTGTCACATGGCCACTGGAGATTCAGCATGACATTGCTTGAAACGTAATTTGATATTTTCAGTGCCTCAGTGTTGTTTACAGTACAAACAATAGTGCAAGGTTAACAGAGTTTAAATAAAGGATGTCAAAATTAGAACCCCAATCAAAACTGAAGCTAAGTTGCAGCTTTACCAGAACACAGTCAGTTCCATGCTGTCAAGAGTAGGCTAAAACATGGATCAGAAGTCTGACTGTTCAAAAAAAAAGACACCAGTAGTTAGGAGCCACTGCATACCTTCCCTGATCTTAAAAGAAACTTAAATTTCAATGCCTTTAAGGGCAAGATCCAAAAGAATAGCAAAGGGAAAAAAGAACAACAGCTTCAATACCAATGCAGTAAAAGGCAGAAATAATCCTTAAAATCAATCAGCACCAGAAGAGGCTTGGGGCATTTTATTACATCGGAAGGTGCTATATAAATAGCAGTTCTTGGTATTACACATACATGTCTCAAAACCATGTGCTGGCTGCTCTTTAGTATCTACCTCATGAAAGACTTTTTCTATGTGTAGGATTTTCAGTCAAGAGGGGGAAATCAGACAATGATAAATTTGCTCACCCACCATTGATACACACTGGATAATGGTTGAGATGGAAACACCATTTCACTTTAACTTTCTCAGCTGACAGATAAAGACCTCGAACAGCCAGTTTTGTGAAGCTTTGCAACAGTGCTGAAGCTACAAACCTTAAAGCAGGTACTAACCAATGAGCTAGCACAGCCTACACTGCTTTCCTAACTCCATTAGTTTAGCGAAGCCGTCTGGAAACCTCATTCAAGCAATCAAATAACATACCTGAAAACAATTCAGGTGCCATGTGTATAGGGGTCCCCACAATGCTCCCAGACATCATAGCTTCGGGTTTGCAGAATCCCAGGTCAGTGATTTTGGCTCGATTCTGCTTGTCCAACTATGGATCACAAAATAAGATGTGCAAAACAATTTGAACTGCAAACCCTCCATTGTTTGAGAAAAAGGAAAAGGAAGGAAGGATCACTGGACCTGAAACATGAACTCTGATTTCTCTGCACAGATTTTGCCAGGTCTGCCGAGCTTTATGAGTAATTTCTGTTTTGGTTTCCAAAACCTCAGAGGAGGTTCAGTTTACTTGTAGTAAAAACTGCTTGTGATGTGCTGCTTACCATATTGTCCAGGAACTGTATTCAAACAGCAAGAGGGAGCTGATGGAATATTCAAAGACAACAATTTTTCCTCAACACTGAAAGACAAACATCTGACTACCCAGATTTATGGGACCTTCCTAGCTTAGCACACCCCCAATAGTGCTTTCATAAACAGCATTTTGGTTAATTTCACTCATTGGTTAACCCCTATGCTGTTGCATTCTGAGATATCAATAAAAACAACAAAATATCAGTACTGAAAGAATTTGCCTTGATGAAGATAATATCCAACAGACTCGATGGGCCAAATGACGTATTTCTACTGTAACAGTCGAGAATGATGGAATATTGTATGTCAGGTGGGGGAGTGGTGAAAGAACTTCAAGACAATGTCTCTTCCATTGCCTGTACACAGCATTCCTGCTGCAGAAATGGGGGTAGACTGGGTGAACACTGAGGAAATTCACACCCCATTTCATTCTTATAAAATTGAATATTCTGCTTTTTGGATATTCACCTTGCCCCCAGAGAATAGTGGTTGTACCTCAAAAATCGTTTATTCATTACAAAGTGCTTTGAAGGACCCTAACAACAAAAAAAAATAGACTTGCAATTACGTGGCTCCTTTCCTGACTTCGGTAGCCAGCACAGTCTGTTGTATTGATCTTTCATTTCTGCAGTGCTGGACATTTATTTCTCTATTGTCTAATACTGAAATTAAAAGTGTGCCAAAGCACTTCGGTCTCAGAGTTGGTGCTGTAATTGGTGATGTATAAACTTTTCACTATACCCAGTGACAATAAAGGCTAGTCTTTTCTATTCAGCCAAGGATTTACTTCTAAAACAGCCCTGTTCAGCACATCCTGTCTGTGCTCTTTCAGGAGAAAAATTAGTGAATTACACTTCTCCTTCCCCATATCCATTCCCTCAAGTATCTATTTAATTCACATTTGAAGGCTACTATGGAATATTTACCTACCGTGCCATCAGGCAGTCAACTCCAAATTCTAACCATTCCTTGTATTGGAGGAAAAAAAATCTTTTCTCTCATGTCCTACCTGATCCTTTTGCCAATCATAACCAGCCACTAATACTCTGCTCATTCTAAACAATTAATGTGAACATGTCTGTTTAGACTTCTCCATTCCAAAGAAAACACAGTTTACTCTAAGTCCTGGAACTGTTTCAATAAATTTATTTCGTTACTTCAAGACTACACCATCTTCATAAACGGTAATGCCTAGAATTAGAAAGCACGCTGACTGTGGCCCAACTACTGATAGTATTGCATGGATTTAGTTGAAAACCTGGCTTTTGTCAACTTTTACTTTATTTATAAAACTCAGAACATCATACACTAAAATTACGGATTATTGTTGTCATGATAAAAAGGTACAGTGGGTTGACTAATTCGCAAAATAAAACAATGAAGCATATTTCAAGGGCTGCATATCTCTTGTCTTCAATGAAAGAATAAGATCAAAATAAAAAAAAGTAGTGTGAATGCTGGAGATCGGGAACAAAAACAAACTGTTGGAAGAGATCAGCAGGGCTGGCAGCATCCGTGGGCAGAAAAACTGTTAATGTTTCAAGTCCAATGTGACTTCTTTAGAATTGATTAGAGCTGGAAAATGATCCTTCTTATGCTGCTGATGAAGGAAGAACAAATGGAACAGATCGTGCCCAGAAAAAAGAAAAATGGAATATTACTTTTTTGTTATATAAGCTTGACATACAAAGAAATTAAGAATGCAAAGCTTGAATTGTCAGTTAAACACATGCAACCTCTCTTCCAATGAAGATAAATATTGAAGAACCAGCTTAAAATAGATTATAAAGAAAGATTGAGGCAAATTGGCTTGATCAGTTCAACTTCAAAACTTGGATCATAGCAGACTGATATTGTGATAACAAATATCAAGTTCGTTCAAAGATGGGTGTTTCCTCCCTTTTACATAATTGTGAAAACTAGTTACCACTAACATTGTTCAAAATGAGAGAAGCAGATAGACAGTTTATGCCCAAATCAATTTCAAAATCTAAACAAAATACCATGACTAACAAACCCGGTATCATATCATTAACTAGCAATCTTGTAGCTTCCCTGACCTCAAAACCGTCGTCTTCTGAGAAATCTGTTTCACAAAACTAAACCAAACAAATAAAACAGCACCTTTTGGGGCCTATAAAAATAATTCATTGTATTCAAACGTGTAATTAGCTCACAACACCCGTTTGCCTTATTACCTGAACTCCTAGGTATTTTGCATTTGATTAAACAATTAAATACAACATTAAGTACCATGGACCTACATGGTCTGATACACAGGTTAAGTAGCGGAATCATTTCAAAGAAGTGGCAACACACACCTAATTTCATTGGATTCAAAACAAGCAATTCAGGTTATAAACAAAAAAAAGAGACTCCAGCTATATTCACTATACAGCACTGTTCTGTAAATAAAGTCTCCAGAGGGTGAAACTAAGCTATGCCTCTTAAATCAGCTGTAATATTGTAAGAACAAAGATAGGCAGAAGCACAATTCAAGTCTGCCTTGGGAACAAAGCAGGTAGAAGTTAAAAGTTGTTTCATATTTTACAAATTTGGATAAATAAAACACCTCGCCATTTCAGATGCCGAAAAGATAAAGTTAAGGCTTTATGGCAACAGCTTATGTTAACAGCTCGATTACAGACTGCATTAGCAGGAATCTCATAAGTAAAAGAGCTAATAGGCCTAGCTTTGATCAGTAACCTTGAAACGGAGTAATCATAGCTGGACAATAGCATGCCCACTATGAAATTGGCTCAACTCAAAAAAGGTGCAAAGTTACTAGGCCATCAAATGAGTTGTGAAGTAAATTATTTTTCAGAAAAGCCAAAAAAAATTTCACATCATTAACCCAGCACATGAAGATTAGTAGAGCAATATATTATTGCCCTCAGAGCAGGATGTACTGGAGGGTGCTCAAAATCTAACTGACAGAAAATAATAACCAAGGAGAAAATGGTTTCACTGACAGTTACGATTTAATCAGTTTCAAAGTTAGTGATAACCAGAGGTAACAAACTCAAGGAAAAAGGTTAGAAAAATCCAGGGGATGAGGGGAATCAGAATTATTTCATGCACACGATTGTGGTGTGGAAATGTGCTGACAAAAATGACAAAATTAAATACTGACTTTCAAAAGGGAATCAAATATACACTTGAAAAGACGACATTTTCAGAACTGTAGGGTAATACAAAGAAGTGGTCTCCTAAGAGTGGATAGTTCTTCCAATACGAATGGCATGGACACAATGGGCTGAATAGCCTCCATCTATATAAAAGTAATTCAATGGACATTGAACTTTACTAGAATTGGAATCAATCCTCAGGACACTAAAAAGCTTTCTGCAGCAAGTCACCATATTCAGTAGCGGTGGAAAGCAGATATTCTAGTCTATTATATCAGCCTCACTACCCTGCTTCAGCTCAAGACTGAACATTGACGAGAGATGAACAAGTTTGAAGGAAAAAGTTTAAATCGTCTCCAACAAAGTGACCCATTCTATGTCCAATAGCCAGGTAAAAAGCAGCACAAACCTATCATATATTGTTGGAACCGCGAGATCTTACCAAGACATTTTTTAATTTGATGTCTCGATGCACAAGGCCTTGGCGATGGAGAAATCGGATACCTTCCACGACATCAAGAGCAATCTGCAAACGTACTTCAAGCTTCAGACCAACCTAGAGATTAGAAGTAGTTTCTAAATTTAGATTAAGACCTTTGTCAATGTGCTTCAGGTAGCCATTGCAATGCCATAGTTTAAAAGTCTACAACTGAACTTGTTAACTGCAATAAACACTCATGGAACCAGGCAATAAACACATTAATTTAGATCTTATTTAGCTTCCCTTGGGGGGGAAAAAAAAAGAACCAAAAATGACATTATCCACCTTAAAAAACCAAGAACTATAAATAGAGAAACGGGACATATCACCAGCGCTTCACTCGAGATGCTCACTGATGATGTTAGCTAGTCATGTGACAAAATGTCTGAAAACTAACCTTCCAGCTCACCGAGCTAACTAACTAACTTATCAACCTGAACAAAAAGATCCTTTTCTTTTTAGGAAGACTTAAGTTAGTTTATCTTGGAGATTATAAAGTGTGTGAACAAATGCAAGATCCAAATCTAGGCTTTTGTGTCTATCCAGAAGAGATTAAAACCGAAGAAATCTGAAATAGAGTCAGATGTGCAGCACAGAAACAGACCCTTTGGTCCAGCTCATCCATGCCAACCAGATATCCTAACTTAATCTAGTCCCACTTGCCAGCACTTGGCCCATATCCCTCTAAACCCTTCCTATTCATATACCCATCAAGATGCCTTTCAAATATCGTAATTGTATCAGCATCCACCACTTCCTCTGGCAGCTCATTCCAAACATGCACCATCCTCTGCATGAAAAAGTTGCCCCTTAGGTCTCTTTTATATCTTTCCCCATTCACCATAAATCTATGCCCTCTTGTTCTAGACTCCCCACCCCAGTGAAAGCCTTTGTCGTCTATTTATCCTATCCATGCCCCTCATGATTTTATAAACTTCTATGAGGTCACCCCTCAGCCTCTGATGCTCCAGGAAAAACAGCCCCAGCCTGTTCAGCCTCTCCCTGTAGCTCAAATCCTCCAAACCCGGTAAAATCCTTGTAAATGTTTTCCGAGCCCTTTCAAGTTTCACAACATCTTTCCAATAGGAAGGAGACCAGAATTGCATGCAAAAGCGGCCAAACCAATATCCTGGACAGCTGCAACATGACCTCCGAACTCCTATACTCAATACTCTGACCAGAAGGAAAACATACCAAACACCTCCTTCACTATCCTACCTACATGCAACTCTACCCATCAGTAACTGAGGTTGCATGGGTGTGCAACCACACCTTAAGATAATGGGTAAAGAGTACTGGGGTAAGTTCTCTTAGGATGACTAACTTACAAGCTACTTTTCCTGTAAAAATGTGCTCAATAACCAGTTGACCAAGGATTAAAAAGTTAATGCAGCAAAGCAGCAAGCTCATAACTGGAGGGAAAAAAAAAATTCCAGGGCAAGGAATTGGAGACTTGGGATGAAAACAATGGGTTGGATTTTCCAAAGGTGACCGAGTCACACAGACTGCCATTTCTTTTAAAAGTGGGGAGACCGCATTTCTCAGAGGACTTCCCACTCAGGGCCTCCACAGGTATGTAGCCATACCCCACTCGGACTGTCACTCTGTTGCGCAGATCTGTCAGAGGGTGCAGTCTATCGAGGGATATGAAGCAAAGTCTGGAAAATAAATAAATATGGGGTGCTGGCCATTCAGAGCTTAATTGAACTGAGTTGGCACAGTTAAATGTCGTACTCCTAGACTGAGCTAGAGTCCACACATGGAACAGTCAGCCAGCTTCCTGTTTGCCCACCTTTAGTCCAGCATAGAGGTCTCGGTGCAACCTCTCCATGATCAACAGTACAGCAATGCTGGATCCACCTCCATAACTGTAGTCTATTACTGACCCATGAAGGTCAACCAGTCGCTCATGTCTGGGTAAAGATCTATTAGAGGGGGGAAAGTAAAACATTAGTTTCTAATTTTAGAAATGCACTGATAAAATTTGTCTGTTCCCAGATTTGGCTGAATTTTCAATGACAGCCAATATTGACTTCTTGTCTTCCACTCACCTGGATTAGGAACAGTAGTTTAATAAACTCATCATCATTTTATGTGGAGTTTGCACATTGTCTCCATTTCTGCATAGGTTTCCTCCTGGTGCCCCCATTTCCTTCCACAGTCCAAAGCTGTGCAGATAAGGTGGATTGGCAACGCTAAACACAGTGTCCAGGAATATGCAGGCTAGGTCCATTAGCCATGGAGAAATGTTGGGAGAGGGAGACAGTGTAGGGGTTGGGTCTGGGTGGGATGCTGTTCAGTGAGATGGTGTGGACTGGACGGATTGAATGGCCTACTTCCCTGTCAGGGTTCTATGACCTATTTTGATAAATCAGAGGTAGCTGCTAGCATGAATTTCAAACTTGAGGATGTCTGATCTAATGCGAATAGTTCCTTTAAAATCAAATTGTTCCAAATTGCCACATCTGTGATTTCCGAGCCATGATCGGCCAGCCAACCACACCCAGTCCCTCCAAATCTTGAACTTCCTTCTTGCCACTACCCTTTTATGAACTATGGCAACATTTTTCATGTATTTACTGAACTTTCAACAAATTTACACTGGAATAGTTCTTTTTAAAACAAAGATCCATTGCGCCAGGACTGGGAGAGAATAACTATCAGCTTCTTTGAGTAGGTGACCAAACAGGTGGATGAAGGTAAAGCGGTTGATGTGGTGCATATAGATTTCAGTAAGGCATTTGATAAGGTTCCCCCACAGTACGCTATTGCACAATTTAGGGAGGCATGGGATTAAGGGCGAGTTAGCGGTTTGGATCAGAATTTGGCGAACTGAAAGACAACAGAGGGTGGTGGTTGATGGGAAATTTCATCCTGGAGTTCAGTCATTTGTGGTGTACTGCAAGGATCTGTTTTGGAGCCACTGCTGTTTGTCATTTTTATAACTGACCTGGATGAGGGCATAGGAGGATGGGTTAGTAAATTTACGGATGGCTCGAAGGTCGGTAAGAGTTGTGGATAGTGCAGAAGGATGTTGCAGGTTACAGAGGGACATGGATAAGCTGCGGAGCTGGGCTGAGAGGTAGCAAATGTAGTTTAATGTGGAAAAGTGTGAGGTGATTCACTTTGGAAGGACTAACAGGAATGAAGTGTACTGGGCTAATGATAAGATTCTTGGTAGTGTAGATGAGCAGAGAGATCTGTGTCCATATACGTAGATCCTTGAAAGTTGCCACTCAGGTTGATAGGGTTAGTAAGAAGATATAAGGTGTGTTAGCTTTTATTGGGAGAGGGATTGAGTTTCAGAGCCATGAGGTCATGCTTCAGCTGTAAAAGGCAGGCCACACTTGGAGATGGTGTGCAGTTCTAGTCACCGCATTATGGGAAGGATGTGGAAGCTTTGCAAAGGTTTCAGAGGAGATTTACTCAGATGTTGCCTGGTATAGAGGGAAGGTTTTATGAGGAAAGGCTGAGGGACCGGAGGTTGTTTCCATTTAAGAGGTGATGATTAGAGGTGACTTAATTGAGACAAGATAATCAGAGGATTAGATAGGGTGGACAGCAAGAGCCTTTTTCCTCTGATGACTAGCACAAGGGGAGACAGCTTTAAATTGAGGGGCGATAGATATAGGATAGATGTCAGAGGTAGTTTCTTTACTCAATAGTAAGGGAGTAGAACAGCTTCCCTGCAACAGTAGTAGACTTCTCAACTTTCAGGGCATTTAAATGGTCACTGGATATACATATGGATGAAAATGGAATGGTGTAGATTAGATGGGCATCAGATTGGTTTTACACATTGGTGCAACATGGAGGGCTGAAGGGCCTTACTGCACTATAATGTTCTACGTTGGGAGTGTGGTGCTGGTAAAGCACAGCAGGTCAGGCAGCATCCGAGGAGGAGAGTCACTTCTGATGAAGGGCTTTTGCCTGAAACATTAACTCTCCTGCTCCTCAGATGCTGCCTGACCCACTGTACTTTTCCAGTGCCACACTCTCTACTCTAATCTCCAGCATCTGCAGTCCTCATTTTCGCCTGTTTTATGGTCTATGTTCAGTGTCAGAATATGCTGAATTTAAAACCGGAGTTGCAACACCAAAACTCCTAGAAAACAAAATGTAGCAGGACAAGTGATGACCTGTCTGAAAATAGTTAACACTAGACTAGGACTCAAACTGCAATCTTCTGATCAACATGGAATTAGAAAAAGCAGTAGGTAACTACATGGATGACCGTAACACCCTAAGAAATAGGAACAGGAATGGGCAGCTCAAGCTTGCTCCAGTCAACAGGATCACAGCATGTCTCATTTATACTTTACTACGTTTTCCATGTAATCTTTGATTCCCCGACTGACCAAAAAATTCTCTCAGCCTTAAATACACACAAGGACTCTGCCTCGACAGCTTCTGTGGCAAGAGTTCCAAAGACACTCAACGCTCAGAAGAAATGCCTCCTTATCTGTCTTAAAATGGTTATCCTTCATACTGAGAGTATGACCAGACAAGGTCCTCTGAATAAGATCGCAGACTTAGGCATCACACACCAGGATGCAAAACTCTGAAAGGAACCCACCTAGTGTAGTGGAATTCAAGTGCCAGGTCATTCCAATGTTTGTCATCTGGAGGCACGACAGACTTCAGTGCACAGGGCGAGTGACCGGCCCAGCTGTCGCACAGGTACACAACTCCATACTGGCCACGGCCCAGCTCACGGCCTAATTTAGGTTTACCTGTGTAAGGGATAAACACCATTACAGCACTGTATTCAGTGTGGACACAGCACCAAAGGAAGGATTAATTGGCCTTTTAGCACAGATTCAGTTGAAGATATCAGGGCTAAAAAGGATTAAATTATGGCTGCTTGCATAAACTAGGCCTATATTTCCTCAAGTGTCAAAATGAAGATTGATGAATTTTTAAAGGGAGTGGGGGAGAGAAAAGGAGAAGATGGAGTCAACATAACATTCATCCATGATCTAACAGAATAAGCTCAAAGGGTTGAATGGCCTACCTTGACCATTTTGAAGTAGGTGCATTAGATCAAGCACATGTTCATTGCTAGTAAATGCGTTAAACAAGTCAACCCCAAAAGTGAAAAGGAGGGAAAAAAAATACCTTACCATGCAACAGCAAATCCCGGAGGGAACGACTTTCCAGTGAAAGGCGGGCCAGGCGTGGTGCATGGTCTTTGCGTACTTTCAACCACAGATCTTCCGTTTTCTCAAGCCTTCCTGAAAGTCCTGTTTCAAGCTGTGGAGAACAAAAGTTAAATCACACAAGGAATTGAAGGGGAAACTGATGTACTTGAAGTGATATTAGATAATAATAGAGGATACGAATAGAATGTGTTAGTGGGAGCATAAGCACAAACATGATATAAACAGCAATAGGCCATTCAATCCCCTCAAGCCTGCTCCACCATTCAATATGATCATGGCTGATCATAAAGCTCAATAGTCCTTACCTTGACTCCCCCATGTCCCTTCAGCCCTTTAGCTGCAAGAGCTATAATAGTTTCCTTCTTGAAAGCACAATGTTTTCACCATAATGTTTTAAACAAAAGAAGAATGGAGAGCATTGCACACAGATGTTCATATGAAGCACAAATACAAGCATGAACTAACAGGGCTGAATAGCTTGCTGCTGTTCTGTGCAACACACTTCAGTGGCTCCTTAAGTTATCGACTTTTGCTTTTTAACCACTTAAAGAAATGGGACAAGAATGTTTACCTTTAACCTTAAGAGTTGAAGGAGAGAGAAAGTGTTTCACACAGTTAATGACTGGAGTACAAGGATTTAGCACAGCATTTTACATGCAGCAATGAACTGAAGATTGTGGTGAAACATCTGGTTGAAGCGAAAGCATCAGTCAGTGGATTCAGCATCCTGTACATGAAAATTGCTCACCAATTAAACATTGAAAAAGCTGAAGTTACTGTTGCTCCCTAAGTTGATTCCTTAACTACCAAGTCCATCCACTCTCCAAGAAAAGTACACCAATTCACAGCACTGGTGCCACATTCGCCTGCGACATGAACTCCTAGCCTTATTGTTACTATCACAGAGGGCTTATTTTGACTCTCAACCTTGCACGATTTTATGTCTCAGCTCATTGGAAGCGGAGATCTTCATTTGTCTTTGTCAGCCCTGGAACTGACTTCTCCAATACAATGCTGGTGGGACCCCAGCATCCTCCACTTAAGGGCATTCATAACTTGTATGCCTGTGTCTCATCTTGCAATTAGTCCAGCTCCTCTCACACCCATGTGTTTAGTGACTGTTTCCTGATCAAGCAACACATTTATTGCCAAACTCTCACCCAAGTTTTCAAGTTCATTGATGGTATTGTCCCTCAAAATCTCTAACCTACCCTTGCTCCTCAACTGAGGTATTAATGGCCCTGTAATTTCAGTCTCCTCAGTATCATTTAAACAGCTCAGCCATTGACAGCTGTGCAGCATCCAAGCTCTGGAATTTCTGCCCTCCATATACTCACCTCATTTTAAAAACTTCTTTTAAAGCATGAACTAAAATCTTTTCAAATAAAGATTTAGTCACCTGTCCCAATATCTCATGTGGCTCAGTCATATTTTACTTTAAAATGTGTTCCTATGCAGGACACTTTAATGTTGAAAGCAGCGCACACATAAGCAGTTGCTGTAAAGAAAAGCAGGTTAATAACACCTTCAATACCTCAATACCACCAGATGTTTGTAATAACTTGAAGTACAGGTAACAACAGCCAATTTAAGCTCAGTAAGTTTCACAAACAGCTGTGCAATGGTGACAAATAATCTCATTTACCTTTACAAAATGAAATTGGTTGAAAATAAATATTGGCCAAGATGAAAGCAGAAGCTCTATTGAAATTATGCCTTTAAATCTTTTATGTCTAGAGAAGATGCAGTTTAACTATTTTTTCAAAAGGGTGACAAATGCAACAACGAAACAAGTGCCACACAGTGTCAGCAAGAATCTGTGTCCAAGTCTCTGAGATGAAACAAAAGCCGACAAACTTCTGATTCAGATAAAGTCCAACATGTCATAAGAGCTTAAACAAGAGATTCCTCTCAAGTGAGTGTGGAGTGATATTGGCTTTGGATTAAAACCCTGATTGTGAAGCGAATAGGTAGTGATAGGCATGTCTCAAATACAACTGTCATGGAACAAGTGTTGTGCAAGTACTTAAAGAGAATATGTCAACAAGAACAAACCTGTCGCAGAGAGGCAGCAAATGCTTCATGTGAACTGTTGAGCCGGGTACGGAACTGACTACATATGCTCTTGGCAAGTTTAGATGCACAGAGACTCTCTATGGCATCCTGTGCAATCTTCCTTTTCCACTCAATGGTAACAGATGGGGGATGTACCCAAGGCATCCTATGAATAATCTGTTGGGAAAGATACAAAATAAAATCGATTTCATGACTTTCTAACAAAGAATCTCAAGTTTCAGGACAGAATAACCAACATGTCAAGAATATTTACAAACATTGTCCAGCTTCACTTGGTCCCATTTTCTCCCTGCCAGGTGCTAACTCTCACTGCAATGCAACTCCATGGTCACTAGCCCTCAATACATCACCCAGGTTGCGGTCATCACAGATGTGCATACCAACTGCCAAACTATTTAATTGTGGAGGAGTGTGATGTGGACATTCACATATACACTTCCAACATGGGACACTGGACTGCATTCAGGATTGAGAATCTTAAATGGTTTCCCTCCTAGCTCCCTATGACTAAATTAGAATCAATTAAGGCAAATGTATTAGGTGAACTTGCTAATCCCTATCTGGCATCTAAAAACTCAGTGGCATAGACCTCTCCCAGTGTACAGGACATGCATCCGCTAGGTTATTAGTCAAGCACTACCTGATGAATTGACCAAATGCAGATGGACCTCAATGCAACTAAAGGTATACTGAATTGCAGCAATGATACACCAAACATCGTAAAAACTAACTGTACATTCACAATTAGACTCACGACATTTACTTTGCAATTACTGAAATATTCTTGTCCAAAAATCCCACCACCCATTTGTTTGATGGGTCAGGACATGACCTCTTCCCAGTCTTCAACAAACATTATACATCAGAGGAACAAGCTCCCAGCTTGTAGATTTTCTTGGACCATGAACAGAGGCCTTAAGTTGACATCAATGCAACAGAAACCAATTCCATAGAAATTCTCAGGGTAAATCTGCATTACATTTCTTAGTAGAAACTAATCTCCAACACTTCCAAACTACAGAAATAAAGAGCTCACTTTTGCAAACTTAACAAGTGATCCTGGGATGTCTCTTGAAACCCATTCATTTAGGGCAGTAATACTTGCATGCCAACCAAAGGACAAAATACAGCAAAATGTTTAGTATACACATCCTGAAAAAAGGGTTCTCCTGACAGATAAATATCAGATATTGACTAAAAACGGATCTTTTGATTGCTTTCTAGTCAGGTGCTGTGTCCATGGGGTGGAGAAAAAAAAACACATTTTATGAAAATGTCCTACAGTTGATTGGAGGGATGACTGTGGATTTGATTCAACATCATCTATATTACTTGAAATTGTGGATTTCTTTTTTATTAATTTTTTTTATTTTTCTCCAAAAAAAAATCAAATTACAGCTGATCAAAGTGCAATCACAAGCAATAAACAAAGATCAACAAAACCCGACCAACTTTCCCATGGCATATACCACCCCCAAAATACAAGGGAAAAAAAAATGACAAACAACCCTAATGCATGTAAACATATACAAAGCACAAAACAATTAACTTTTAAGTTGTGCAAAAGTATGCATGTCTAACTTTTGGTCACAATTCCAAAGTAAGCTTCATGTTGTTTAGATACAAAATGGAAGAGAGATTGGATTGAGCTTTTTTTTGGAAGAAATGACCTAGAAGATAAATGAAGTCAGAGCTTAGACACTGGATACATGGACTTGAGCAAGGCCTTTGATAAGGTTCTGCATGGTTAGACTGGTTAGTAAGGTTAGATCACATGGGATCAAGGGAAAACTAGCCAACTGGATACAAAATTGGTTTGACAGTCGGAGGCAAAATGGTATTGGAGGCCTGTGACCAGCAGTGTGGCATAAGGATTGGTGCTGGATCCATTGTTTGATATTAAGCAATTTGGACGAGAATAGAAGCATAATTAGTAATTTTGCGGCCAACACAAACTTGGCATATAGCAGAAGGTTACTTAAGAGTGTAATAGGATCTTGATCAACTGGGCCAATAGGTTGAAGAATGGAAGACGGGGCTTAATTTAGTTAAATGTGCGGTGTTGCATTTTGGTAAGACAAACCAAGGCAGGACTTACAGGGTTCATGGTAGGGCCCTGGGGAATGTTATTGAACAAAGAGCCTCAGTCGTGCAGATGCACAGTTCCTCGAAAGCGGAGTGACAGGTAGACAGGGTGGTGAAGGCCATGTTTGGCATGCTTGCTTTCATCAGACAGAGCACTGTTGGAATGTCACATTAATCGCTGTGCATGACCTTGGTAAGGCAACATAGAGTGCTGCACAAAATTTTGGTTGCCCTGTTCTCATAAGAATGTTATTAAACTGGAAAGGTTACAGAAAAGATTTACTGGAATGTTGCCAGGACTGGAGGCCTTAAGTTATGACAAGACAGTGGATAGGCTGGCATTTTTTCCTCTGTAGCACAGGAGGTTGAGGGGTGATATTCGAGAGGTTTTTAAAAATCAGGAGGGGTATAGATAAGGTAATATAGATGATGTCGAATCCTTAAGGTAGGTAAGTTCAAAACTAGAGAGTATATTTTCCAAGGTGAGGGGTGAAGAAAATTGAAAGGGACATGTCTTAACTTCTTCACAGAGGGTGGTTCATATGTGGAATGAATTGCAGAGGAAGTGGCAGATGCAGGTACAGTTACAACATATAAAAGACATTTGGACACAATGAATAGCAAAGGATTAGAAGGATATGGGCCAAACACAGGCAAATGGGACAGGGTCAGTTTAAGATCTCTGGCTGGCATTGACAAGTTGGATGAAGGATCTGTTTCTGTGCTGTACAACTCAATGACAAGCCTTATAAAGCAGCACATGATTTCTCCATTCACCATGTCAGGGATCCAGAGTACGACAAGCCAAGGATTTGTGCTAACTTTTCATAAAACAGCTTATTCTCAGTTGCAGCATTACCTAATACTAGATATGATACTTTAGATGGGATATCAAATGCCTTGGAAAGTGTGAAAGAGATTTACTATAAATGATACCCATGGCGAGAAGTTTTAGTTTATGTGGACACAACAGAAGCTGGACTTTCTCCTTACAAAAAGGGGGAAAAGAAAATTGTTACTAGTTCAAAAACGTTGACAAATGAGACATATTGGTTCTTACTATTTTGGCTACTAGAAGCAACAGTTTGATCAAACATAGTCATCATGGCTTTTCAGACAGAGGTCATGCTTAACAAATATGGGTGGAATTTTGAGGGGTAACGGTGGCAAAGCAGCTAATGTCGTTCATATACATTTCAACAGGCCTTTTGACAAGGTCCAACATGGGAAACGGATAAAGGTAGAAGTTCATGGGATGCAGGCTAACTTGACAAGATGGATTCACAACTACCTTTATGATAGGAGAGACAGAGACAGCAGATCAAAAGCTTGTGCAATTGGAGCCTGATGTGCAGTAGTATACCACAACGATCATTGCCGGAGGATTGTACTGGAGAACATGCAGACGTTGCCTGGGATGGAGTACCCGAGTTACCATGAGAGGCTGGACAAGATCGGGTTGTTTCCTTTGGAGCAGGGAAGGTTGACGAGGGACCTTATAGAAGGTGATTATAAAAGGGGCACGGACAGTGTGAATAGACAAAACCTGTTCCCTTATACAAAGGGCAGCTAAAATGTGAAAGGCAGGTGGTTGAGAGAGTTTGGGGGCAAAGTCTTTTCACCCAGAGGGTATTGGGGTCTGGAATGCACTACCCAGGAATCTTCTCAACTCTTGAAAAAGTTCTTGGATGAGTACTTGAACTGTTATAGCATTCAAGGCTGTGGGCCTACTGAGGGAAATTGGGACTAGTGCCGGTAATAATGGGGGGTAGTAATATATTTGGATTGGTACAGACTGAGCCAAAGGGCCTCTGCTGCAACGTATGATCCTATGATAAAGAATTCTGTGGTATGAGATAAAAATTTAAATAATAAGCAAAAGAAGCCCAGATGCCATGAGAAAGGTCTTCTAAAACAACAATTATCACAATCCGGAATGCACTGATTGTAAAGGTTGTGCAAAAAGATTCAAAAGTAGCTTTTGAAAAATATTGGATAAATACTTGCATAGATAAAATTGCTACCACAGGCAGGCTGAGTCCAGTAGCCGTGTTCTGGAGGGGATGCTAAAATCACTGGAAAACTTAATAGGATCAAGGATAACCCCAAGGCATTCTATGCGTATGTGAGAAACCTGAGAATGACGAGAACGAGGGTAGGTCCGATCAAGGACAGTAGTGGGAGACTGTGTATTGAGTCGGAAGAGATAGGAGAGGTCTTGAACAAGTACTTCTCTTCAGTATTTACGAACGAGAGGGACCATATTGTTGAGGAGGAGAGTGTGAAATGGACTGATAAGCTAGAAGAGATACCGGTTAGGAAGGAAGATGTGTTGGACATTTTGAACAACTTGAGGATAGACAAGTCCCCCGGGCCTGACGGGATATATCCTAGGATTATGTGGGAAGCAAGAGAGGAAATTGCAGTACCGTTGGCAATGATCTTCTCGTCTTCACTGGCAACGGGGGTGGTACCAGGGGACTGGAGAGTAGCGAATGTTGTGCCCCTGTTCAAAAAAAGGGAATAGGGATAACCCCGGGAATTACAGGCCAGTTAGTCTTACTTCTGTGGTAGGCAAAGTAATGGAAAGGGTACTGAGGGATAGGATTTACGAGTATCTAGAAAGACACTGCTTGATTATGGACAGCCAGCACGGATTTGTGAAGGGTAGGTCTTGCCTTACAAGTCTTATTGAATTCTTCGAGGAGGTGACCAAGCATGTGGATGTGGGTAGAGCAGTGGATGTAGTGTACATGGATTTTAGTAAGGCATTTGATAAGGTTCCCCATGGTAGGCTTATGCGGAAAGTCAGGAGGCATGGGATAGAGGGGAATTTGGCCAATTGGATAGAAAACTGGCTAACCGGTCGAAGTCAGAGAGTGGTGGTAGATGGTAAATATTCAGCCTGGAGCCCAGTTACAAGTGGAGTTCCGCAGGGTTCAGTTCTGGGTCCTCTGCTGTTTGTAATTTTTATTAATGACTTAGATGAGGGAGTCGAAGGGTGGGTCAGTAAATTTGCAGATGATACGAAGATAGGTGGAGTTGTGGACAGTGAGGAGGGCTGTTGTCGGCTGCAGAGGGACTTAGATATGATGCAGAGCTGGGCTGAGGAGTGGCAGATGGAGTTCAACCCTGCCAAGTGTGAGGTTGTCCATTTTGGAAGAACAAATAAGAATGCGGAATACAGGGTTAATGGTAGGGTTCTTAGTCAGGTGGAGGAACAGAGGGATCTTGGGGTCTGTGTACATAGATCTTTGAAGGTTGCCACTCAGGTGGATAGAGTTTGTAAGAAGGCCTATGGAGTATTATCGTTCATTAGCAGAGGGATTGAATTCAAGAGTCGTGAAGTGATGTTGCAGCTGTTCAGGACTTTGGTTAGGCCACAGTTGGAGTACTGTGTGCAGTTCTGGTCGCCTCACTTTAGGAAAGATGTGGAAGCTTTGGAGAGGGGCAGAGAAGATTTACCAGGATGTTGCCTGGAATGGAGAGTAGGTCGTACGAGGATAGGTTGAGAGTTCTCGGCCTTTTCTCGTTGGAACGGCGAAGGATGAGGGGTGACTTGATAGAGGTTTATAAGATGATCAGAGGAATAGATAGAGTAGACAGTCAGAAACTTTTTCCCCGGGTACAACAGAGTGTTACAAGGGGACATAAATTTAAGGTGAAGGGTGGAAGGTATAGGGGAGATGTCAGGGGTGGGTTCTTTACCCAGAGAGTAGTGGGGGCATGGAATGCGCTGCCCGTGGGAGTGGTAGAGTCAGAATCATTGGCGACCTTTAAACGGCATTTGGATAGGTACATGGATGGGGTGCTTAATCTAGGTTAGAAGTTCGGCACAACATCGTGGGCCGAAGGGCCTGTTCTGTGCTGTATTGTTCTATGTTCTATGTTCTATTTTGGAGAGCACCAATTCATGCTCAGGAACCATTACCAAGCCTTCTTGTATCTCCAAGTGGTCATTATTCAATGCCCAGACAGTATGTGATAATACTCTTTGATGACAGGGTTTCCCAACTCTGACTGCCACCATGTTCACCACAGATAACTGGATATGAAACAACATAGGTGATGTGGCAGATTGAACAGCAATTAAACAAAAAGGGAGGCAAGAGACTATATGCACATACATTCCTACTCTGCTACACAAAATCAGTTCCTAGAATGCAACCTAGCACATTGCAATTAATGCACCTACTGCAGCATCAAGACATCACATTTTGCTCTCAACATTTTTTTCTATCAGTGTACATAAGAAAAAAGATGAGCCTTTTGACATACCTGACAAGGATGATGCCTCAATTTAGATATTTCACACGGTTATGATGGAACTTTGAAATACCTTCAAACACCTACTCAGCAGTGCCTCAAATTACAATAAGTATTTTTACCTGCTTGATTTGTTCCCAAAGCAGTCGGGACACGGTTGATCCCGAATGGAATGTGACCTCAACATGATACGCAGCATTTAAAATCTAAGAAAAAAAAAACATGATTACTTTAAGAAACTGAAAACGTACGGTTGCTAGTTTCAATTGAAAGCACAAATATCACATTGCGAACAGGCATACAGCAAGATTAGCTCGCGCTGGAAAAGCAAGCAGGTCAGGCAGCATTCAAGGAGCACGAAAATCAACGTTTCGGGCATAAGCCCTTCATCAGGATTCTTGATGAAGGGCTTATGACCGAAACGTCAATTCACCTGCTCCGAGTACTGCCTGACCGGTTGTGTTTTTCTAGTACCACACTCTCAACTCGGACCTACTTTCCTCACTTTCTCCTTGCAAGATTAGCTGACTAGGATTGAACAAGGGGGCATTGCATTCATGGCTGCCAAAGCTCTAAATTTGAGTTGTCTCATGTCTGGGTCCACTCCGGACTATCTTGAGTGGTAGAAGGCAAGCTCGATGAACCTCTACGTAGGTTTGCTCACTCAGCAGGAAGGTTTGTTTGCAGACATTTCATCACCAGACTAGGTAACATCAGTGAGCATTAAAGTAGGCATTATATCCTACTGTGTGTGTCTTGGTCTGTTAAGGTGGGTGGTATCATTTCCGGTTCTTTTTCTAAAGAGGATGGCAGATGGGGTGCAAATTGATGTGTTTATCGATGGGATTCTGGTGAGAATGACAGGCCTCTGGGAATCCTTATGTGTGTCTCTGTTTAGCTTGCCCTAGAATGGATGTGTTGTCCTAAAGTGATGCCCTTCATCTGTAAGGATACTAGTGATAGTGGGTCACGTCTTTTGGTGACTAGTTGGTGTTCTATCATGGTGGCTACTTGTCTGCCTGTTTGTCTGATGTAGTGCTGGTTACAGTCCTTGCATGGTATTTTGTAAATGACATTTGTTTTGCTGTTTTTTTTTAATATTGGATCCTTTCTGTTCAGTAGTCCCTGTTTAAAATGTGTCAGCTACCAGGACGCCAAAGGGTCTGGAGTATTCTAGAAGTCATTTCAGAGATGTCATTGATGTAAGGTAACGTGGCTAGAGTTTGAACATCTTGCGGCTGGTTGTTTGGGTTTGTTGTTGAGAAATTGGCGGACTGTGTTTATCGGGGACCCATTCTTCTTGAATACGCTGTAAAGGTGTTTTGCATCTGTTCATAGTTCCTGGGTGCTGCAGTGTGTTATGGCTCGTGGAAATAATGTCCTGATGCAGCTCGATTTGTGGGTGCTGGAATGAATGCTTCTGTAGTTAAATATATGCTGTGTGCGTTCTTTTCCTGTAGATGCTGGTTTGAAGTTCTCCATTAAGTGTTTGCTCTACTGTGACAACTAGGAATGGGAGTCTGTAGCCATTCGCCTCCACTTTTGTGGATTTTATGCCCACAAGGGTATTGTTGACTGTGTTGTAGGTTTCCTCTAATTTGCTCTGATTAGTGATGACAAAGGTGTCAGCCACATAGCGGACTCAAAGTTTGGGTTGGACAGTTGGGAGACCGCTTGCCTATTTTTACCTATCAATTTCTATGATCCAGAAAGTTTAATTTTGCTGAAGTTGATGGTAGCTGCTTCCCACTATTGGCATCTGCCAAACCATGACAGTGTCTGTCTGTCTGTGTAACACCCAGTAAACTACTCAGCGTTATCCAGATCGTAACTCACCACTCAATAATTCCCATCTCCCCTCATGTTCTTGTGCCACAGTTGCTCAATGAATTAAAATTTTTTACAGCCAGCTTTCAGACTTATCAACAATGAACCCTCCAGGGCTGTGCTGAGAATTCCATGCATTCAGCCCACAAACTAACCCACACTTGACATACCTGTTTCAGGTGATTGCTGGTGGCATTGTTCATGGCAGAATCCTGGTTGGATTTTTCCAAGCTCTTGAGACAGCGTTCAAGGGTCCCAACAAAACTTTCTCGAAGGTAGTCTACAGAACTGATAAGTTTATTGGCAACAGCCTGATTTAACCGAGAAATAATCAACTCTTGAATCTGTTTGATGCAGCACTTAATGTCCTTATTGCCAACAGTCTCACCATTCTCAGAGATGATTATGTCTGGGGACGTAGGAAGGAAAAGATATAGTACAAGGTGATTGGCATGAGCCTTGTTCTGTAACATTCAAATCATACATTTTGAGAACATTGAGCTTATTTTGATGCTATCAATTCTATAGTGCATTGATCATAGAACCAGACATTACAAAGTCTCAACCAATCCACACATGCTCATATTATGCAATCTACTTCAACAAAGTTGAGAAAGCAGAGAGAACATCAAGCAAAGCAAATGTTCAATGACTAAATTTAAAGTCTTAGTGGAACACAGGAGGTTTGACACTGGTGTTGTTCTCAAAAGAGAAACTGGATTTCAAATGTTCGCTGCTTTCTCTCCACAGATGCTGCCACAACTGGGTTGCTCCAGCAATTTCTATTCTGTTTCAGTTCTCCAGCATCCACAGCTGTTTTATTGTAAAGTCTGAAATATGGTTGGTTGTACAATACATTAACATATTGCAGTGGAATCTTCAATGTAACATGTTGGAATCCTAGTGTCACATGTTAGATCTCAAATTTCTATTTTATCCCTGGAGAAGAATCCAACTGAACAGTTAAACTCCAAAGATTACATTCGGTAAATTTAGTGACAACAATAATGAAAAGTACTGACCCTTAAGGTGGTCAGTTTTTAGTCGGTGGCACAAGAATAGAAGGGGTCATTCAGTCTTGAACTTACTCCATCATTGAAATATGTCCTTGGTAGATCTGCATCTTCACTCCATCCATCCACCCATTTAGGCTATTTATCAAATGAACAGAACAGTACAAAGAGCAGTATAGCACAGGATCAGGCCTTTTGGTTCACTAGACTGTACTAACACAATGCCTTTCTACATTAAGGACCTTCTGCCTCTACACAGCCTGTATCCCTCTATTCCTTGCCTATTCATCTGTTAATCCATGTTTCCAACTTGCTGCTTAAGAGTTCAACTCATTTAAGTAAATTGGCTTAAATCTAACGTATGCCATTGCGTAGGTCAAATAGACAGTTCTGATCAAAGATTCTTAACCAAATTATGAATCCATCTTAACTCAGACTAGTGCACAATGATACCAGTTTGTTAAATGATATTCTTTCCTTTAGCTTGACAGCAGAACCAAGGGACACATCTCACAAGATCTTTATTATTTACGACAAAGATGGAAGAAAAGTCATGTTCATTTAAAAGGACAATTTGCGACCAGAGGGCGCTCTGAATCTCAGCCACTCAGCATCCTCAAAGCAGAAATTGTGCACTGAGTCCAAAGGTCAAGGTGCGGCTATGAGCATCCAGACAAACTTCCCATATCAGTGCACAACTGCAGAGGCACAATTACAGCACTTTATCCTCCTGGGTAAAAGCACAGCCCTGATGGTAAGTGCGATCCACACTCACTGCCATGCAAGCACTGTATACAGCTGTGTATGACTATCTGCAGAAATACAGTGCTGAAAATGTGTTGCTAGAAAAGCACAGGTCAGGCAGCATCCAAGGAGCTGGAGAATTGATGTTTCGGGCATGAGCCCTTCTTCAGGAAAGGCTCATGGCAGAAAC
This sequence comes from Chiloscyllium punctatum, assembly GCF_047496795.1. Lineage (NCBI taxonomy): Eukaryota > Metazoa > Chordata > Chondrichthyes > Orectolobiformes > Hemiscylliidae > Chiloscyllium > Chiloscyllium punctatum. Next base: position 57,385,153 of record NC_092783.1, read on the forward strand.
GTCGATTCTCCTGATCCTTGGATGCTGCCTGACCTGCTGCGCTTTTCCAGCAACACATTTTCAGCTCTGATCTCCAGCACCTGCAGTCCTCACTTCCCCCTTGCAGAAATACAGTGGGTGGTTTATGACCTATACTAAACGTGTTCTTACAGTTCATCGACATGACAAGCAAGCTTCTAAATTGCAGTAAAGTGACACAATGTTTTTCACAATGAAATCAAAAGACTCTGACTTGGCAATCTATGTCATGCTCATCCTCCATTTGGTTCAATTCCTTCTTTATGCACACAATTTGTATGATGATTTAAATACCCATCAGCCACAATTATCTTTGAGGGAGTGGCCTACCTTTTCTAAACTTGGCAATAAGTAACTGAGAAATAAAAAAGTGTTTTCAAATTATCAAGAAGTCACAAGCTTTCGGAGTGTCGTTCCTGCATCAGTGAAGTGACTTCTCCTGATGAAGTGCAACACTCAAAGCTTGTGACTTCAAATAAACGTCTTGGACTATAACCTGGTGTCGTGTGACTTCTGACCTGGCCTCGATTATCACAGACTAGAAACACCCTATCTGGATTAGTCCAGTGGTGAATCTACAGGAGTCCAAGAGTCACTTCTGGCTGGTTGGTAGGAGAGAGAAATAATATCGCTTGCCAGGTAAAGAAGACTCATGGCATCTGGCTAGTTGGAAGCTACAGATCCCCTTTTGCTAATAGAAGCCTAGAATTATATAGTCCATGGGGCCATTGGACCCATCATCACTGTACTGGCTCCTGAAACAGCAACTCAGTCTCTGTAACCCTCCAAAATTCACCCAATATCCAGCTCTCTTGAAACGTCATATAGAATCTGCCTCCACCACACACTCAGGCAGGGAATTCCAAATCCGAAGAACTCTGACTGAAGTTACTCAACTCACTCAGAGCCCTCTTGCTGACAATCTTGAAATGGTGACCCCCAATCACTGATATACCAACCAGCAGAAATGCAAGATCCTACTTTATGCTGTTAAAGTTGTTAATCATTTTGAGCACCTCAATCAGGTCACCTTTGCTTCGTCTCTGCACCAAACAGAGTAAGCCCAATTTCTCTAATTTCCCCTTGTATCTAAAATCCCTCGTGACTTGTATTGCTCCAGTAATTTTCCTTTCAATTCTCCCTAGACCTTTAACATACTTACTTAAATACGGTGCCTAGAATTGAACACAACACTAATACTGCTCTGACCAATGATTTGGAAAGGTGTATCATTGTATCTTTACTTTTAATCTCAATGCCTCTATTTATAAAGCCAAATATCATTTAAGCCCTCTTAACCGTTTCAACTTGCCTGGTCACCTTCAGAGAATCGTACACGTGAACCCAGAGATCCTTCCGCTCCGGTACTCCTCTCAAAATTGTACCATTGACCCTGTATTGTCTGCCCATGTTTCTTCTACCAAAACGCTTTCCTCATTTCTCTGTATTGAAATTCATCTACTAGGTGTTTGCCCATTTGGTCAATTTGTCAATGCTTCTCTGAAGTCAGTCAGCATCATCCACACAATTCACTATTTATTCACTATTAGTATCATCCACAAATTTAGAGATTCTGCGCTCAACACCAATCTACAAATTGTAGATATCAATGCAGAAAAAGCAAGGGTCTAAACACTCATGCTAGGGGAAACACCACGCTCAACTGATTTGAAACCTGAGAAATGCCTATCTATACATAATCTCTGTTTCCTATCTTTTAGCCAGTTTCTAATTCTTTCAGCCAAGGACCCATCAATCCCAAACATTTCTGATTTGCTAATCAACCGGTCATGGGTCACATTTCAAACACACAAAATCCAAATATATCAACAGTACTGCCCTCATCTACACAGTACCAGCTTCATCTCAAAGAACTCAAATAAATTCAGTCATGACCTGCCCTAGACAAAGCCATCTTGTCTGTCTGGTATTAATTCATAAACCAAGAGAAACCGAAAGAAGATACAACTTTAGCGCCTCCAGTTTTCCCCAGTGATTAGGTCCTCCAGCCCCCTGGGAATAATCCTGTGTTCAGGGGCCTGGTAAATCTCTAAAAGGGTTGTGCAATTTGCTCCCTTAAACCATCTCCGCATGCATCCCATTCAAGCCTTGTGACTTTGTACCTGTAGTGCTGCCAACCTTTTTAGCATCTTTTATCTATATTGCTCAGTTATTCAACATCAAACTTTACCATTGTCACCATTTTGTAACTTGGGTAAAAGCAGAAGCAATGTACTCGCTCAGTACCTTTGCGGTTTCCTTCAATTCGGACAGCAGCTGAGCCTACTTGTTCTTTATGGGCCCGACACCATCCTTCACTCCCCTTTTATTAGCAAAACATTCTTCAAATATATTACTGTTTGTTTTACTACAACCTGCCATCCTTTACTCACGCTTCCCCTTTGCCTTCATTATCCCAACATTATTGAGATACTCTTCCTGATTTTTATCATTATTCCAGTACATGTCATACATTCCCTTATTTCCTCATCAATATCCTTAGCCATCCAGGAAACCCTTTTTGGACACCCATCATTTATTTGACAGGCTAAGTACCTAGCTTGCACCCTGATCACTTCTTTTGAAAGTCTTCCATTTTCATCTGCTGTTTTATCCATCAAAATGAAGATCCAATAAACACACTCCACTTGAACTCTTCAACTCCCAAAAATCTGTCCTTCTCCAGTCTGGAACCTTAATCACAGACTGATTTTTTTATTCCTCTCCAATTTAACACTGAGCCATATTATATCTTATGATGGCTATTTCCCAAACGACCCCCACTCTGACACTATTTGGCCCGCCTCATTTCCTAAGACCAGATCTAGTACAATTCCCTTTCTATACTTCTCCATAAGGTTCTCCTGCATACATTGCAGGAACTTTTACCCTTCCACCCCACAAATTTGGGACGATGGTAAAACTTTTGCATTACATAATGAGTCCAATATAATTGGTCATCTGACAACCAGATGATGGTCCTCGCTTAAAACAATGATTAAAATTAAACCCTTAATTCCACAGAGTTTGGTATTTCTGAGGTGAAGAAAAAAAAGAGTATTACCTGAAGTGATGGGGAAAGGCTTGACCAAATCAAAAATAGTTAGGGTCTGGAATGTACTTGAACCAGAGATGGAAGTAGGTTCAATCAAGGCAGGGGATTACAATTACTTGAAAAGAATGTGCTGGTGTTACTGGGAGAAGGCAGCAAAATGGTATTAAACGAAATGCTCATTTGGAGGTCTGGCTATGATTGGGACAACAGTCTCCTTCAGTGTCGAAACAACTTTGAGGTTCTTGTCTGGAGGCAGATAATACTGAGTTAATACCTCGAGTGATATTATTTGTAAATCAGGGAGTCCATTAGCACACTGATGATTTTTTTTTCATTGTCTGGGCAAGGAAACAAAGCATAGCTGGAATCAGAAATTTGGAGTGTTCTCATATAGCACAACAGTTCCTACCAGGAACAACAACAGTTGGCAGTTCTACAGCTAATTTCACGACTCAAAGAACGTCAAAGTCAATTGAGTATTTTTGTTATGCAGTCACCGTTGTACTGTGGAAAATACAGCAAGTTCCCACAAACAATGAGATCATTATTCAATACTTTGCTTACATGAGTTACTGTAATTCCAAAATACCAGAACAAAATACTCTTTCATGGATCTCTCTCTTAAAAAAGAAGTGATAATGATCTAAGGATAAGATTTGGTCAGGGCACCAGGTGAATTTGTTGGACGCAGATAAAACCTGTGGACAACCAAAGCAACACCTTCTATTGTTCAGCCACTGTCAGAGCGCATAGGTGCTTACACTTCCCTGGTCAAGCACTGCAGACAGTTCAGGCCTGTCCGAGCAGTAATGCTAACAGCTAAGGTTTCTGTTGCAAAATGGACAAGACCTGAAGCCAGCACAAGGCACAGGACTGGCATATTCCCAAGATGCTGGGCCTAGGCAACTTTGTCAGCCACATGCCTAAGCAATGCACCTTGCTGCTTGCTCAACCAAAGAACAAATGTGAAATCTCTCAGGAAGGAGAGTAGGTTCAGGGAAGCTTTATTATTCAAAGTTATTGAAAGTCCTATTTTTGACCAAATTAGGTTGGTGACATTTAGCAAAATAAAAATCATTAGCTTCTAACCCAAGTTAGAATGTGTAAAGTCATTTGAAAAATTAAACAATTTCATGAGCCTCTGCCAAAACACTGAGCAACAACTGCAGCTTGATAAACACCAAGCTTCTGCATGTTAAACTATCTATTCTATTGCTTCAGGAGGACATTAAGGATTGCAACATTTTATGAGCAGATATTCAGCAGGCCAATGTTCCTTCTTGGCAAAAGCGAGGACTGCAGATGCTGGAAATCAGTCTCCTCACCCATAGTTTTTAGAGAACCAAATGGTAACATCTCATCTGAAGGCTATCACTTTTACCTTTGAACTGCAGTGAACTTGTTACTGAAGGGACTCATTGAACAAAATCCTTCAAATGTTTCAACATTTAAAATGAATACAATTATTACATGCTCTTTCTCCACTACTTTTAAGACCCTCCTTTAATGTGAACTTTTATACAAGGACTTGGCAACCTACACTCATTTTTGTGGTTCAATGTCAAATTTAAAGTATCTGTAGATATATTATGTTCAAAGCATTATATAGTTCTGCCAGAGGAAGTGGTGGAGGCTGGTACAATTGCAACATTTAAGAGGCATCAAGATGGGTATATGAATAGGAAGGGTTTAGAGGGATATGGGCCAAGTGCTGGCAAATGGGACTAGATTAGGTTGGGCTATCTAGTTGGCACAAACAAGTTGGACCGAAAGGTCTGTTTCCATGCTGTAGCATCTCTATGATGATGTGAAGACAAACTGTTGTTAATTCTTGCAGCTCCAGTAATTTTAGAGCTCATGTAATGATGACTTTAACCACAAGGTGGCAATCTGTCCATACATTGGAATGAAATCTTGATACAGGAACATTGGAAAAATATTGCACACTATTGTTCTAACTTGTTATTTGCTCCAAAGTCTAAGGTAAAGACTTCAGCATCCATTTGTTCACTACTGAAACAATTAGAATGAATTCCAATTTATTTGGAAGTTTCAGCACTGCCATATCACAAACACTGAGGATAAGGGTCCATTAATCCTTTTTAATGATATCTAAGAGAAAGAATTATTGCTAGGACACTAGGTTTGAAAACTCACAAACTTTTTCGGTTCTAAAGGAGTTTCTCAATACTTTTTCAATAACTGCACATACTCCAGAGTGGATTCAATTAACCTGTTGCAATGAGTTTAGGTAATCTTACATTGCCAAAGCACTGAGGTCACTTCCATTTCACATACTTGGCCCCTTTCAGACAATTAAATGCAAACTGATGCAGTGATACACTGCTATGTAGAGACACCCACAGTACTGGTCGAGTAGCATTTTGACTCAGCAGTCAAATATTGATGCTGTTCCAAATCAGGATGTCGCGCATCTTGGAGGGGATCTTGTACATGGTGGCACGCACATACCTGATGCCCTTGGTAGAATTTCCGTTATGCATCTTGTAGACAGTACACACTACTGCTACGCAGAGTCATTAATGGAGGGAATGAATGTTCGAGGCAATGGATGTGGTGCCAATCAAATGGGCTGCTTTTTCCTGGATGGTGACAAGCTTCCTCAGTCTTGTTAGAGGTTTGTTGGAGATGTATTCCATTATACTCCCTGACTAATGCCTTATGGATGGTAGACAGGCTCTAGGAAGTCAGGTGGTCAGTTACTTGCTGCAGCATTGCTAACTTCTGACTTGCTCTTGTTATCACAGCTTTATACAATTGGCCCAATTTAATTGCTGGTCAATGCTAACTCCCTAAATATTAATTGTGTGGGATCCAGTGATGGTAATGCCACTGAACTGTTGGTTTCCATTTGCATGAAGTCCCATGATAAAAATCCCCTCAAACCACAATGTCCACATAGGGCAATCTGGCAAACACTGGACTAAATATAAATGTTCCCAACCATGTCCATTTGCAGAAAGACCTGGAATGATGTCTAGGTTTGAGCTGATAAATGGCAAGTAATATTTGTGCAACACAACAGCAGGCATGAACAATTTGTAAGGAGAAAATCCAGCCATTGCCCCTTGAATTTTCTGCTGGATTTTCTCCTTACAGATCGTTCATGCCTGCCGTTGTGTTGCACAAATATTACTTGCCATTTATCAGCTCAAACCTAGACATCATCCAGGTCTTTCTACAAATGGACATGGTTGGGAACATTTATATTTAGGGCAATCTGGCAAACACTGGACAATGCAGACATTGTGGTTTCAGGGGATTATCATGGGTTTATCATGGGACTTCTTGGAAATTGAAGTCAACAGTTCATTGTGCTGTAGGTCACCTGCTATTTTGACTCAAAAAACAGGTATCCCCTCTAATTACTGGGAAAGCCTAGCTTTAACATAACTGGAGACCTCTCTGCTAATTGTTGCCTAGCAACCCTCTGATCTTAGAATTCTGTTCTACATACCTTGCATCAGTGGATGCACTGAAGGTGCAGCCTCTCTCCCAAAATCCTGTTTCTTAAAATGTCATCTCTGGGCGCTTGATTGAAATATTCACGTTTGGAAACACAATCCACCTGGTAAAACCTGAAGTAGTGGACTGTGACTAAATCACTACAATTTGCTCGCAAGTTAACTGGATTCAGAATTTGGTATTTATTAATCCACAGCTGTTAGCAATTAAGCTTCATAGTCAAGGTGATCACAGAGTGGTTTTGTCACTGAACTACTAATCCAGAGTCCCAGTCTAATGCAATGGATACAGGGATTCCAATCCTGTTATGGAGGCTGATGGAATTTTAAACTATTCACAACATAAGAGTTGAGACTTGTCTAAGTAAAGTATGGATACCGAACTGGCTCGATGGTAGAAGACAGAGGGTGGTGGTGGAGGGTTGCTTTTCAGTCTGGAGGCCTGTGACCAGCAGAGTGCCACAAGGATTGGTGCTGGCTCAACTACGTTTTGTCATTTATGTAAATGATTTGGATATGAACATTAGATTTATGGTTAGTAAGTTTGCAGATTACACCAAAATTGGAGGTGTGTTGGATAGCAAAGGTGGTTACGTTAGATTACAATGGGACCTTGATCAGATGGGCTAATAGGCTGAGGAGTGGCAGGTGGAGTTTAAATTAGATACATGCAAGGTGCTGCATTTTGGAAAAGCAAATCAGAGCAGGATTTTATACACTTGAATGGTAAGGTCCTGGGGAGTGTTGCTGAACAAAGACCTTGGTATGCAGGTTCATAGTTCCTTGAAAGTACAGACTCAGATAGAAAGGATAGTGAAGGGGGCTTTTGGTGTGCTTTCCTTTATTGGTCAGAGTTTTGAGTACAGGAGTTGGGAGGTCATGTGGTGGCTATACAGGACATGGGTTAGGCCACTGTTGGAATATTCTGCAATTCTGGTCTCCTACCTATCAGGAAGATGTTGTGAAACTTGAAAAGGTTAAGAAGGGATTTACAAGGGTGTTGCCAGGGTTGCTGGGTTTGAGCTTTAGGGAAATGCTGAACAGGCTGGGGTTATTTTCCCTGAGCATTGGAGGCTGAGGGGTGACCTTATAGAGGCTTATAAAGTCATGAGGGGCATGGAGAGGATAAATAGACAAGGTATTTTCCCTCTGGTGGGAGAGTCCAGAACTAGAGGGCATAGGTTTAAGGTGAGAGGGCAAAGGTATGAAAGAGACCTAAGGGGCAACCTTTTCACACAGAGGGTGGTATGTGTATGGAATTAGCTGCTAGAGGAAGGAGGCTGGTACAATTAAATCATTTAAAAGGCATCTGGATGGGTATATGAATAGGAAGGGTTTGGAGGGATATGAGCCAAGTGCTGGCAAATGGGGCTAGTTTAGGTTAGGATATCTGGTTGGCATGGACGAGTTGTACCGAAGGGTCTGTTTCTGTGCTGTACATCTCTGTGACTCTAATATGGGTGGCTTTGTGATGTAGTGCAATAAAGCACCTGGCTGACAAATAGTAGACGTAGAGATCACAATTCAGAGAAGCCTGCTTCCAACTCCATCTTTAAGTGGCCCTCTTCTGGTACAGTGATAGTGTTCCTACCCCTGCACCAGGGGACTCAGGTTCAAGTCCCACATGCTCCAGGGGTGCACAATAACATCTAACAGGTTGATTGGAAAAATACTGGATTAGTGGTGCTGGAAGAGCACAGCAGTTCAGGCAGCATCCAACGAGCAGCGAAATCAACGTTTCGGGCAAAAGCCCTTCATCAGGCTTTTGCCCGAAACGTTGATTTCGCTGCTCGTTGGATGCTGCCTGAACTGCTGTGCTCTTCCAGCACCACTAATCCAGTATTTGATTTTCAGCATCTGCAGTCATTGTTTTTACCTGATTGGAAAAATAGTCTAGTCTAAATTTAAAAAAAACACAGGAAACATAAGACACGAGAAAGCATTCTAAAGAGGTGTAGGTTAAATTTGCTAAATTGCTGTGTAGTGTCCAGGATGTGCGAGCTTGGTGGATTAGCTATGGGAAATGTGGGGTTATGGGTTAGGGTGGGAGGTGGAATGCTCGGAGGGTTGGTGCACATTCAAAAAAGGGGTGAAAGGCTTCTTTCTGCACTGTAGTAAAGATGTTTAAGGGGTTAATTTTTTCTGCTGACCTGTAAGAAATTGGATGCCCATGAGTAGAGTGGTAGGTCTGTCTTACAGGCAGAACGTCAGGAATTTATATTCCCATCCTTCACCCTTCAGAAGAATTTGCATGGCCATTCCCTAGTTATTCAGAGAAAATTTACATCATCCCCTATTCTGAATCAACAAAAACATTGACCACACCCTGCAGTTACAATAAAAAAAACACAATTTACAACAGATCTGGCCATTAAGGGATGATTTACATTATTGTTTCTGGAGATGATCAGGTGACTAAATGGTGTGTGTCGAGTAGGGGAATGGCTAGGGGCTGTCTTGTGGGCATTACTAACTGTAATATGAAACTTATACTGCATAAAAGGAAGGACTGTTTGTTTGTTCACAGCGCCTTCCTTAACATGCTCAGCAAGCAGTGCAAAGAGTGTTAAGTGATCCTCCAGAAAACTTTTACTTGCTGAAATAAATTGTGGTCGGTGTTTTGCAGTTGCACCAAGTGCATAAGAATCTCAAGAAAAAGAATCGAACATAGGGATTCTATTCTTTCCTTCCACACCATTGGCCCAGTGATTTTTATTCCCTGCTGCCTTTTTTCCAAAATGTCTTCTTTGCAAAAGATTGATTTGTTTTTTTATTGTGGGGGTGAGCAGGATGAAGGTGATAGTTTTATTGTCAGATCATATCTTTGATGTTGAGCAGTTTGCCACTTACTTTCAGAATATCTTGGGTATACTAAATAGATTTTGAGGTAATAAAGGAAACCTGGTAGATACTGCTTTTAGTTTTGGTGATAGCACTGAAGACAAGCAATTGCTCACTTCTCGGATTGAACATATTTACCCCAAATGAGGAGTGTGGTGGTGAAGTGAGCCTTAAATGACAGGACATCCTTCCAATCACAGACACAACATCCTCACTTCTGAGGTTATGATGGAGGGAAGGTCAGTGATGAAGCAGCTGAAGATGATTGGGACGAGGACTCTATCCTGAGGGACTCCTGCAGTGATATCCTGGAGCCAAGGTGATTGTTGCAGCTCAATCACAGCCAGCGTTTGTACTAAGTATGATTCCAACCAGCTCAAAATTTTCCATTCCCCACTCACCCATGGCTCCTTGATACCACACTGTTAAAGGCAGTCCAGTTGAACCAGGATTGATCCCAGACTTGTGGTAGAGTGTCATTCCAGTCCATTGGGTTACAGATTGTAATCAAATATGATTCTGCCACTGATGAGCCACAACATCACGGACGTGCAATCTTAAATTTGCTAGAGCTGTTCTAAATTTATTCCATTCAGCACAATGGTAGTACCACATGAAAAGATGGACGGCATCTTGGAAGTGAAGACAGGGTCTTGCATCCATAGTGACTGTGCAATCATTCCTACTGGTACTATCACAATAAATGCATCTGCCAGAGATTTGAGAAGACAATGCAGATGTTCCCACAATATGATTCAAATTCATTTATCCTGGTGCCTTGCCTAATACTATGTCTCAACCAAACCCTCAAACAGCTCAACAGCCATTTACTTCATTACTATTAATGGGAGATTGCTATCTGCAAACCAGCTGAATTTTCAATGAGATTTATTTGCTTTAAAGCACTAACATCCTAAGACTTAGAAAGACAAGATTCCGAAGCAGCTGGAGAAAGGAAACAATTCACTTTTGTCACCAAAACTGTTAGGCTTCAAGGGGAGTCTTCAGTCATAAAAACATAAGCAAAAATGATACACACAGAGCAGTGTTTTTCTGCGACACTAGCATCCTGAAGAATCTGTCTCTGAAAATCTCTGACCAGTTTTCCACACTCTGCCATTCCCTCTCTCAAAGAGAAGATGCCATTCCTTGAACTATTCAACACCACTTCCTAAACACTTTGCAGGACTCTTGCCTCATCTGACCAATCTACCCTTCCTTAGGCTACACCTGCATTGCTTTGTACTGTACGCTGCCATGAAAACTCATTTATAGCAACAAGAGCCAAGTACGAAGGTAAAGATCTATACTGCCATCATTACTGTCTGTTGGTAGTGGTGGGATTAGGAGACTGATTTTTAGTTAATTGTATTCTTACACACAGTAACCGAACAGAGTTATATCTACATAGAATCACCTGGAACAAAAAAAGAACAATTTTATAGAGAGAAGCCAGCACTGGCAACACCCAGCCTTCAAAGACAATGTTCAATAGTCAGTGTCTAAAATAGCAGCAGGAAAGATCTCACATGGAATTATTTGTTGGACAGTTTTGTTAAGTCAAACACCACTGACATAGATCATAAGAAATAAGAGTAGGCCATTTGGACCCTTGAATCTGCCTCTGCCAAATAGCAAGGTCATGGCAATTGTGGTTTTAACTTCACTTACCTGCCAACCATCAAGCACTTTTTTGGCATGCTTTCGGATAGTACAGTTTGTTTATATGCTAAATAGCCCATGTCAAATTACAGTACAACTGCTCCAAAGAGCTCTTGTAGTGCAATGGCAGTGTCTCCATCACTGGATTAGGAGGCCCAGGTTCAATCCCACCTGCTCCAGGTGGGTAATAACATCTCTAGCAGGTTAATTGATAACATATCAATGAATCTGATCGGTTATTTGGCCGGTATAGAATCAAACAGGACAGGTGTGCCACTGCACCTCAAATGGGACTATTTGAAGTGAATTACCCATTCCTACTCAGACAGGAACAATCCCTTAACCAAGCCATCATCCCCTTCCTTACCAAGGACAGACTGTTGAGAATTTACATTGCAATCGATAATTCCTACCTTCCCAAACAAAATGACCACCCTTGGGGAAAAGAACATGCAACATTAAATAATGACCTCCATTTTATCACAAGAAAGCACACTGGAAAACAGTTTCTGTTCAATGATAAAAATGACCTCTCACTGGCTTCTGAAAACCATGGCACAGCTATCGTCTTTTCTGTAGAGTGCTCCTTTAAGTTATTTTTTCATTATTGTAACAATACCATTTGCTTTTGTCTCCAACTGTTACAAGCTCCTGACTTCTCATAGTAAGACTACTTCTACTCATGACCACCCTAATCCAATCCTAACTTCCTAACTCCTGGAATAAGCCAGTAGCAGCAGGAATCAAAGCCCCAAATATGCTAATTTTTATCATAAATTTGATGTGCCCTGCTGGCTGAATGGACAGAAGTGCAATGATAAATGTTAAGTTAGCTTCCTGCTACATTTAAACCACAATAGAACAACAACACTATAACCTCACCTTTGAACTGCAAGTTTGCAGCCTCTTCCAAGAGCTCCTCCTTCATGCTGCTGAGTGTGTCGACGATCATGTCTCTCATTTCCTCCTGTTTCCTGTTAGCTATGTTCATCAGTGACTGGAACAACTCATTCTCTTTGTCCCTTGTGTACTCCAGTCTCTTGGGAGTGATCTGCAAGTCTCTCTGCATGTCAAAGGCCTGGTTGATGAAAATGTCCAAACAGCGACAGTGGACACCGTTGAGCACAGTTGCTGCATCCACAAGGTGCATCTGTACCACTTGCTTACCAAAGACACCAAGCTGCCGAAACTTCTCAAAGTGTTCCACCAACATGCTTTGGGCTTTGCTGCTGTTGAATTGCCCACCCATGCTGGGACTCAGGAAGTCCAACTTGGCTAGCTGACGGTAAAGATAGCTCTTTTCCTTTTCAGACTTGGAGTTTTTCACCAGTATGTCCTTGTCTGGACCAGAGGGAGAGTCTGAGTGGAAAATGTTCAGGAGCTTTGGTACCTTTATGAAGAAAACAGGCAAGGAATGTTCCCTCATCTCCTGCAGCTCACTTTCTTCTGAATCAGTGAAACGGTCCTCACTGATGGCATAGACAATAATTGGAAGGGAATGTCGCCAACACTCATCAAGCTTGCCCACCTCAGCTCCAATTTCATGGCATGGAAGGACAAGAATATCCATTTCCTGGAACAGATTGAGAATGGTTAGAAACAAAATCAAGCCCATGCTGTGACTCCTTGCTAATCTCACCTCAGTCAAGAGATTGTAACCTCAAACCTGCTCTAGTGACTAAAGAACACAAATCAAAATCAGATAGCTTTGGACAGCTTTCAAGGAAGCCATGCCAGAGATATTGTCTTTTGAATATTGAACAAAGGGCTTCATCTCATCACTCAGGTGGATGCTAGATCTCCCATGGCACTACTCAAAGACAAGTGACAATGTTTTTCATTTGTCCTGACCAAATTGGACCCATACAACCCAAGAAAAGGATCTGGTCGTTATTATATATTGCTTGTAAGGGCATGGTGTGCATGCAAGTGACTCATTTCTTACTGTACATCCTGTAAAACAGATATCCATAGTAATGAAAAGTTTGGTATAAATATCAGTTGTTTTTAATTTTCCTTTTCAGGAACAGTACTGTTCTGGCACATATCAAATGCTTACTAAGCATGTTTAAGCAAGTTTTGGCTTGGAAGCACTGAGAACATGTTGTGAAGATTCAGCATGGCTAATAGAAAGCTAGGGGCAGGTACAGCCAATAGAGGAGGAGTTAGAAGTGCGTATTGTAACGGAGCAGACAGTGGGGTCAAAACAGGGACACAAATTTTGCACGGCTAACAACCCAAGATGGCATCTGGGGATTGATGGAGTGAAGGTAATGAGTACAGGGTACAGCTATGGAGAACAGCAGTCTCATTGATTAACATGGAATGGCCAATACTTTGGTTCGTCAGGCAGGCAGTTGAAGAGTTTGATACCTAGACCAGATCAACCCATTACTGAACAAATGACTGTTTATGACATTAGACTGTGCGACATGACTGCTGCCTTTGCATACATATCATATAGCTAACTATTGCACTGCATGTTCAGTGCTTTGGGACTGGAGATGCTACGTAAATGCAGCCCTTCTGACAGCCTCACTCCATTTCCACCTTTCCCCATATCAAGATTAAAGTAGAGAATCTGCATAATACAGCAGCTGAAGACTACAATTAAAACTTCCATAGACCTTGCATAGAAGCATAGCAAGTCAAAAATTAAATGAAAAAGCCTAAAATAAGATGTGAAGAAATACTCTACTACCCATCACAGCCTAGGAAAATCATAATATGTCAAAAGGAACAACTGAAACAATTTTACAAAAAGGTTCCGTATCCCAAGCAGAAGAGAGTATTTTATCTCATACTCAGTAATATTTAGGAGCCACAGGAAGCAAATTCAAGAGAGTAATCTCAATTTAGGATTAACCACTGGGTCTCACATTCTTTGCTGTTATTCCACTGATTATGGATAAGACTTTGACCTGATGTGGGGTGTAGCATGGGAGCACGAGTAGACATCTTTACTATGGTAAGACAACTATTCAGTGCAAGAGCAAATTACTGCAGATGCTGGAATCTAATGACAACAAAACACTGGAAATCACAGCTCTGATGAACGGTCATCTAGTTTTGAAAAGTTAGCTTGCTCTCTTGGCATGGATGCTGCCTGAACCACTGATTTCCAGTATTGTGTATTCCACCATTCAATGTACGTGGTTCAGATTGGATTTCGCAAATTTGGTCGTGCCACTTGGTGAAATGAGGAAGCAGCTGCCTATTGTTAGTTATTTTGAGCATCATGTTTGCAAAGTACTGTGGCACGAATGAGCAGGGAGAACCCACAAAAGGGGAACAAAGAATCAGGATCTCAGAAGCTCCGATTTCTCGACACCCGACTTTCTCCTTCACTCATGATAGCTCAGACTCTTGCTTGACTTGAAATATCTTCTGGCCAAAAACATTATTCTTCCCATGATGGGCAGAGAACTCAAGTGCCAACCTGGGTGACTGTGGCTTGCTGAGTATATATTTAAAACCTACTTACAGAATGTAAAAGCCACTGGCAAAGGAGGTGATGGCATAGTGGTAATGTCATTGGGCTAGTAATCCAGAGCCACATGTTGATGTTCTGAGGACATGGCTGAAAATGTGTTGCTGGAAAAGCGCAGCAGGTCAGACAGCATCCAAGGAGCAGGAAAATAGACGTTTCGGGCATGAGCCCTTCTTCAGGAATAAGGACATGGGTTTTGAATCCCACAGGAGATGGCAAAATATGAATTGAACAAAAATTTTGAATACATCAGCTAGCCTATGGCAAAAATGTAACAGTCAATAAACATAAAAACCTTCCTAGTTCAATGTCTTTTGGGGAAAGAAATCTGCTATTCTTGCCTGGTCTGGCCGACATGTAACTATAGGCCCAATGCCACATGGTAGACTCTTAACTGCCTTCAAAATAATTAGCAATGAATGATAAATACTGGCCAAGCTAACAACATCCAAATGGTAGAAACAAATAATCAACCAAGGCCAGCATTTGTCAGTGCTTAAGAAGGGCGGATTATGGCAAGAAATTATCTGATCGGGGTAGACGTTTATACGCATAATGGATGCATCCAAGCTTGATCCTGAAGCTGATCAGTGAAGAAGTGCCTCAGGCACTATTAATGGGGTTGATGACAAAGCCGATCTTCAATTGTGTGGAATGGTTGGAATCACTACGCCATGCTGACCAATGAAGATAGACTTGTGGTAGATAGTCGTAAAAAACTCCCTGCCCATTTCTCAACTAGGTTATCGTGGAAACAAGAGCCCTTTTGACTGCTCCACTTCAGAAGTAAATTTGGATGCAGGATAGAGCCCATTAACACTTTTGAGGAAGTTCCTCAGTGTGGCTGCTGACCAGAGTCAGCCTTCCTTTGTTTAATCTTTAAGCAAAAACTGTCATTAGGTAACAGAAATATTCTCCATGACATTGCCTCCATCAAAGGATACTTACCAACATATCAGCACTTTTATGTATAGAAATGTTGCTTTGCTCTTGTGGGCTTTTTAAAATTGCCCTGATGAGTGCAAGATGAAAAGCTTCTACATAAATGTCTTTTTTCAGCAATACTCCAGTTCTGTACTCCAGAACAATTCTAAGCTAGAATTCCTTACTTGTTCGGCATCTATTCTTTTTAACACATTAGTGCCAACTGTTTCACCATCATTGGTCATCACCAGTTACACATTAGACAAAATTATTCCAGAGTTAACCGGAGCTTGAAAAGATTTCACACTTATCTCTGCTTGGTATTTCAAGGGTTTCTTTGTTGATCCCTGATGAAGGACTTTTGTCCAAAACGTCAATTTTCCTGCTGCTCAGATGCTGCCTGACCTGCTGTGCTTGTCCAGCACCACACTAATCTTGACTGCGATCTCCAGCATCTACAGTCCTCACTTTTGCCTAAACCTCAGTTGACCATATCCTGAAGCTTGTGAAGTGTGGTGACAAGTCAATGTGGCTCTCTCTGATCTATGTTTGCTCCTCTCTGTATTCAAAGTACTGTGGACCCCCAATGTCTTGAGAGAGATAAATTTTAAATGCCTCCACTATTGCCTGGTGAACTTTCAGTTACCATGCCAAGTTCGGAAACCTTCCCATTAAACCTCTCTACTTCTGTCTCCATGACGTTTCTTCTTCTTGGACTGAATGTTTGGTTACCCTCAGTGTCAAAATTTTATGAGATAATGTTGCTGAACAGTAACTTACAAAATTTCATGACATGTGATTGTTCTATTAAAAACTTACATTGATAAACATTTTGCACAAATCATTGCACTGCAAACCTCTCACTGCAGTTTAAACTCAAATAAACAAAGCAATGGTGACAGCAAAGTATTTTTGCTCTAGGAAGAGAAAACATTGTGGTACTGGAGACCATAATCACAAAAGACTAGTAAAAATCCTGAAACTGTAACCACCAAACTGTAAATCAAAGGAAAAACTCCCATTTGAAAAGATTGCTCTTAAAAGACTAAATTTTTTTCCAGGAGGGAATATATTTAAGAAACTCACAACAATTGAAGAAAACATTGAAGAGGTAATGAAATTGAAACCTTCCAGGAATTGCTTCAGATGGTGGTTAAGATGATGGGTAATGAGTATAAAAAATTTTAAACTGAATTATTTTATTTAGGCCAATTAATACTTGAACTGTACACTGGAAAGCAGAAAAAGTTTACATCATGCAGAATTTTCATCTGGGATGATTTGTGCACAAAAGGAACGATTTTCAACAGGGAGAATCTCTGTTCCTGGATTTCAACAACTCCAAGACAATTGTTAACTTAATTTCTTCCATCCAAATCTCAACACGTTTGTTTGAATAATTATAAATGGCAACGATTTTGTAGAATTATTTCAGTAATATTTCTATGATCCATGATGTCTTTGACAAGATTGAGTCTCCACTGCATAAACACTTGTGCTGCAGGAGTTAGTTACCTTGCTGGGCTAATAATGCGGAGCAACCCAAATAAGCAGAAACAAAATCAGACAATGAACATTAAGTACACCTCTTGATCACATTTCAATTGTTGTTCAGTTTGTTTTTCTGGACCACACCTGTTTCAATCACAGTAATTAAACATTTAGTGACTGTTGTAAAGCAAATTCCAAAAAAAAACACTGCGGTTATGACCAAGTAATAAGTTTCAGGTATTGATGGATGGATTAACTATTACGAGATCAGAACTTATTTCTTGGTTACCTTTGAGTAACAAATTGCTGTTTTATATCTTGCATGCCGTCAGTGTTATGTCTTTTTTGAAAGATGACATGTTGGGCAGTACTGTGCATTGACGACCACACAGCCTCGAGAATGGGGTGTCACGTTTCATTGCATGACCTTCTGACTGAGACATAACTCCTGATGTACAGTAGACTTTTGTACAACCCACATATGCCACAGTGCAAGCGTAATTAGTTACAAAATTACCTGATTCATTCCCCAAACTCAACCAATTTGAATATAAATTTCTCCAAAACCTTTCATCCTTAGTGTCAGCCTAAATGACAAGCTTAAATCTACTGAATGGGACTTGGCATTAAACCTCTGCTCACATGAGAATGCTACCACTGAGCAAGTTAGTTATGGAACCAGAGACCCCAATATTTGGTATACATCAATGCAATACCATGAGAGATTTACATAATTAACAGTGTTCCTCTGTGGATGCAACACAGCCAACTGCAGCAGCACGACATCCTCAGTGCAATACCAATACTCCAATTTCCCTCAACACAATTTAACAATGTGAGAAACGACATTCATCTAAACATGCTACACAATCCATCCTGTCATAAGACGAGATTCCCTACAGCATGGAAACAGGCCATTTGACCCAACATGTCCACACCGATCCTCCGAAGAGTAATCCATTTCCCTCTGACTAATGCACCTAACACTATGGGCAATACAACGTGGCCAATCCACCTGACCTGGATTTTTTGGATTATGGGAGGAAACTGGAGCACCTGGAGGAAACCCACGCAGACACAGGGAGAATGTGCCAACTCCACACAGACAGTGTCGCCCAAGGTTGTAATCAAACCTGGGTCCTGGCTCTGAGGCTGCAATGCTAACCACTGAGCCACTGTAACTTCACCTCAGATCCATATTGCTGACTCAAACTTAAAGACCTCACTTGCAAACTCTTTCCATCTACTTTTAACAGAAGTGAAAATAAATAAATATTCTTGCAGGCGTCATGGTAATTATGTAAAAACCCTCATTAAATTGTAGCCAATTTTCACTGGACATGCACATTAAGAATTTCCAAGCTGTCTATTTATGCAACTTCACAGTCAGAGGTGAGACACACTCAGTTCAAACCGAATTTAAACTCCGTTCTCTGGAGTGAAAGGTGAATGTTTAACTACATACCACAAGATAATTTCAGTGTAGAGCGGGCAAAGATTTTTCCTGCATGCTTATTTCAGAGTTTGAAACTATAAATGAGGCAAAAATGAATATGATGTAGAAGGGACAACAGCTAGCATGAAAACTAGGCCCTAATGTCAATTAGTGAAACTGAAGTTCTTGCAGGCCTCGCCAACATATATGTCAAGTTACTAACTCTAATATTAAACAAAATGCATAATAATGTTGCAGTTCTCAACTGCTGGCGATGAAATGTTCGGAGTGCTTATGACGCCTGCCAGGGCTGAAATTAAAATCATGCTGCAAAAAAGAAAATTGAAGAATCCAAAAAATTCATTTAAAAAGAACTATTAAAAGCTTAGCTAATTTGCACATGGCTTTTCCTGTTAAACATCAAGAGTAATGAATGACTGCAGTCTAATCCGTGCCCACAATAGAGTCAGTCTCCGGCATCCCCAAGATACTACACAGCAAGCCTGAAATGGAACTCAAGCAGCCAGGACTACATAAGAACTGAATTCTTCAAAGCTGAAGGAGTAACCCAGGCAACTGATGAATTGGAACACTAGGCTTGGTTTAGTTAGTTAAGGAGGAACCAATTCATCTATTCAGGGCAGGATGGTCTACAGTCTAAAGCTAGTGGAACCCTGATTGGAATTTCAGTTGGAGCACTGGAAGTTTCCAGTCCTGCTCAATTTAAAGAGGGTGGGGAAGTTTGGTAGCGTCAGCTACCTGCTCAATTTAAGAGGGGGGGGGGGGAAGAAGTTTGGTAGCGTGAGCCAGAATTTATCACCTTGGACTCATGCTCACTTCCCATTTACTTATGGAAGATGGCACAAACACAAAAAAAGATTCTGTTGAATTGTGCCATCCCTCTTTATAGACAAACAGCCCTCAGACCAGGTTAGCACATGAACAACTGCCATCTGGGTGAACAATCAAGGAATCACCTGTATTCAGGTTTTGAGCACAACAGAGAGTTCACTCTTTCATAAAATCACAAGACAAATAGATCTGCAAAAGCTTCACTAGAACAGTTTTGCTGAAGTGTGTTCAGTCTCACTCCAAAAACACAGACAAGGATTTTCATCAGTCCCGCGCCAATATATAGTCCATTTCAAATAGTGACCATTCCATGTGAAAACGGAAGTCCAATCCCTGTCCCCTAAAAAGTTTCCGAGTACTCAAAACATGTATCCTTTTCATACTCCCACTATTTACTCAATATTTTAGATTTACCTCTTCCATTTGCGACACTCCTTGTTAGCTTTGACCAACACTGTCCACCTGCATGACGATGCAATCAGGTCCTTACAACTGCATGATTCATGCCTATTGTGTCCAAGACATGTCCAATTTGATAACTGCAATTTAGAAAATGGCCAGCTGCAGATCCACACTCCTGGAATCAGTAAGGCTTTGTACTTTCAGCTAGTCTAGCATCAGTTTCCACAATGTTGCTCTCAGTATAATTGAAAACTGAGGTCAGTGGGAGTCAGAGTACTGGTTTGACAGAAACTGGGCCTGCAAACACCTGTAAGGAGAACTGCCAAAAAACCAACACCGATGTAGGCTGCTTGGCAGACCTCTGGAAGAACTGTCTAGAGAAGGAGTTGGCACAGAGAAAAACATGGATGCCGACCTAGAGAGCAAGCCGACAGAGGAAGATATAAAGAGAAGATTAGACTGCTGGCTGGTTTTGAAATTTGAATTTTTCAATAAATCTTAAAATCAGGAGTTTAGCGGACTAGAATTATAGAAGGGAAGTAAAAGATAGGTTTCAGGAAGGAGTTGTAAACAGTTTTTCATTAATTATTTCTTAAAGTATAACAGAGAATAAAGTTCATAATTTTTACTTTAACTATGAATAAAAGAATGACTAGAGTAAGATTATCAAAGATAGCAGTGGGAAGTGGTGTGTGGTACCGGAGGACATAGGAGCAGCACTTCATGAATACTTTCCGCCAGTATTCACATTGGAAAAGGGCAATATTAGTGAGAATACAGAGATACAAGCTACGAGATTAGATGGGACTGCAGTTAACAAAGGGGAGGTTTTAGCAAATTTGGAAGATCTGAAAAATAGCACAGACCCTTGGGCTGGATGGGATTTATCCTTGGATTCTCTGGGAAGCCAGGGAGGAGATTGCAGAGCCTTTAGTTTTGATTTTTGTGTCATCATGGTCGACAGTAGTGCCAGGAGACTGAAGGATAGCAAAAGTTGTTCCCTTGTTTAAGAACGGGAATCGGGACAACCCTGGTATTTACAGGCCAGTGAGCCTTACTTCAGTTGTGGTGAAGTGTTGGAAAGGGTTAGAAGAAATAGGATTTATCGTCTGGAAAGGAATAATTTGTTAGGGATAGTCAACACGATTCTGTGAAGGGTAGGTTATGCCTCACTAACCTTATTGAGTTCTTTGAGATGGTGACAAAACAGGTCGATGAAGGTAAAGCGGTTGATGTGGTGTAACTGGATTTCAGTAAGGTATTTGATAAGGTTCTACACAGTAGGCTATTGCACAAAATACGGAGTTTCGGGGTTGAAGGTGACTTAGCAGTTTGGATCAGAAATTGGCTAGCTCAAAGACGACAGAGGGTGGTGGTTGATGGGAAAATGTTCATTCTGGAGCTCAGTTACCAGTGGTGTGCCACAAGGATCGGTTTTGGGGCCATTACGGTTTGTCATTTTTATAAATGATCTGAAGCTGGGTATAGAAGGATGGGTTAGTAAATTTGCGGATGACACTAAGGCAGGCAGAGTTGTGGATATTGCTGAAGGATGTTGTAGGTTGCAGAGGGACATAGACAAGATGCAGAGCTGGGCTGAGAGATGGCAAATGAAGTTTAACGCAGTAAAGTGAGAAGTAGTTTACTTCAGAAGTGACAGGAATGCAGAATACTGGGCTTATAGTAAAATTCTTGGCAGTGTAGATGAACAGAGAGATCTGGGTCCAGGAGCATGAATCCCTGCAAGTTGCCACCAAGGTTGATAGGGTTGTTAAAAATGGATATGGTGTGCTGGCATTTATTGTTAGGGGGAGTGAGTTTTGGAGCCAGAGGGCATGCTTCAGCTATACAAGACACTGGTAAAGCTGCACCTGGAGTATTGCACACAATTCCGGTCACCACTTTATAGGAAGGACATGGAAGCTTTGGAAAGGGATCAGAAAATCTCAAAAGTGGGACAGATCACCTGGCATCTTAAATGATAACTGCAAACACAGGGCTGTCATCCTTACTAGTGGCTACTGTCAAAATTACAGTAGCTCTTTCACAGATTATTCTCGCAACAGCATGACAGTCATACTCCTAGAATAATACCTTTCAGACAGTGACTCAGACAGCACCTCACTGTGCCTGGATGGATCTGCCCCACCGGCAAGCCAGACTCAGCAGTGATGGCAGCATTGTGGTATACCATCAAGAGGGAGTTCCTCTTGGAGGTCTTAACATTATGTCCAGAGTCAAAGTAATCTCAAGGCACCAGGTTAAACCTGGGCACGGAAACCACCTGATTACCCATGTACCATACTCCCTTGGCTGATGAATCCTAAATATATACAAGGATTTCCATCTGTCCCTTTCCAACACGAAGTCCATTTAAAGTGTTGATCATTACATGATCCTGTCCTGAACACGACTGACTACTTGAAACGTGTATCTTTTCATACTCTCATTAGTTAAGATGGCAAGGCCACAGAACATACTCTGGCTAGGAGATTTCAACATCCGCCACCAAGAGTGGCCTGACAGTATCACGATTGATCAAGCTGGTCAGGTCCTAAAGAACATAGGGGTTAGATCGAGTCTGGGGCAGATCGTGAGGGAACACAGAAGCAAAAAGATACTTACCTCATCCCTACCATTCTGCCTGCCACAGATGCATCTGTACAGATAGTATCTGTAAGAGTGACCACTGTAGAGGCTGGAGACAAAGTTTCACCTCTACCTAAACAAAGAATACTTTACATCATTTTGTCTAGCACTATATTAAACTGATTGACTTGAAACAGATCGAGGACATCAAGACTGTGCATCCATGAGTTATCATGAACCATCAGAAGCAGCAGAATCAAGCCCAACCCATTTGTCGCTGCTTCAATCGCCTTCCTGCCATCTGAAGGACAAAGTGAGGATGCTCATTGAAACAATGTTAAATGGCATTTACAATCCTCAAAAGCTAACGAAGTTGATGCATAAATGCTGCAAGACCCTAATAACATTCAGGTTTGGGCTGAAAGGTGACAATAACGTAGATGGCCGGATAGGAGGAGGGTCAGTGCATACTCCATTGCAGGGATTCTATGATTCTCTTCAATGGACTGGACTAGCCATATAATTATAGTGGTTACAAAGAGTAGGTCGAAGGCAAGGAATCCTGCAGTGGATAACTCTCATCCTGACTCCCAAAAGCCTGGCCAACATCTCCAAGGCAGAAGTCATGAATGTGATGGAATATCCCCCACTTGCGTGGATGGGGGCACTCAAGAAGCTCGACACCATGCAGGACAAAGCAGCCTCTTTGATTGACACGACATGTACAAGCATAAATAAAAGCAAAAAAAGTTGAAAACTCTGGAAATCAGAGACAAAAACAGAATTTGCTGGAGAAACTCAGATCTGGCAACATCTGCAGACAGAAAGCAGAGTTAACACACAAGCATCTACTCCTTAGATCACTGACACTCAGTAGTACCAGTGTGTAGCATCTACAAGATGCACTGCAGAAATTCACCAAAGCTCCTGAAGACAGCACCTTCCAAACCCATGAACACTACCATCCAGCAGTACAAGGGCAACATATATATGGGAACACCAACACCTCTCAAGTTCCCCTCCAAGTCACTCACCACCCTGAACTGGCAATGTACTGCTGTGCTTTCCCTGTCAATGGATCAAAATGCTGCGAAACCCCCCCCCCCTAACATTGTGGGTCCATGAGCTATCATATGCTGCTGCAGTTCAAGGTGGCAGCTAACCCCCACCTTTAAAGGGAATGAGACTTCGGCATAAACACAGATAACTAGCAATGGCTATATGCCATAAGTGGGTCAAAAAAGTTTTGTTATTTAAATGTGATATGCCTACTACTGAGCTGCGAGTTGCATTTTCAACTCCTTTGGTTTGACAGTGAGTGTCTAAAGACTTGAAGTTCTGGTTTTCATTATTGGTTATTTCATCATTGCATAGAATTTGAAATCTATTGTACTTTACACTCAGCAAATGAACTGCACCTGTCAGTCATCGATTTACTTAAACATATAAAAACTGCAAGAAACACAGATGCTGTAAATCAGCAACAAATACTTTTTCAAAAAGCTCAGCAGGTCTGGCAGCCTCTGTGGAGAGAAATCAGAGTTACCATTTCAGGTTGAGTGACCCTTCCTCAGATTTCACTGATTTCTCAGATGCTGTCAGATTTATTGAGCTTTTCCAGCAATTTCTGATTTTGTTACTCCAACATATGCTTCAATTAAGACAAGTGCCACTTCTCCAATTCCACTGTTCTCTTAAATCTGGCCTAAGCAAATTTAATACAGCATTAATTGGAGTCTTGGTCACATATGGAGTGTTAAAATAGCACCAACATCAAGGGTATCCAGCTTGGGCTTTTCATTCCACCCTGCCCTTCTCCTTAAAGGACTGTTTGCTACTGAGCACCATTCAACTGGTTCCTAATCTACTGTCAATATTCACAATCAAAATCTTTTCGGGAGTCCAGGCACACCACGTCAAAAGACATCCGCTCACGGCATGGTTTTCCTCTCCAAACCAATAGTAGTTATTAAAAGGCTGTTCTTCGGCATGTGCTTAATTTAGATAGAATGGAGCAAAATCAAAATCGATGCACCCTGGTCTCTCATATCCCTCTTTTCAAAGATGGATACTACATCGGTCTGTTTCAAATCAACTCATGTGCTTCATAATGTTATTGATCTTTTCTAAATCTCCATCCCTACTCTTCTTTTCCAGTATCTATCTGTAACAATTTGTCTGAGATTGAAGTTCTTCTCT
The DNA here is from genome assembly GCF_047496795.1 of Chiloscyllium punctatum. Classification (NCBI taxonomy): domain Eukaryota; kingdom Metazoa; phylum Chordata; class Chondrichthyes; order Orectolobiformes; family Hemiscylliidae; genus Chiloscyllium; species Chiloscyllium punctatum. The sequence goes on from NC_092783.1 coordinate 57,409,596, forward strand.
CCAGCCCTTTTAATCTGCCTAGTATAAACATTATCTATTCTGGCTGGCTATTCTAATTTGGGAAGAGTGTTGCTCATTACTCCATCTAAATACTCACAGGGAAGACATCATTTAGAGTAACCCATCTGGTGTCTCAGATTTCCATCTCATGTCTCAGATTTCCATCTGATTAGATTTAACTTGCATATTTTTCAATTATCAGCCCTACTATGGGACTAACATGGATGACCTTTCTCTAAATTAGATGAGCTTCTGGCTTTGAAGTTTTCTGTCTGAATATCTGCAATTACCCTTACTTATTTCGACATTTTCACACAAATCACTGAATCCTTGACAATAAGTTGCTGAGTCAGCAGGCTACAAAGAAACTGAACAAATGGTCGTGATCTTAGTTTTTCAAGAGTAATTGATTTAAACAGTAGCACACTGACAAAAAGAAATGTAAACAAATCCGCTCAAATGTGCTATTTCTCCAAATACCCACTGCCAGCCATTATAAATAGTACATTTGGGTAGAGTTATTTGAAATCTTAGAAGGGTGTGCAGAATTTACAACAAGTTTTGAAAAGTGCTTTTTAAAATGGAGACTCAAACATCCAACAATGAAGTTGCACCGACAGTCAGTTTTTGTGACAAGATCTAGTTTCTCCTCCCTCATTTTATACAATAGCATAAAGATGCCAGGAGCTAGAGCAGAATTGAAGCAGAAGGACTGAGATCTATTTGACAGGAAAAAGACAGCAACAAAAAAAAACTGAGTGTTTTAGGAAACAAAGGTTCAACAAATAAGGCATCAATCATGACGGAGGCCAGAAAACACAATTAGCACAATGATTTCCAAAGGTTAGAAACTGACCAGAAGGGTGCAGTAATGTAGGTTTTTTTAAAAACAAACTTTGTTTAAAGGTCTCAGGATTGTGTCCAGCAACTAGACAGGTGACAAAAGGTTTGAACAAAGGTTGACGATGAATCGTCTTAAAAAGGGTGAGGCGGAAAGGCTTTATGAGTTAAGTTCACAATTCAGGGGATACAATGGGTAATAAAACTGGAGAAAGTCAAAGATGCAGTTACTTGTAAATTCAGATTTATGGGAGAGCACAGCACTGCAATAGTTCGGTGTTAAAAAGCAAAAGAACAAAATGCATGCATTTTGGCAACAAATATTTGTGAATTGAAAGTAGGCAGTGCATGCGATGGGGAGATGCTCAGCATAGCCAAATAGGTGGTTATAAACAGTTCAACTTAGCCTGTGGCACTGGTTAGGAGTCAATTATAGAATATGGGACGAGACCACAACATTGCAGTGAATGAAATGGTAACTAAAAGTTTCAACCTATTCAAGACTAGAAAACAAACCAGCAAACTGGCAACACAGGAAGTGGAGGGCTTAAGAGAAGGGGCACAGCTGAGTTTCACCTAGTTTACCAGGTTGTAGCTGTTAGAGAAAAATAGGAGGCTCAGGCATGAACACTAACTTGGTCAGGACTTCAGCAACCAATTCAACTGACATGTTGTTCTCTTCTGTTCCTGCTTAGCTGATAAGCAAATCAAGAGATTGAGAAAACTCTACTTGAAGTTTCTCTCAACCAGATCAAATATACCCAGATCATAACTTTCCTGATGAAAAATGAAATATGCTTCCAGCTCCCGATAATATCTACCCCTCAATTCATGCTTAAGACAGAATATCTGATCATAAATGATTTGGATGTGAGCATAAGAGGTACAGTTAGTAAGTTTGCAGATGACACCAAAATTGGAGGTGTAGTGGACAGCGAAGGTTACCTCAGATTACAACAGGATCTTGATCAGATGGGCCAATGGGTTGAGAAGTGGCAGATGGAGTTTAATTCAGATAAATGCGAGGTGCTGCATTTTGGGAAAGCAAATCTTAGCAGGATTTATACACTTAATGGTAAGGTCCTAGGGAGTGTTGCTGAACAAAGAGACCTTGGAGTGCAGGTTCATGGCTCCTTGAAAGTGGAGTCATAGGTAGATAGGATAGTGAAGGCAGCATTTGGTATGCTTTCCTTTATTGGTCAGAGTAGAGTACAGGAGGTGGGAGGTCATGTTGCAGCTATACAGGACATTGGTTAGGCCACTGTTGGAATATTGCATGCAATTCTGGTCTCCTTCCTACTGGAAAAATGTTGTGAAACTTGAAAGGGTTCAGAAAAGATTTACAAGGATGTTGCCAGGGTTGGAGGATTTGAGCTATAGGGAGAGGTTGAATCGGCTAGGGCTGTTTTCCCTGGAGTGTCAGAGGCTGAGGGGTGACCTTAAAAGAAGTTTATAAAATCATGAGGGGCCTGGTTGGACAAAGAGACAAAGTCTTTTCCCTAGGATTATGTGGGAAGCAAGAGAGGAAATTGCAGTACCGTTGGCAATGATCTTCTCGTCTTCACTGGCAACGGGGGTGGTACCAGGGGACTGGAGAGGAGCGAATGTTGTGCCCCTGTTCAAAAAAGGGAATAGGGATAACCCTGGGAATTACAGGCCAGTTAGTCTTACTTCTGTGGTAGGCAAAGTAATGGAAAGGGTACTGAGGGATAGGATTTACGAGTATCTAGAAAGACACTGCTTGATTAGGGACAGCCAGCACGGATTTGTGAAGGGTAGGTCTTGCCTTACAAGTCTTATTGAATTCTTCGAGGTGGTGACCAAGCATGTGGATGTGGGTAGAGCAGTGGATGTAGTGTACATGGATTTTAGTAAGGCATTTGATAAGGTTCCCCATGGTAGGCTTATGCGGAAAGTCAGGAGGCATGGGATAGAGGGAAATTTGGCCAATTGGATAGAAAACTGGCTAACCGGTCGAAGTCAGAGAGTGGTGGTAGATGGTAAATATTCAGCCTGGAGCCCAGTTACAAGTGGAGTTCCGCAGGGTTCAGTTCTGGGTCCTCTGTTGTTTGTAATTTTTATTAATGACTTAGATGAGGGAGTCGAAGGGTGGGTCAGTAAATTTGCAGATGATACGAAGATAGGTGGAGTTGTGGACAGTGAGGAGGGCTGTTGTCGGCTGCAGAGGGACTTAGATATGATGCAGAGCTGGGCTGAGGAGTGGCAGATGGAGTTCAACCCTGCCAAGTGTGAGGTTGTCCATTTTGGAAGAACAAATAAGAATGCGGAATACAGGGTTAATGGTAGGGTTCTTAGTCAGGTGGAGGAACAGAGGGATCTTGGGGTCTGTGTACATAGATCTTTGAAGGTTGCCACTCAGGTGGATAGAGTTTGTAAGAAGGCCTATGGAGTATTATCGTTCATTAGCAGAGGGATTGAATTCAAGAGTCGTGAAGTGATGTTGCAGCTGTACAGGACTTTGGTTAGGCCACAGTTGGAGTACTGTGTGCAGTTCTGGTCGCCTCACTTTAGGAAAGATGTGGAAGCTTTGGAGGGGGTGCAGAGAAGATTTACCAGGATGTTGCCTGGAATGGAGAGTAGGTCGTACGAGGATAGGTTGAGTGTTCTCGGCCTTTTCTCGTTGGAACGGCGAAGGATGAGGGGTGACTTGATAGAGGTTTATAAGATCATCAGAGGAATAGATAGAGTAGACAGTCAGAAACTTTTTCCCCGGGTACAACAGAGTGTTACAAGGGGACATAAATTTAAGGTGAAGGGTGGAAGGTATGGGGGAGATGTCAGGGGTGGGTTCTTTACCCAGAGAGTAGTGGGGGCATGGAATGCGCTGCCCGTGGGAGTGGTAGAGTCAGAATCATTGGCGACCTTTAAGCGGCATTTGGATAGGGTGCTTAATCTAGGTTAGAAGTTCGGCACAACATCGTGGGCCGAAGGGCCTGTTCTGTGCTGTATTGTTCTGTGTTCTATGTTCTATGTTCTAGGTGGGGAGTCCAGACTAGAGAACATAGACTTGGGGTGAGAGGGGAAGATGTAAGAGAGACCTAAGGGGCAACTTTCTCCACACACAGGGTAGCGCATATATGGAATGAACTGCCAGAGGAAGGGGTGGAGGCTAGTACAATTGCAACATTAAAAAGGCATCTGGATGGTATTTAAATAGCATGGACAAGTTGGACCGAAGGGTCTGTTTCTGTGCTGTACATCTGACACTCTCATTCAGTCCTGCCATGTTACCATGGTCAGGCCAGCTACCACGTTTCAAACATTACACTAACTGTGTTGCAGAAATATTCACTTGATTGTGAATGAAAAATCTCCAAGCTATGAAAGTGGAGGGTGTATAAATTCTTGTTCGATTTTTTTCACTGAAAAAGAAATCTAACTATATCTTCTGCACCTTGTGAAATCATGACAAAGAAAGAACTGTATATAAAACCCCACAATAGCAGTAAAACACTAAAGGTTTATGGTGCCTCAAGGGTGATAAGGAATCCAAAAGCAGAAAGGCTGTGAAACAATTGGAATTGATTGTGAGCCAGAAATAGCATCAATAGCAATACTGGACTGCACATCTTCCAGCAGAATGTTTCAAACTAATGAGAAGCTTGTTGAGGAATTCAGGTTTCTAGAAATAGCTGAAGGATGTCATTCATCATTGAGATGGCAATTGGCAGCAAAACAGCTGCCAGTCTCATGTTCTCAATCAGTATGGTCTCCCCCAATATTTTTTGGGAGCAAAGCTTTAAGTAAATTTTGTTACTGGACATTGTATAATGCACAAGAACATTCAGGTGAAACAGTCAATAAAGTACAGGCTTGGGCCTCAAAACATCCTCCGAGAATCCAGACAATTACTTCCAGAGGCAATTTAAAGTGTCAACTCTCCACTGTGGTGGAGAGATAAGAATGATAACTTCTGCAGGATGAAGTCTGCAACAATGGTGTTAAGATCCAGATTAATACTGCCAAGCCCTTTCCATCTGCCGTCTATAAACAGCCTGGTTTGTTTTTCTGTTTAATACACATCTGTTCTCCTGAAGACACTTGCATTCTTGAGAAAATAGTACCTAACACCACACTAGCCAACTGTGAAATTTAAAGAAATGAGCTATGAAGTCAGGTTTCATTCTGGAATCTTCCCAATATAACTAACTGGGAAGATAAGTGTTTTTAAAAAACACATTGAAGCTCCCTTTGAAGCACAGCAGAACCACCCTGAAAAACTGGACCTGCTTGCGACCAACCCCTGGTAAATGGTGACAACTTGCTCACATTTTCATGCCAAGGCAGAACAGGAGCAAAGAAGCAGCAAATTCTGCACTCCGGATCCCACTAACCTGTGGGACATTGCGTCCCACATGCCCAACGATCTGAAAAGGAGAGAATTGGCTTAAGAGAGGAAATGCAAAAAAGTTTGTCCAAGTGTGAAGGGCCAAGGATATAAAATTAGTCAGAACATTAGTCTGCAAATGCACTATGGTGTGGGCAAGGAGAAGAAACAACACAGCTGGAAAATGTCAGAGGTGGAGGGACAAGTGTTTGAAGCAAACAAAAGTTGGAGCTTGCAAAGAATCTAGAGACTGGTGAGCTAAGTATTTCGAACATAGCTGAACCTTTTGGCAGGTATAAAACAGATCAGACAGAATACATAAAAGAAAAACAAACCAAGCACGAAACTCATGAATTCACGTCAAATCATTTTATGCAAATAAATTACTTCAAATCAGATTCTGATAAATTTCTGTCACCTAGCAGCATCAGCAAATAAGTAGCTGTGGTAGCTGGACAGAGCTTGGTTACAAATGAGCAGAGATCCATTTGATTGGCAAACAAGCTCAATAGGCTGAATGGCCTGCTCCTTGGATCAAAGTTTGGAAGTTAAATCAAGCAACCTTTGTGACAAAAGGTGTATGGACAAAAAATTAAATTTAGTTAAATTAAATATGTTGGCAAATCTCAAGACCATACACAATGTGAAGAGCAGAAGGAGGCCTTGCAGTCATTGTATCTGCTCTGCCACTCAATGAGATCATGGCTGATCTGATCATGCTCAAGTCCATTTTCTTACCTTTTTTACCCACAACCATTCTCTTTACGGATTAAAAATCTGTTCATCACAGCCCAGCTTCAGCAACCCTTTGCACTAAAGATTTCCACAGTTTCACGACCCTGAAAAAAAAATTCTCATCTGTCTTAAATGGTGATCCCTTGCTGAGATTATACTCACTTGGCTGCGACTCTCCTGCAAGAGACAACAACCTGTCAAGCATGTACTTTGTCAAGCCCTCCTAAAAAAAATCTGTTTCAAAAAAGTCACATCTCATTCAACCAACTCTACTACTTATTAGAAAATCCCTCCATACCCAGGATTAACAGTGAACTTCCTCTGGATGCAAGTGCATCTTTGCTTGGATCAGGGGCTAATCAAAACTGCATAGTATTTCAACTGTACACCAACAAATTCCTTGTACAGTTAGAGCAAAACCTCACTCTTTTCATTCTTTGAAATAAAAAGGTCAACATTTCATTTGTTTTCCTTCATAGGTATTTATCCAATTTTTTTTTCAATCCAACAGTCAGTCTCCACAATGCTTGCAAGGAGTGCATTCCAGATTCTCACCAATCAAATATCAAAGTTCTACGTCATTGTTGATTTCAGATTCATATAGCGCAGAAAATACCCTTTGGCCCATCAAGTCCACACTGGTAAGATGATTGCTTCGGGTGCACTAATCCTAACTTCTTGCACTTCTACCCTGTTCCTGGAGGTTATGATATTTGACATGCTTATCCAAATTTTTTTTTCCCCCAAGGTTGTAAAATTTCCAGTCTTCACTACAGTGCATTCCAAATTCCTACCACCCACTGAGTGAAAGTTTTTCTCCAAAACACTTCTGAATCACCTGTCCCTTACTCTAAAACCATGCCCTCTCGCAATTGATCCATCAACCAAGCGTTACAGCTGCTCCCTATACATACCTCAAATCTTACATACTTCCAAATCATGTTTCCCCTCCTCTCCAGCTTTCTCTATTCTAGAGCAATCCAAGCCCATCTAGACTCCTCTTAAAGTTCAATTTCTCCATCCCAGGCAACATCTTGGTGAAGCACCTCTCCATCCCCTCCAGTGCTGTCACATCCTCCCTGTAAATGAGGTGACCAGAACTGTCCAGTACTCCAGATGTGGCCTCTTTTTCCCCCAAACCTCCAACATTAACTCCCTCACTCTGACTCTATACAGTGACTGATTAATGCAAAGTGTCCCACATGACTTAACTATCCTATTCACACGCTCTGCCAACTTCAGGAATCTGTGAATAATTATCCCAAGATCCCTCTGAAATACCCAAATATCCAACCATTTATTAAAGGCACCCAAATTTTGTTTCTTCTTGTGAAGTGCATCATCTTGTACTTATCAAGATTAAATAACATCTGCCACTTGTCTGACCATCTGATCAAACCATTTTTGCTATTAACCACTCTTCCAATCTTGGTGACATCTGCAAATTTGCTTAATACTACCCCCATATTTTCATCAATATTATTTGAGTGTGACAACCAATAAAAGTCTCATACTAATCCTTGTGGTACACTGCTGGACACTTGACTCCAGTCACCCACGCGCACACAAAGTCTTCTACCACTACCCTTTGTACCCTATTACTAAGCCAGTTTCTGATTCATCTCACCAAGTTTCCCTCAATTCCATGTGCTTTAACTTCAGTCTTCTATGTGGGACTTGTCAAAAGCTTGGTTAAAATCCATATAAACTACACTAACAGAACTTCTCATCCACACACTTTATCACCTGGTCAAAAAACTCGAACAGATTCGTTACCCCTGACTTCCCTCTGACATAGCCATGTTGGCTATCTCTAATTAACCCAGGCCTTTCCAAGTGGCTATTAATGTACTTGAAACAATTCTGAAGGGGTAGTTGCCCTAACACTGATGAGTGTGTCACTGGTCTGTAATTTTCTGGCTCATCTCTACTACCCCTCTTGAAAAATCAAACTACATTAGCCATCCTCTAGCAATTTCCCCTTGGCCAGAGAGGAATTAAAAATTAATGCCAGAGTCCCTGCAATTTCTTTCCTCTCCTTTCACAGCAGCCTAGGGTGCAATTCATGTGGACCAGGGGACGGCTTCTACTTTAAGCCTGACAGACCCTCCAATGCCTACCCATTTCGTATGGCAAACTGCACAAGTTCTTCACAGGCCCTTGCCCTGAATCCTATACTTCCGGTCTCCTTTTCAGAGTGAAGGCCAAAGGGAAGCATTCATTTAATACCCTTCCAATATCCTGTAGCTTCACACATTTCCCTCTTGGTCTCTGAAGGCCCACATACTTTATGAATACATTCAAGGGAAGAGGTTCACAAGGAAAAGTATCTTAGGATTCTCCTTAATCCTGTTGGCAAGTCACTTTGCATGCCCCCTTTTTGCTCTAAATGCATGAAGTTCCTTGGATTCCTCTACGGCTGTAGCAGAATTGCTCCCTTTGGACTTTTTTTTTAGATTAGATTAGATTACTTACAGTGTGGAAACAGGCCCTTCTGCCCAACAAGTCCACACTGCCCCACCGAAGCGCAACCCACCCATACCCCTACATCTACCCCTTACCTAATACTACGGGCAATTTAACATAGCCAATTCACCTGACCTGCACATCTTTGGACTGTGGGAGGAAACCGGAGCACCCGGAGGAAACCCACGCAGACACGGGAGAATGTGCAAACTCCACACAGTCAGTTGCCTGAGGCGGGAATTGAACCCGGGTCTCTTGCGCTGTGAGGCAGCAGTGCCACTTGCTGCAAGCTGTTTTCTAACTTACTTAGTCGTGCGTTGTCCTGGACAGCCAGGGTTCTCTGAACTTCTTACGCCTAGGTTTCCCTCCAAAGGATTAACGTTGGACCATTACACACTCTAGCTTCTTTTTGAATTTCATTCATACCAGAGTTATCCTACGGTTCTCCAACCTCCGCCCAATAGAACTAGTTTTTGCTTTCTGCATCTCATTATTTTGACCCATTATACCAAATCTCCAATCAATGTTGGACAAGGAGACAACATTCTCCCAGATGCTTTTTGTGTCTTATTTTCATTTGCCTCATCAACTTCGATATTTCGCCTGGCTCACATAAATAATCTGTCATTGACACTTTATCCTTGGCTGCATTTTCAAACTCAGCCTCTTGAGCCACCATTCATTCCCAATAAAAATTATACTTCTTATGGGCTGTATAAAGAATATTGGCACTTTATTAACCCAGTTTCTGCATATACACTTTGGAAGACCAGCTAGAGACACAAGAACATTCAGTATGGAAAACAATGATTCTCTCAATGTTGTGGGAGAACTCCAGATACTGCGCAGTGTTTTACATCAACCTGACCACACAACAGGTGCTGAAATGTTCAATGTTTCAGTAGGTGCAAAAACTCCTCATTGAGCACCAACAACCTTGCTGCAATAAAGCCAGACATAAAAACACATTCAAAAGAAAAAACAAATCTGATTCAACACTTGTTAACAACCTTATGAAACTTTCACTAACTGACAAACATGTCTTCCAGCAAAGACAAAAAAGTTGATGCTTTTTCAGAGGGCTGGGTGATGGGGAAGAGACCATCAGTTGGTGTAGTCAGTCAATAGACAGGTACTAATATGTCCCTCATTTTAAGTTCACAGCCTTTGACAGTTAGTTAATCCTGACCATGGTTATTGTTTTTCAATAAGGAAATAGATGCCAACTCTAAAACACAGCAGTTTGGTTTTAGTTTTGCACACGACACTTAAAAATTTCCAGTAACTACCTAAACATTGAGATGTTCAGAGTGGGCTTAGATGTGTGTGTTTTAACAAGTTCAGGTGTCAGGAATGAAAACAACAAAACAGTTTTGGCTGAAGTCACTTGACCTTTTCCAAGGGAATTTCACACCAAGTCAGCAGGACTACCTTACAAACAATTAAGGATTGGAAACATTCCATTTGTGCTGCAATTCGAAGAGACCATGAATTACCCTCTACAAGGATAGTTACTTCAAAACAACAGTCTTTCTGAGAAGTCCTCATGGTGCAAAGTTTCATTGGTACCAGGATTGCAGAGATCATTAATTTCATATCACAATACAGTTGGCCAGTTGTACCTTTTTTTGGAAAAACTCCTGATTTAAACGTTAATTTTTAACCCCCTCCAACAGATGACCCCTGCGTCCACTATATATTCGTTCTAATAGGTCTCAGAGCAAAGTTCCCTTATGGGTCACACACCATTTCCTCACAAAGTTCAGACACCGATGCCCTGCCTGTGCAAAGTTAGCTGCCCTTAGTCAAGGGAAAGCAGTCGGTTCACTATAAAAGTGAACCGACGATGGGAGTACTCATGGTGAGGTAAATGACAGCAAAAATCTGTTTGCAAGGCGTCTTACAAAATGAGCAGCATGGAGGTGGTCTGTGGGCATGTTTGATGGTTCACAAAATTCAGCCTGACAGCCTGTACAGAGTGAGGCAGAGAGTGAGGGTGGGTGAAAGAATTTGAACAATCTGACCTCAAATGTTATTTGGCACAATGGTTCCAAAAATGCACCACCTGCGTTGAACACATGAACAAACAACACACTAATTGGCACAACGATATGAAGAATGACATAATGCTGCTCATAGCTACCAAAGCAGCACTTTCAGTGGAAGCAGAAAAAGGTGGCTGGAGGTGATCAGAGAAGAAAAAAAACTTTTATGTTGTTACACTTGTGTACAGTAATGCACCCATTATACATATCCAGCCAATTTCTTTAGGACCTAGAATAGGTAGACAATTATTAGTTTTTAAAGCTATGATTAATTTATTTATCTGAAGTTCGTGGCAAATCTCAGGTTGAATCATAACCAAAAATCACCAAGCTTACAGCGCAGGTGCTGGACATTTGGCTCATTGTCCCAACACCCACTCTTCAAATCTCTGGCTTTTTTGCCTTAACCTTGTTAAATAATCATCCTATGTCCTTTTGAATGCCTCAACTCAACCGGTTTCCACTGCTCTTCCAAACACTACTTCCATACCCGAACTGCTTGGTGAGAATTTTTTATTTCGCACATCACTTCAAAACTATTCCACCTTGTTCTTATTCCTTGTACAAATGAGAACAGCGTCATCCCATCTACTCTTGAATCCACTCAACTTTGAGAACCTCTCAGATCTCCCAGTAGACTAGCCCCAACTTATTCAATATAACCTCCTAACTAAAGATTATCCCTGGAACCATTCTTGTAAACATCTCCTGTACTTTATCCAATGCATTCACATCCCTTCTACAACATGGCATCCAGAACGGTGCAGAATATTATAGCCGAGCCCCAACAAGTAGATAAATTCAGCATCATGACTTTTGGACTTTCTATCCATACTAACAGAGCCAATAATACTGTCCATTTTATTTAAGGCTCTCTATACTTCCATGATTCATGCACAAGCATCCAAGTCCTTCTCATGCATCCCCCTTTTTATATTGTAGTTCATTGCTCATCCAGCTGACATGCATCACCTCACACTTCCGTATTTGAGTCTGCATTCATGTCAAATGTTGGAGGGGCCAAGACACTGTAGACAGGAATGAACTTCTCCCCTTGGTGGAAGGATCAATAAACAGAGGAGCACAGATTAAAAGGTAAGGGAGAGAAGGTTCAGAGGAGATGCAAACTAAACTCTTTCACCCAGAGGTTGGTGGGAATCTGAAACACACTATCTGTAAGGGTGGTAGATGCAGAAACCCTCAACACACTTCACTGGTATTTAGATATAAATCTTAGCAGCACAAGTGCACAAGGTTATGGGCCAAGGATAAGAAAACAAGATTAGAATATTTAAGTGGTTATTTTGGATCAGTGCAAACTCAATGGGCCAAAGGGTTGTGTGCGCTGTAGACTTGAGTCTACAACTGTGTGAACCTCATCTGCCACTTATCCGCCTACTCCATCAACTTGTCTATGCTCAGATTTTCACTGTCCTCATCTCAGTTGACAATTCTCAGTATTGTATAAACTGTTCCTACACATCAAGACCTAGTTTAATATACATCAGAAAAAAGCAAGAATCCTATACAATTCCATGGGGAAACTGCACAACCACCTTCCTCTTGCCCCAAAACTCCTTTGATCATCATAATTCAGGCAATTTTGTACCTAAATCACTACCTGATCCATTAACTCCTCTCTGTCTTCAAATCTGTTATGTGGCACTATATTATACATGCTGGAAACTCATGTACATCCCAGTGATGGCTTTACTGTCATTAGGATTGTCACCTCTTCAAAAATATCCCACTTCATTAGTTAAACACGATTTTCCCTTTAGAAAGTCGCAGCACTACTAATTTCCAAATTGGGTTCAATTTCAAAAAACAATTAAAGGCTTGGATAATGGTGGAACTGATCCTAGTGTTTCAGCTACTCCAACTATATATTTATCAGCACTGTGAATATACATGCATCATATCAATGCCAAACATTCATGAAGGTGACTCACCATAACCTCAAAGGCAATTAGGGATGGGGAATAAATGTTATCCTTTCAAGAGATGAACACATGCCACAAACAAATAAAAGACATTTTCTAAAAGCGTTTTTCCTGCCACACGTGTTCACCCAAAACATGTTCCCGTTAACTCTCAACACATGCTGAATAATTATCAGAATTTAAAAAGGACAGCATGGCAAATGAAATAACTAGGAGAATATTTGTTGAACAAGTCATGAGCCAAGTTGTTTGCTGAAAGGTTTGTGGAAGCAAATTCAAAATTTAAATGGAGAACTGGATAAATTTTAAGCGGGACATGCAGAGTCAGTGTCCAGGGAAACTATAAAAATCAAACCGCACACATTTTATTTGCTTACTTCACGAGGCTTACACTGTGCTGATCTGTTCAGTGCTTTAAAAATTCACTGAGCAACTATGTTTTTACTAGGAAAATGTTTTAAAATCAGCTTGAGAGAAAAGCTTCTGTTAATTATGAAAAGAACACTTAAAATATGATGCAACTTTCACATGGAGCTGATGCACAGCACGATGAGTGAACAAAGAAGAGAAGGAAAACAATTTTGAAGTTATAAAATGGCACCTAAAACTGTTCTTGCTCCATTAATGCTAGTTATATTTTGAATTTGACTGCAGCTGAACATCAAAAATAAAAGATGCACAAATACTTCCACAATTTCAGGGGCTAATTGGCATACTGACACCCTAAGGATTGATGCAGTTCAAGAACCACCACCTTCTCTATGACAATTTATCTGGCACTGCCTTGGATTTACAATGGAAATAGGCATGGAAGCTGGAGGGGTTGGGGAAATAAACATTGATATCTGAAAACAGTTCACATTACAGAAGTGGTCCGGGAGGTCTTAAAAAAAAAAGTGTTAGAAGTCAGTCAGTCTCAGGGATCTGATCAAGTGCATCTTAGGGTATTGTGGGAAGCTAGGAAAGAAATTGTGAGGTTGCGAGCAGAAATGTGCCCACCATCTGCAGCCATGGGCACAAATATCCCAAGTTTTTGTGACGGAATAGCCCTGCGCATCAGTGCAAAAGATAAGGTTGAAGCTCTCAACGCAATCTTCAGCGAGAAATGTCAATCCATCTCACCACCCTCCAGTGGTCCCCAGCATGACAGATACCAGTCTCACATCCAATTTAATTCACTCAACATGATCTTAAGAAACTGCAAAGTTGCAGGGACTGACAACATTCCAGCAAAAAGTACTGAAGGCTTGTACTCCAGAACTTGCTGCTCCTCTAACTAAGCCCTTTAGTGTAGTTAAAATACTGACATCTACCCGACAAAGTGGAAAATTGCACAGGTTTGTCCTGTACATAAAAAAAAAGGACAAATCCAAGCCAGCCAGTTACCACCCCAGAGTCTTACATGCTTAAATAAGATCACCTCTCATTGTTAACGAGCTTATGCTTAGTGGAGTTTATCATCTTATGCAATGAAAGTTGAGCAAAGTGATTCACTTTAGCAGGAATAACAGAAGACGATACAAAATGAAGGGTTTCAATTCTGGAAGGGATGCAGGAGCAAAGGGACTGGGACATCTGTTTGCAAAAATCATTGAAGGTAGCAGGAAAAAGTCACAAGCACAGTGAATGAAACATATGGAACCCCAGGCTTTCTCAATACAGTATAGAGTACAAAAAAACGAGGACATTACATTAAGCTTGGAAAAAGTATTAGTTTATCATCAGCTGGAGTAATGCATCCAAGTCTTGGGCACCATATTTTAGGAAAGATCTGTAAGTACTGAAGGCGGCAAGGAAAGGATTCATGAAAATGATTCTAGGGATGAGGTTATTCAGTGGTGAGCAAAGATAGCAAAGGTTGAGATTGCTTCTCTTGTAGAAGGAAAGGTTAAGAGGAGATCAGAAAGGTATTTGAAATTATAAGGCTTCTGGATGGAGTAAGGATGGGGAAAAATCTGTGGCAATTAATAGACCAATCAAGAACCAGCAGGAACAGATTGAAGGTAATTGTCAAAAGCAGCAATGCAAACATTCATGCAGTGAACAGCAGTTTGCATCCAAAACACATTACCAAGAACGTTGTGGAGGCGATCACCTAAGGTTTGCAAAAGGGAATTAAAGCATTTTCTCAAAGATGTGAGTGGGGGGGGCAAGAAAATAATAGACAGGAGCATTAATTGTCTGTGTTTCAGGTTGAATGGCTTCCTGCACTATCTGCATTCTATATATAGAGCTTTAAAAACCTGATGCACTTTAAAAGCTGCAGGACACTCATGGCTCAGTCACCCAAATCTCTTCATTATATTCAACCTCTGTCCAAACCCAAACTACTCATTACACTAAAGGTCAAAGAAGCCATTCAGTTGCACAAAAGCTGCTACAAAAATGATAATCCACAGACTGCAGCAGTTCAAGGTCAGAACTCACCATTCCAATCAAGGTTAATTTGAAATGGGCATTAAATGTCACTCAGTGTTAATTTTGAATTCTTAAAGTGGGAACCATTACTGTCAGTCATCTTGCCAGGGCACTTGCTTCATCTCTCAATACTGCATGCAGAAGTCATTTCACCCTGGACCCAAGATATGTTTTTAGGTTTCTTTCAGTTTAAAAGTAGAATTTTCTCAAAGCATTTTCTGGGTAAGAAAGGGCCAAAGATTTCAAATGTAAATATATTCTTCCTTTCCATGTGTTCCTAACACCATTTGAAATCAGCTACCAATGAAAGGTGCCAAACTGTGCATTCATGTTCTCTCTGCAACTCAAAAAAAGTGGTCAATAAAGTCATTGCAGAGTTAATCTAACTTGGACTTGATGTGAGAATAGCTCTGCTGGCTGACATCCATCTTCTTCAGGTTACAAGATGAGAACTTTAAGAATCAAGAGCAACGGGAACAATGATAGATCCTGGAATAGTTGAATTGGGTACAGAAACAGAATGGTTGAGATTCAGGGCAGAAGTGACTCAGTGAAGAGATACACATACATGCAGGAACAGAGGTAGAAGCATAAAAATGAACTCTTCACACCAACCTCTTCATTCAACCGAACATGTTTGATGTCAAGTCCTCCTTTCCAATCCACCTTCATAATTGCTTTCATTTCTCTACAGTTCAAAGATCTGTTCGCTTTAAAGATGTTCGTAATGAAATATTCATTACTTTTAATGTCAAAGAATTCTAAAAATTCCCCTTTGTCTAAAATGAAGAAATTTATCCTCAAAAGGACTCTGGATGAATCAGCCTCTTGTCACAAGACTAATCCTCAAAACTCCTAACTGAAAAGCCAGGGAAAACAAACATCCATTCTGCCAAACCTCCTCAACACTATGCTCAATAAGATCACCTCTCAGTCTTCTAAACACCAGAGTAAAATTCCCAAACCCAGATGATCATTACAAAGGCACATTGCGGATTTTGGAAAGCTGAGGCACATTGCTCAAAATACTCTGCAGCTCAAGCAGCAATTTATTTCTAACACTGCAGGCTGGTGATCTTTCTTCAGAACTAGGAATGAAGAAGACAACAGAAATAAAAGATCTCACAACACATCTCAAAAATTACATTACCTGCAACAATGGATGATGCAATGTTACCTCCAGATGTGCTGCACGATGTGCGGGATCCTGACTATCATCTTGGATTTCCAGGTCCTCCTCAGGAATTGTATCCCATTTGCCCTGGTGTGCTGCCAGGTGATGAACCAACACATATTGACCAGGCAAGGCCAGGCTAATACTGGTCCTCTTTCCATGGGTGAACTTCAACCGTCTCCTTTTACATTTCTTCTCATTGCTGCTCCTGATGACTGGCAAGAGTTTTTCACCCAAGAGACTGTTTAATACATGACACTTGGCTCCACAGTTCTGACCCAGGATCATAATACATGGAAAAGAGCCCACTGTTGCCTGCAGGTATTCCTCTTCATGCCGTGGGAATGATATGCAGCTCAAAGAACCTAAAAAAAAAAGAGAAATTAGCAACATTACAAACATCCTGGGTGTTACAATGAAATAGAAAGTGAACTGGACTAGTCATATAAATTGCATGGTTATAACAACTGGACACACTGGATTTTCTCCAAAGAAATCACCGATTCCCCAAAGTCACCATCCACAAGGCTCAAATCAGAAATGTGATCAAATACTCTCTATTTAATTAGATGAATGCAGACTCAAAACCCAAAGCAGCAAGACAGTATCAGAACCCAGAGAGTCAGGGAAGAGGCTATTTTGTCCATCAAGTCTGCACCAACCAACCCGAAGAGCACCCCACCCCTACCCTGTAACCCTGTACATACCATGATTAATCAACCAAACGTGCATATCTTTGGACTGTGGGAGGAAACCAGAGCACCCAAAAGGAAAAACAGACACAGGGAGAATGTGCAAACTCCACACAGATTGTTGCCCAAGGGTCGATTTGAACCCAGATCCCTGGCACAGAAGCAGCAGTGCTAATCACTGAGCCTCAAGACGGCCCAACCTAGCAGGTCAAAGCAACCCATTCACGACATCCACCACCTACAACATGGATTTATTTATGCTTGTCATATGCACCAGGATATAGTGAAAAGTATTGTATTGCATGCTGACCAGGCATACCATACCTTACAAAAATACATCAGGGTAATAGAACAAATGCACTGCAGCAACTCTGCAAGGCTACTTCAACATCTCCCAAACCTTCAATATTAAGCAGTTTGAAGAACAAGGGTAGCAAATACATGGCAACCCAGCACTTAATTCCCCAAGTCACAAACCATCCTCAAATCTGAAATCTAACAGTCATTCTTTTATTGTGACTCGGTCAAAATCTAGAATCGCTCTCCTCAAAATAAAGCAGTCTATCTATCCCATGTGCAAGACTTCAAAAGACAATTCATCACCAGCTGCTCAAGGGTAATGAGGCACACTTATCAAGTGGTGGTGGCTTAACCAGTGATAGCCATATTCCATAACTGATCAAAATAAATAGGCAAATTTCCAAGGATGCTGTTCATTAATAAGTCTCAAATAAATAATGCTGAAAAGACAACTGCAGATGCTGGAAATCTGAAAAAAGAAAATTATTGGAAAATCTCAGGTCTCGCAGCATCTGCGGAGAGAAATCAGACTTTATTTTTTGGGTCCAGCAACCCTTCTTCAGAACTGATGGCAGGGAAGAAAATAGGGTTAATCAAGAGGATAGGGTGTCATATTTACGATTCATTTGATGCTTGCCGAGTTTCAGATTTTCAGTTTATGGGCTCCAGTTGCCTTTGACCATGGACATACAATCCCTTCACACGTTCATTCCCATCAAGATGGTCTCAAGGATCTCCAATTCTTCTGAGAATAGGCCTGAATGAACCACAAAGCAACGCTTGACTCTGCCTGGCTGAATTCATCCTCGCCCTGAGCAAATTATTTTAACTCATCTCACTTTCTGCAGGTCAAAGGGGTTTCCAGGAGTACCCACACTGACCCCAGTTATACTTGTTTCTTTGTGGGGTACAAGGAACATTCTTTGTTCCAGTCTTACTTTGGACTCCAACCACAAATATTTCTCAAGTTTCTCGATGGCATCATCAGTGCTGCTTCCTTCTTGTCTGGAATTGGAAAAGTTTATTAATTTTGCTTCCAATTTCCACCCCGCTGTCACCTTCACCTGGTCCATCTGACCTCTCCCTTCCTTGACATCTGTTTCCATTTCTGGGGATATTGGTGGTCAAGCTATCCATGACAAACCCACAAACTTCAACAGTTACCTTGGCTGCACATCCTCACCCACCATCCTCAAAGGACACCATCCCATGCTTCCAGTTCCTCCAGCATGTCTGTTCCGATGATGCCAACTTCAGCAAAGGGGTCTTCAAATGCCCTCAGCTGCATCTAACCCATCACCCACACTTCAGCCCTCCCAACAGCAATAAGAGTCTCTCTAGCCTTCATCTAAGACCCCACCAGCATCCACATTCAGATAAATCCCTTCCCTTTTCAGCCTTCTCAAGGACCATTCCCTCCAAGGACACACTGATTCACTGTTCCTTCACTTCCAACACATTCCCATGGCATTTTCCCCTGAAATGCCAGATGTTCTAACATCTGCACATTTCATTCCTCTCTCTTTACGATCCAAGGGCCAAACACACCTTCCATATGAATCAGCACTTTACCTGCACTTCATACAATCTTGTCTACTGTATTTGCTGTTCATAATGTGGTCTCCTCTAGTTGGAGAAATTAAAAGGTAGACTGGATTACTGCTTCTCAGAACACCTACGTTCTATCCACAGAAAAGACTGAGGTTCCAGTTTCCTGCCATTTCAACACCACCCTTTCCCCTCGCCAACATCTCTCTTCCTCAAGTTAGCTGCAGTGCTCAAGTATAGCTGAACCAAACCTGGAAGAGCAGCACCTTATTTTCTGCCTGAACTCTGCAGCCTTCTAGACCCAACATCAACAATGAGGGGTGGAGCACCTTGCACCATGCTTTCCGTCACACTCACATACACGTCCTCATCTTCACATGGATTGCTACCGCATAATCCATTGTCAGCTACTAATAGTCCGCAGTAACAGTTACTCATTCTCCTAAGCTGGTCTTTATCCACTCCTTTGCCTGTCCAACTGTTGTTTTCGCTCTCTGGGCTCCATCGCCACATATCGGTTATTTCTCCCCCCATCTTCCTTTCCTATGCAGAAACCCTCCTTTTACTAGCTGTTAGTTCTGAAGAACACAGTCACTGGACCTGAAATGTTAATGCTGATTTCTATCCACATGTATTGATGTTTTCCAGCAATTTCCATTAATGCAGCAAAGATTTGGTTATTCCAGTCATCTAATGGCTCTGATAAAAGATGGTTATGGGTATAAACTCCACACACGGGACAGCTCATTCAGCCACTTCAGAAAAAGAAATTAAGAATCTAACTGGAATCACCTAAATCCAGACTGAATAAAAGAGAGCAGGTTCCTTCCCAAACATGACATTGCAACAAAATGCCTTTATTAGTGTCAGACAATGCACTCTGAAAATGACAAGACAATTACATAACAAAATATTATTGAGCTAAATAACGAAAAAGGAATCAGTTTAGATATCATGACTCTGATGTTCAGTTGTTGGCGAGTTTATGAATTGAAAATATCAACTTTTGTTTCAGAAATGTATCAGGTAGTAGTCATGCTGAATCTGATATCTAATGAATGCAAACTGCGACTAATTCATTTTACTAAACCAACTTTCAAGTTATAGATAGGAAAGAAACTGAAAAGTTGACAAGATATTTTCCTTCATTTGCACTGACCTGAGAAACTTCCATGTTGGGGGGGAAATGGGGGGTCAGGATAGAGCACATGGTCCACTTGACTAACTGAACACTCGCTTAAAAATGAACTCAAATGAATGGGATTATTTGTGGTCTGGCTTTCTGAAATCACCTTTCACTCTTATGAATTGTGTATAAGTTGCAGAAGAAAATTTACAATTGCATTTGTAGTGATGACCAGAACCAGAACCTCAGTGCCATGTTCACTCCATGCAATTTGTGTTGACTGTTTCAAACAAGAATTCAGTTATTACCACGTCCTGTTTTTTGATGTCTGCCCCCATAATACTTTTTCTTCCTTCCAGATGATTTATCACCACCTTTTTTGGAATGATGATTCAATTTGCAGCCATCACCCATCAGGCAGGGTAGTAACTTGTGCATTTTATTTCTTCATTCACTTGTTCAGACACATGGATCTTTTACTGAAACTCCGGAACAGATTAATTTGTACCTGAGCCTGTTAGTTAAAAGCTTGGGATGCTTAATTCATACATGCAGCAACTGAAGCAGCCCCAGTCACAGCACTGACACTAATTGCATCAAGCTCCAAACTAATTGAAAAGAAAAACAATCTTCAGGTTGGTCCTGGTGCACAACACTATTGCATAACCCAAAGCTTAGCTTAAAATTGATAGCACCACAAACTAAAATAGCAAACTAGTACCAGCTTGGCTGAATTGGCCATATTCTAACCAAAAGAGAAAATGCTGGAAAATCTCAGCAGATCTGGCAGCATCTGTAAGGACAGAAAAGAGCTGACGTTTAGAGTCTAACTGACCCTTTGTCAAAGCTGGCCATATTCTAAATTATGCCTCAATGTTACAATTTCAAACTTTGGTGACTTGTCAATAAATTAACAGTGCTACATTGCTGGACTTGCCATTTTGCAAGCTGAAAGAAAACCCAGATCCTTCCATTAAACAAGATCAGAAGTCATGCAACAACAGGTTTATTCAAAATTGTATTGCTTTTGTCCAGCACAAAGATGGTGTCTAATTAAAGTCCAGATTACTTGTTCAACTAGTGTTGCACCTAAATCAAACAATGCGCTGGACAGCCCCAGGAACTTTAGCGCCATCTGTAGAGTAAAAACTTTCATGTTTCAAATGTAGTAACCCTTTGTCAGAACTGCATTGTGAGTTAGATTAATAGATGGAAACAAGACTCACAACGAGCAAGAGAAAAATAGAACACAGATAAAAGATTATTGATAGTAAGCTGGTTAAGTAGTAAAGCTGAATAGTTGACAACAACTATGAATAATTGAAAGCAAGTTGGTTGTACTGTTCATGAGTATTTTTGTGTTTCATCTGTGCAAAAGATGGCAATGTGACTTCAGGTAAGCCTTACACTGATTTGACAGACATTGCTAGCGCAGGAAACCATGGAGCTCTCTATAAAAGGTAGTCTGCTGACAATGTCATCGTGTGTGAAATTGACATTTCGATCTCATTAGATTCGGTGCATGCCTTCATTCGATCGTCGCTAAAGTTGATGCAAACTAAAGACAAATTTAAGGTTTGGAGCTGTCGCTTAGCTGAGTCATTGGCATGCTTTGAAGTCACTTCTGCATTTAGAAAAACCAATCAGTTTCATTTTCGTGCAGAATAGCCTGGCATACACAAGATATTTGTTTACAACAGATGATTCTGATCAGTTCAGGTAATGCAGAAAAATTAATCTATGGCGCAATGGTTGCCATCTCTCAATGTCACACAATTAATCACCGAGGTGTGCTGATAAAATTGCCAGGGGGTTAAGACAGCTAGTGTGCTTGCCACATGGTCATTGAAAAAGTACAGCGTTGCTGGTGGTGAGGATTGTTGTTGGTTGGGACACTGGGCCAACTCTTCCTCTAGAATTTGAGGTTTTTTAACTCCCTATTTGATGGAAGCCACGTAATGGAGGTGCTGGTGTTGGACCGGGGTGGACAAGATCAGATGTCACAACACCAGGTTATAGTCCCAAAGGTTTATTTGAAATGCACAAAAACTTGCTGACAACTGAACAAATTCCTCACATAAATAACATTTTCTTATTACTTTTGCAGACAATTCCAGATACCTATTTTATAACAAGAAAGAAAGTGGGCACATCGTTACAAGTCAAGCACATATACATTTGCCCAGAAACAACAGCAAGATAATGCAAATGATAAAATATGAAATAGAAACAGAAAATGCTGGTCCAATTAAAACATTTTCTGGCAGCGACAAACAGAACTCATGTTTGAAGCCAAATGTGACACGTCTTTTGAAGTAGAAATCATATGGGACTCAATGCTAACTCAGTTTGTCTCTACAAATGCTGCTGGACCTACTAAATTTCTCTAACGCTTGCTCAGAAACAAGCATGATTTTCACTGCATCTAGACAATGCCAACTGTTGTAATTTAACTGGGGGCCTGGGTGGTCCACATCGTGAAATACATACAGACTAAATGAATTCCAAAACTGTAGATGTGAATAATTGAAAGTGGGTTGGTTGTGCTGTTGTGTATTTTTGTGTTTCATCTGTGCAAAAGAGGGCAATGTGACTTCAGATAAGCCTTACACTGATTTGACAGACATTGCTAGTGCAGGAAATCACAGAGCGCTCTGTAAGGTAGTCTGATAAAAACTGCAGATTCATGGACTTACACACCTGAGTTTAAGTTCTAATAAAAAAAGGCTTTACATGCTGTTTCGGAATTAATCATAAATTCGATACAGAATATATTTCTTAGATACGTCAATGTGTACAGTAATTTAACAGAAATAAATTACAAAACTCAGCAGCACAAACACGTGAAATCATCACACTCATGTAGTGTGCAAACTATTTTTTCATATTCTCCAAACAAAGTTATTAAGAGAAAGTGAGGACTGCAGATGCTGGAGGTCAGAATCAAAAAAGTGTGGCCCTGAGAAAGCACAGCTAGTCAGACAGCATCCGAGGAGCAGGTGAATCGATCTTTCGGGCATAAGATGTCCATCAGGCAACTTATGCCCGAAACGTCCATTCTCCTGCTCCTCAGATGCTGCCTGATTGCACTTTTCCAATACCACAATCTTCGAAACAAAGTTGGCAGTACAACACCTTTCACCTCCAAACAAAAAAGTACAATTTTTGTTTGAACTCTTATACCGAAATGCCAAAGCTAGCTCATTTTATGGTCTTCAACCTCTGCAAACTATTCATTACTTTCCATGGGAAACCATTCCAAAATATACATAGCATCCAATAACAAAGATTCACAACTTCAATCTTAGTTGGTTCACAGCTCCTTCAAAGTGGAGGTGCTGGTGAATAGGACAGTGAACATGTTTGGTATGCTTTCCTTAATTGATCAGTGCACAGAGTACAAGAATGGGAGGTCATATTGTGGTTGTACATGACATAGGACTCCAAACACTGGGTGGCCCTACCCAGTGAGCACTTCTATTCTCCCTGCTGTTGGAAGGCTTCAGAAAAAATTTACAAGGATGGTGCCACGTTGCAGGGTTTGAGCTACAGGGAGAGGCAGAGTGTGATTAGATTCCCTACAGTGTGGAAACAGGCCCTTCAGCCCAACAAGTTCACACCGACCCTCTGAATAGTAACCCACCCAGACCCATTTCCCTCTGACTTATACACCTAACATTATGGGCAATTTAGAATGGCTAATTCACCTAGCCTGCACATGTTTAGACTGTGGAAGGAAACTGGAGCACCCAGAGGAAACCCACGCAGACACAGGGAGAATGTGCAAACTCCACACAAACAGTTGCCCAGGGCTGGAATTGAACCCAGGTCCCTGGTGCTGTGAGGCTGTAGTGCTAACCACTGAGCCACCATGCCACCTTGAGTATGCTGAAGCGATTTTCCCCAGAGGCTCAGGGGTGACTTTACGGAAATTTACAAAATCCTGAGGGGCATGGATAGGACAAATAGACAAGGGCTTTTCCCTGGGTGGAGGAGTCCAGAACTCCAGGGCATAGGTTTACGCGAGGTGGAAAGACTTACGAGGGACTTAAAGGGCAACTTTTTCCACAGAGGATGGTACATGAAGGAGGAAGTGGTGGAGCTTCTGTGACAATTGCGACATTTAAAAGGCATCTGGATGGGTATATCAATAGGAAGGGTTTGGATGGATATGGGCCAAATGCTGGCAAATAGGACTAAGATTAATTTAGAATATCTGGTCAGCATGGACAAGTTGGACCAAAAAGGGTCTGCTTCTGTGCCATATATCTCCGACTATTTACTTTTGTCTAATGAATCATTGAATCCCTAGTGTGGAAGTAGATTATTTGGCCCAGAGTCCACAGTGACCCTTTGAACAGCATTCCACCCAGCCCCAACCCCTACTCTTTCCTTGTGACCCTGCATTGACCACAGCCAATCCATCTAACCTGCATATCTTTAGAAACCCACACAACCATGGGAAGAATAGGCAACTGCCTGTGTGGAGTGTCTACAAGGGTGGAATCGAACCCAGGTCCCTGGCACTGTGGGGTAGCCAGTGTTAACCACTGAGCCACTCCATGACAGTTCAATGATCTTTCACCAGACAATTTATTCCAAAAACACTGGAGCCAAACTGATTGCCCTGTCCAGCCCTCTCATGTCGTTCACCAGAAGGGTGATAATCATGGCTAATTTGCTTCTGACCCAATCCAGGGATCATACAACTCATTATATGAAATGCACAAGACTGAAGGAGTGTTCTTTTTACCTCCACAACATATATACCAGGAGGCTTTCAATGTTTTTGCATGGACTGGTACCAGACACAATGGTGATTTGTAGGAAAAATTACAAGTGCATCAAAATACAATTGAGTTAAATTCATATACAGTAACAATAACATGACAGAATTCACCCTTCAGTTTCAGAGGGAGCAGTAAGATTCAGATGCAATGGCATAACAATGAAGTAACGCTAACTACAAAGACAAGGGAGGAGCTGGCCAGAGATGACTGGAAGGGGAGCCCAGCAGTGGAGTAGCAACAGCAGGGGTTTCTGGGGGCAATTCAGGAGGCACAGCAGAAATTCACCCCAAGGGTGTGGAAATATACTGAAGGGAGGATGAGGCAACTAAGGCTGACAAGGAAAGCCAGGGACAGCACAAAAGCAAAAGAAAAAGCAGACCATGTGACAAAGATTAGTGGGAAACCAGAGGTTTGGGAAGCCTTTAAAAACCAGAGGAAAACTGAAAAAGCAATAAAGAGGGGATATGATGAGATACAAGAGTAAGCTAACTAGCAATAAAAATATTCTAAGAGAGTTTTTTTGTTATGATACCGAAAAGTTGAGAAAAGCATGAATCGACATTGGACTACTGGGGAAAAAGAAAAGAGGCTAAGTCAGAGTAATGGAGAGCAATGAAATGGCAGAGAAAATGAATAAGTACTTCTCATCAGTTTTCACAGGGGAAGACACCAACAGACCGTCAGAACTTCATGGGAGTCGGGACAGAGTTGTGTATGCAATGGACATTAATAAGGAGGTTCTGGGGAAGCTGAAAGATTGATGGTGGATAAATCACCTGACCAGATGGAGTACACCCCAGAGTTCTGAAGGAAATATAAAGAGATTTCAGAGGCATTGGTGGTTACCTTTCAGCAATCAGTGGAGGCAGGGTGGGTGCCAGAGCAATGGAAAATGGCTGTTGCAACACCTTCTTAAAAGGGAGGCAGAAGACAGCAAGCTCTAAGCCATGCTTATAGTCATTTGCTACTACTCCCTCTACTATTATCCAGCCCCTTCCATTCAGAAATACTTTCATAGCCAATCCCAATCAGGTTCGCTTGGGTAATCATCCCAGATATTGAAGCATATCACACCTACATGGTCTTGGGGAATCACAGAGTCAGGAAATAGTCTGCATAACAATTCCCCAGGATTAGGGCATGTACATTATCTCAGAGAATCATCTCATCCTACTGTTGTAACTGGGGTAACATATGGTTATTGGGGGAAGTGGCCAGAGTATATGTGAGCATTACCAACAGATCTGCATAAAAGGGGGATGTGTTTTCTTTGTTCAGGGCCTCATTTTGACTCTACTTCACACGACCAGCAAAGAGTGTCTGAGAGGTCACTTAGGTTCAAGAAGCTTTAATAACCTTCAACTTCTGCAAACAGTTACTGGATGCAAATTGCATCTCGTGTGAAAAGAACCAAACATTGACATGGTGCTGCACATGAGGCTGCTAAATAAGTGTCCATGAGTTTAGGGGCACGGTACGGCATGGATATGGTTTGGCTGACTGGCATAGGCAGAGTAGGGATATAGGGGTCTGTTTCAGGATGGCAGCTGGCAAAACTAGCAGACTTCCACAGGTGGGCAGTGTTGACAACAACTATTCATGTTATACATTCATGATCAGGACAAAGGAAGAAAGAGCATTGCTGTGAAGTCTGCAGATGACAAAAAATAGGTGGAAGGGCAAGTAGTGCTAAAGCAGCAGATAAGCTGCACAAGGTCTGGAAAGGCTCAGTGGACAAAATAGTAGCAAATTAAATACAATGTGACAAATAGGTGGTTTAGACTAATTTCTAAACAGGGAAGGCTGAAGAAATCGGAAGCACAAAAGGGAGCCCTCAAAGTTCTCTTCAGGTCCACATGCAGGTTCAGTTGGCAGTTAGCAAGGCAAATGCAATGTTCATATTCAATTTGAGAGGGTTAGAATACAACAGCAGATTTGCTGCTGAGGTTGTATAAGGCTCCAGTCAAACCGCATTTGGATGACAGAGCAGTTCTGGGTTCCATATCTAAACAAAGGATATGCGGGCCGTGGAGGTGACCCAGAGAAGGTTTACAATAATGATCCCTGTGACGAAGGACTAGTCATATGAGGAGTAGTCATTTACTCTAGGTCTGTATTCGATGGAGTTTAGAAGGACGAGTGGGGATCTGATTGAGACTTCTAGATTACTGACAGGCCTGGATAAAGTGGATGTGGAGATGTTTCCACTAATGGGAGAGACGAGATCTCAATGGCTCAGAAGGCATGCCCCTTGAGAACCAAGATGAGGAGGAATTTAGTCAGCCACAAAGCAGTGGATCTCTGGAACTCTTCACTTCAGAGACCAAGACACTGAGTACACATAAGATAGAAATGGATAGGTTCTTGATTAGTAACAGGATCAAGGGCTATGGGGAGAAGGCAGGAGAACTGGGTTGAGAGAAAAAAAAATCAGCCAAGATCTAATGGTGGAGCAGCCTCAACGGGCCGAGCTCTGCTCCCCTCTCATGGTCAGACTTGTGCATGCAACATTTCGTGCCTCAGATTAAAAACTACCCCCATCCACTACACCGAGTTGTGGTTCTGTTCACCGAGCTGGGAATTTGTCTTGCAAACGTTTCGTCCCCTGTCTAGGTGACATCCTCAGTGCTTGGGAGCCTCCTGTGAAGCGCTTCTGTGCTGTTTCCTCCGGCATTTATAGTGGCCTGTCTCGGCCGCTTCCGGTTGTCAGTTCCAGCTGTCTGCTGTAGTGGCCGGTATATTGGGTCCAGGTCGATGTGTTTGTTGATAGAGTCTGTGGATGAGTGCCATGCCTCTAGGGATTCCTTGGCTGTACTCTGTTTGGCTTGCCCTATAATGGTAGTGTTGTCCCAGTCGAATTCATGTTGCTTGTCATCTGCGTGTGTGGCTACCAAGGATAGCTGGTCGTGTCGTTTCGTGGCTAGTTGGTGTTCATGGATACGGATCGTTAGCTGTCTTCCTGTTTGTCC
The DNA here is from genome assembly GCF_047496795.1 of Chiloscyllium punctatum. Taxonomy (NCBI): domain Eukaryota; kingdom Metazoa; phylum Chordata; class Chondrichthyes; order Orectolobiformes; family Hemiscylliidae; genus Chiloscyllium; species Chiloscyllium punctatum. The sequence goes on from NC_092783.1 coordinate 57,436,990, forward strand.
TATGTAGTGTCTTGTGCAGTCCTTGCATGGGATTTTGTACACTACTTTGGTTTTGCAAAACTGTGGATCATCTACAAACAGAACAGCCAGGGAATTCCTAGAGGCATGGCACTCATCCACAGACTCTATCAACAAACACATCGACCTGGACCCAATATACCGGCCACTACAGCAGACAGCTGGAACTGACAACTGGAAGCGGCCGAGACAGGCCACTATAAATGCCGGAGGAAACAGCACAGAAGCGCTTCACAGGAGGCTCCCAAGCACTGAGGATGTCACCTAGACAGGGGACGAAGCGTTTGCAAGACAAATTCCCAGCTCGGCGAACATAACCACAACAACGAGCACCCGAGCTACAAATCTTCTCCCAAACTTTGAACACTACACTGAGTAATATATACCAGATATGCCCATCTGTCCTATCATACAGCAGTTGTGTACAATTTACCAAATACCCACTTACCCTATTTTCTTTCCACTGAGACCCTTCCTTCCCCTAAAAAGAATAGGCTGTGACTAGCAAGTAACTGTTCAGATACCAGAGACTTCCTTTGATCCTGTTCAAACAGGATTTTACATGAGTTAGCATAATCAATTTGAGCAAAAAGTGACATGTACACACACAAAGCAAAAAAAAATATTAGCAAGGTTCAACGGTCAAATCTTCCTGCCGCAAGCCAGAAAGGGCAGTTGCAAATGTGACGAACTGCTAAGATTAAAGCTTTGGTCAGTTCTGTTTTTAGTCCATCTGGAATAACTCCATAGTGTATGGCTTAAAAAAAAACTCAGTCAGCACGCTCAGAGGGCTAAATAACTCACTCGCTACTGAAAAGGCAAAGCAATTTCTTAAAATCACCAATATCCTTCTCCCAGTAAGTCTGCACCAAGATATTCCTGTACCTTTCAGCTGGTATTCATCCATCAATGTGACACTATCAATCCATGTACCCGCCTTTAGGAATTCAACGAGATTCAAACCAATCTGCAACACTGCAATTAACTTCAGGAATTATTAGAACTAGAAATAAAAATAGAAGAGGAAGGATAAAGCTAAGAATAGTCAAAATGTCCACTTTGCAAGAGAGGAATGCAAAGGGAAAAAACAGACTAGCAAGTTTTCCCATTTCTGATGAGTGTTAGTGATGCGCTCTGGAAGTGTAGACGGATACAGAGATCAGAGCAAAAGCCAGGACCAAATTGAGCAGTGACAGTGCCACAGACTAGCCTATCAGTCATGGCTTAATTAGTAGCACATTCCCTTCTGAGTCAGAAGGCTCAAAGTTCCACTCCAGGATTTGAACACAACCATCAAGGCAGATACTGTTGTGCAGTTGAATTGCAACTGAAAAGTCGTGCTATGTTGATTTGTTAATTAATCACTCGTGCTTTATGTATTCGAGTATAGCTTATATAGTTTTAGGAATTAAGTTAAACTATTCAACACGTGATAGATTCCAACGTATTTCCGTTATATCTATTAATCTCCAAGAGTTGGGAGCAACGTTGACTTGAAGTTAACAGCTAGAAAGACAAGATTACAAACAGAAAAAGTGAGCACATTTAGCCAAGGAGCTAGTGGCATGACATTTGCAATGCTCATGAACAGGAGCAATCCTGAGAGATGCTTTAAAGACAGCTAAGTAAGGATACAAGCATTCAGCAAATCCTTTACATTTGTAAACCCTGGTTACTTAAGCAGATCAGAAGAAATTGGTAATGAGGGACAATTAATCCTTAAATTGGTTTGGAAATAGCTTACAGCAGATTACATTACAAAAAATGTCAATGGAGTCCAGGGGAGACAGATTGAGGGGGTGCTCTCCAAGTACTTTTGGTGTGAGATTTTAGTTCTGTGATTTGATCTGTGTGGCTTTCTGCTCAGAATACAGCTGAAAGAAGTTACAGATAGACAGTGCAGCACTGTAAGCTGAGTAAAAAGAACAGCATTTACTTCAGAGCAAGAGGCCTGATAGGCAAGACAGATGACTACAGGGCATGGCTGGGAATATGGGACTGAAATATCACAGCTATTACAGAAACATGATTCAGATGGGACAGGGGAACAAACAGATGTTTCTGCAGCCAGCAGCAAAAACACAAATCAGAAAGTTGCATTGCCTCCCTAGTGGCAGGGTCAAGGATGTCTCAGAGAGTGCTCAATGTTCTCAAAAGGAGAGAGGGACCAGCAGGAGGTCATTGTACATATTAGTACCAACAACATTGGAAGGTAAAAAGATGGAGATTCTGAAAGGAGAATATAGACCAGATCTAACAGCTGAAGTTCGAAATTGAAGGAAGGCTAATTTTGACAGTATTCAGCAAGAACTTTCAAAAGCTGATTGGGTGCAGACGTTCGCAGGTAAAGAGACAGCTAGAAAATGGGAAGCCTTCAGAAGTGAGATAATGAGAGTCCAGATACAGTGTATTCCTGTTAGGGTGAAATAGAAGGCTGGTAGGTGTCAGGAATGCTGGATGGCTAGAGAAATTGAGGGTTTGGTTAAGAAAAAGAAGGAAGCATATGTCAGGTATAGACAGGATAGATCAAGTGAATCCTTAGAAGAGTATAAAGAAAGTCGGAGTATACTTAAGGAAATCAGATGGGCAAAAAGACGACATGACATAGCTTTGGCAAATAGGGTTGAGCAGAATCCAAAGGGTTTTTACAAAATATATTTAGGACAAAACGGTAACTAGGGAGTGAATAAGGCGCCTCAAAAATCAGCAAGGCAGCCTTTGTGTGGAGCCACAGGAGATGGGGAAGATATTAAACAAGTATTTTGCATCAGTGTTTACTGTGGAGAAGGACATGGAGGATTTAGAATGTGGGGGGATAAAAGATGGTGACATTTTGAAAAAATGTCCGTATTACTGAGGAGGAAGTGCTGGATGTCCTGAAATGCAAGAAAGTGGATAAATCCCCAGGACCTGATCAGATGTACCCGAGAACTCTGTGGGAAGCTAGGGAAGTGATTGCTGGGCCTCTTGCTGAGATATTTGTATCATCGATAGTCACAGGTGAGGTGCTGGAAGACTGGAGGTTGGCTAACGTGGTGCTATTGTTAAAGAAGGGTAGTAAGGACAAGCCAGGGAACTGTAGACCAGTGAGCTTGATGTCAGTGTTGGGCAAGTTTTTGGAGGGAACCCGGAGGGACAGGATGTACATGTATTTGGAAAGGCAAGGACAGATTAGGGACAGTCAACACTGCTTTGTGCATGGAAAACCATGGCACATAAAAGGATTGAGTTGTTTGGAGAAGTAACAAAGAGGATCAATGAGAACAGAGCAGTAGATGTGATCGATATGGACATTAGACAAGGTTCCCCATTGGGGAAACTGGTTAGCAAGGTTAGATCTCATGGAATACAGGGAGAACTAGCCATTTGGATACAAAACTGGCTCAAAGAGTAGAAGACAGAGGGTGGTGGTGGAGGGTTGTTTTTCAGACTGGAGCCTTGTGATCAGAGGAGTGCCACAAGGATTGGTGCTGGGTCCTCTACTTTTTGTCATTTACATAAGTGATCTGGAACATGAGGTACAGTTAGTAAGTTTGCAGATGATACCAAAATTGGAGGTGTAGTGGACAGCGAAGAGGGTTACCTCAGATTACAACAGGATCTTTATCAGATGGGCCAATGGGCTGAGAAGTGGCAGATGGGGTTTAATTCAGATAAAATGAGAGGAGCTGCATTTTGGGAAAGCAAATCTTAGCAGGGCTTATACACTTAATGATAAGGTCCTAGGGAGTGTTGCTGAACAAAGTCACCTTGGAGTGCAGGTTCATAGCTCCTTGAAAGTGGAGTCGCAGGTAGATAGGATAGTGAAGAGGGCATTTGGTATGCTTTCCTTTATTGGTCAGAGTATTGAGTGGAGGAGTTGGGACGTCATGTTGAGGCTGTACAGGACACTGGTTCGGCCACTTTTGGAATATTGTATGTAATTCTGGTCTCCTTCCTATTGGAATGATGATGTGAAACCTGAAAGCGTTTAGAAAAGATTTACATGGATGTTGCCAGGGTTGAAGGATTTGAGCTAAAGGGAGAGGCTGAATAGGTGACCTAAGAGGTTTATAAAATCATGTGGGGCATGGATAGGGTAAATAGGCAGAGTCTTTTCCCTGGGGTGGGGGTGTCCAGAGCTGGAAGGTATAGTTTAGGGTAAGAGGGGATAGGTATAAGAGAGACCTAAGGGGCAACTTTTGGCACAGAGGGTGGTACATGTATGGAATCAGCTGCTCGAGGAAGTGTTGGAGGCTGGTACAATGACAACATTTAAAAGGCATCTGGATGGGTATATGAACAGGAAGGGTTTAGAGGGATATGGGTCAAGTGCTGGCAAATGGGACTAGATTAGGTTGGAATAATGTGGTTGGCGTGGACGAGTTGGACTGAACGGTGTGTTTCCGTGCTGTACATTTCTATGACTCTATAACTAGCAGCTTAATGTTCCCAGGTACAGATGCTATAGGAAGGATAGAAAGGGAGACATTAGTGGAGGGGGAGCAGTGCTTCTGCTTAGGGAGAACACGACAGCTGTATTTCAGAAGGATATTCCTGGGAGATCAGCCATTAAGTTATATTGGTGGAACTGAAAAATAAGAAAGCGATGACCACGTTGATGTCCCCATTATGGTGTCCCCAATACTCATCAGTAAATTGCTAAGCAAATATGAAGGCACTATCCGACAACAACGACATGGCTGTAACAGTAGGTGATTTTAACTTTCCAGTCACAGAGCATGGAAATAGAACCTTCAGTACAACTAGTACCCACCAACCATGTTCCCAAACTAAACAGGTCCCACTTGATGCATTTGGCCCATATTCCTCCAAATCTTTTCCTATTTACACACTTGATCAAATGTCTTTTAAATATTGTAACTTAACAACCACTTATTCTGGCAGTTCACTCTACACACAAACCAGGGGAAAAAAAAATCACCTTCAGTGTCCTTGTTAAAATCTCTCCTCTCATCTTGAAAACATGCACCCTCATTTCAAACTATCCCAGCCTCCAGAAAAGACACACCCACAACTGACTATCTACACACCACATGATTTAATAAAACTCAGTAAGGTCACACCTCAACCTCCTACCGAACTGAGAAAAGTCCCAGTCTAAACCCTCCATTCCCAGCAACATACGAGTAAATCTTGCCAATTTAATATGCTTCCTATCGTGTTAAGGGCTTGGATGGGGATGTATTTGTTAAGTTTGGACAAGAAAACTTTCTTATTCAATATGTGAATGCACCCATGAAAGGAGGACCAATATTTGACCTCTGTTGGGAAATAAGGTAGGGCAAGAGGTGCCAGTGGGGGAACACTCTGGGGCCAGTACCATAATTCTATTTGTTTCAAAATAGTGATGGAAAAGGATAGACCGAATTTAAAAGTTTACATTCTAAAGTGGAATAAAGCCAATTTTGACTGTATTAGGCAGAATATTTGGAAGCTGATTGGGGGAGGTTACTCGCAGGTAAAGGGACATTTGGGAAACAGAAAACCTTTAATAATGAGATAACGAGTGTTCAGAAACAGTACATTCCTGTTAGTGTGAAGGGCAAGGCTAGGAGGCATAGGGACTGCTGAATGACGAGAGAAACGAAGGCTGTGGCAAGAAAAAGGAGACATGTCAGAGATAGACAGCTGGGATTGAGTAAATCTCTACAGGAATATAAAAAGGGAAGTAGAAGTACAGTTAATAGGGAAATCATGAGCGCAAAAAGGGGATATGAGATAGCTTTGGATTCTCCTTGTCTCTCTGCCAAAGAGATTCTCCAAACACATTAAGGGCAAGAGTGTAACTAGGGAGAGAACAGATGCAATTAAAGATCAACATGACCAGCTGCGTGTGGAACCACAAGAGATGGGTAAGATATTTTGCTCAGTATTTAGTCTGGAGAAGGACTTATTATTGGGTCTCCTTCCTATAGGAAGGATGTTGTGAAACTTGAAAGGGCTCAGAAAGGATTTACAAGAACTTTAGGCAAAAAAGTGAGGACTACAGATGCTGGAGATCAGAATCGAGATTAGTGGTGCTGGAAAAGCAGAGCAGAACAGGCAGCATCCGAGGAGCAGGAAAATCGACATTTTGAGCAAAAGCCCTTCATCAGGAATGGGCTTTTGCCTGAAACTTTGATTTTCCTACTCCTCGGATGCTGCCTGTCCTGCACTGCTTTTCCAGCAGCACTAATCTCGATTCTGATCTCCAGCATCTGCAGTCCTCACTTTACAAAAGGACATGGCCAGGATTGGAGGGTTGAGCTATTGGGAGAGGCTGAATAGGCCGGGGCTATTTTCCCTCAAGTGTCAGAGGCTGACGTTATAAAAACCTATAAAATCATGAGCAGCATTGATAGGGTGTGTAGGCAAGGTCTTTTTCCCCAGGGTACGGGAGTCCAGAACTGGATTGATTTGGGTGATGGGGAAAGATGTGGCAGTGCATGTATGGAATGAGCTGCCAGAAGTAGTGGTGGAGGCTGGGACAATTTAAAAGGCATCTGGATGGGTATATCAAATCAGAAGGGTTTACAGGGATATGGGCCAAGTGCTGGCAAATGGGACTAGATTCATTTATTATATCTGGTTGGCATAGACAAGTTGGATTGAACAGTGTTTCTATCCTGTACATCTCTATGACTCCAAGACTTCAAAGCCAGGGAATTTAGTGAAATAGTCATAGCTTGAAAAGAGCTCATAATACCAAAGGGGAGGTGCTGGAGGTCTTAAAATGCATAAAAAAGGTAGATAAACTCCTGGGACCAGATCAGATGTTTCCAAGAACATTGTGGAAGCAAGGAAAGGGATTGCTGGCCCCTTGCTGAAACATTTGTTTCTTTGATAGTCACGGGTAAAGTGGGCGAAGAATGGAGATTGATTAATGTGGTGCTGTTATGTAACAAAGGAAATGCCAGGGAAGTATAGACCAGTAAGCCTTAAGTCAGTGGTGGTTAAGTTGTTGGAGAGGTTTCAGAGGGACAGAATTTACATGCATTTGGGAAGGTAAGGCCTGGTTAGGGACAGTCAATACGGTTGTGTGTGGGGGAAATAGTGTCTCATTAACCTGTTTGAGTTTTCTCAAGAGTTGACAAAAGATTTATGAAGTTGAGCAGTAGACATTGTCTTTACAGACTTCAACAAAACGTTTACAAGGTTACGTTTGATAGACGGGTTAGTAAGTTTAGATCACATGGGATCCAGGGAAGCTAGCCAATTGGATACAAAATTGACTTGAAGGTAGGAGACAAAGGGTAATGGTGGAAGGCGGTTTTTCAGACTGGAGACCTGTGACTGGTGGTGTGCCACAAGGATCAGTGCTGGGCCAACTGCTTTTTGTTATTGATATAAAAATGATTTGGATATGAATATATAAGGAATGGTTTGCACATTATATCAAAGTAGGTGGTGCAGTGGACAATGAAGATGATTATCTCAGAGTGCAATGGGACTTTGATCAGATGGACCTAACAATGTCAGAGAGAGTTTAATTTAGATAAATGTGAGGTAAGGGAAAACCAGGGCAGGGTTTATACACTTAATGGTACAGACCCAGGGAGCTTTCCCAAAGAATCCTAGGAGTGCAGGTGCATAGATTCTTCAAAATGGAGTCACAGGCAGACAGGGTGGAGAAGGTAGCTTTTGGCACACTTACCTTCAATGGTCAGAACATTGAGTATAGCATCTGGGCATCATGTTGTGACTGCACAGGACAGAATGTTCCAAAAGTAGCCTCACCTGTGTTCAATTCTTGTGTCACCCTTCTATTGGAAGGCTGTTGCTAAACTTAAGATGGCTCAGAAAAGAATTCTAAGGACTTTGCCAGGACTGGAGGGTTTGTGCTCTCCAGCGATGCTGAATAGGTTGGGATATTTTTACCTTGGAGTGGAGGTTGAGGGGTGACCTTATAAAGGACCATAAAATCATGAGGGGCATGGATAGGTTGACTAGCCAAGGTCTTTTTCCAAGAGGGTGGAGATTTAAGGTAAGAGGGAAAGGATTTAAAAGGGACCGGAGGGATAACATTTTAATGCAGACTGTAGTGCATGCATGGAATGGGCTGTCAGAGGAAGTGGTAGAGACTGGTTCAATTACTACATTGAAAAAGGCATTTGGATAGGTGAATGAATAGCAAGGTTTTAGATGGATATTGGTCAAATGCTGGCAGGTGGGACTCGATCAAAATTGGGGAGTCTGGTCAGCATACATGAATTGGACCAAAAGTTCATTTCCATGCTGTATGACTCAAGGATTCTATAATAGCTTCAAAGTACTTAAAAATAACGAGAACAAGAGACTGAAGCATTCACAGACACTAAGTGGCAAATGGAAATTTTACTTGAGAAAAACAAGTAGTGAAGGAGAATTCTCTAGAAGATCATGCTATATTTACGACTGCTGTATAATTAACTTGGAGAAGCTTGATGCATCCGAGAAAAGAAATTCATGAAATTGTTTATTTGCAACAGATGGCAAACACAGTCCTCATGCCTGTTTAAATAGATGAAGACCAGACTACCACTTTTAAGAAAGAGGAATTATGCTTGTTACCTTTGTTAATAGTTAATATTAATGATTACCAAAACAGATGATTTCATCACTTATCACATCACTATTGGAGTGTACTGTGCACAGATTGCTACTGCATTTCTCACCTTCCAGCATTCACTGCAATTCAGTAGAAGTACTTAACTGACTGCAAAATAAGTGCTTTTCATCATTACTAATCCTAAAATCATTTTCTTATTACTCCCAACTCAACCAAATGATGGAAACAAGGGATGGGAAAGGTACTGTTAAAATATTACTGTTAAGAATCAACCTAAGTTACAAAAACTAAAGCTGATGAAGTGGGGAAAAAGCAGAGCACTTATACAGGACCTTATAAGATAACTAAATAACACAATTGTCTGATCATAAGTGATACAAACGTTTTACCTCTAAAATCAACAGTACCATACTCCTGAAGTGTTAGTACAAAATTACAATGGCTAGTTCAAATATAATTAACTCATCCTTGCTACAGAAAGACACATTACAATTTAAGACTCATGGTTACATGACCACAAATTCAACTTACTTACATACTTGAAAATGACCTGAAAACCCCAGTTATTCATTCACCTCAATCAGTTTCAAGAGATTGACTATGATCAATAGGGATAGATTTGAACCTCTGCTCAAAAATTCACACAATCCACATTATAACTTGAGCTTCTCCAAATATTAATTTCTGCATCCAACAGAAAAACTTACTTCTGATGAAGCAAGCCTTTGAGAGCAATATACAAGGGTTGAGCATGCCCTGATCAGACAATAAACATCTTTATCAGGCTGTTGAATTACACACAACATGCCCTGGGCATGTAAGCATACAGAGTCAGCAGTTACCTTTCTTATAGACTAATGGACCAAACTAATTGAGTTCCATGAAGTTGAAATATACCAGTTACAACCACAGTTTAATGCTTCACTAAAAAGTAAAAACCTTGCTCAACTAAGGCGAAGTGCCTTGAACTTCCCTTCTGTCAAATTAAATTGCTAGCCCCAAAACAGGAAGATCCAAAACAAAAAGGGGGGGGGGGGGGCAGGAAGCTGATTAAAGTCTTGCTGAAGAAGAAAGGAAACACAGGTATAGTCTGACTTTTCTTGGTATCATGTCACTTAGGCAAGTGATTTCACTTCCCGTTCATTGAAGAACAAAAATAAGGGAAAAAACTTCACACAAACTTTTACGTAACACTTCTGGTTATGATTTGTAGATGGAGTTGAATTTTACAACAGCAAGGATTGCAGAATATCCTCAACATCTCAGGACACCACACATGCACGGAGATGGATAGCAATTTACTTTTTAATGTTCACAATCTCTCAACCCCACTTTCTTTTCACTGTTCAATTGAAATCATGGCGAGTCCAACTTTCACACACTGCTATTGTTGGTGTCGCAGTGAGGATTTCTTCCATATTTGATCAGTTCAGGAGACAGACCATTGCTTACCCTGTTCATACAAACCACAGATCCCCTTGTGTAAAGTGCAGTACCATTTTACACTAACAAAAAGTGCAGTGCAAAGCCCTAAGACTTGACCATTCAAAAATAAATGGTAAGCTGAAACAAAAAGTCGAACCAATTTGGCCTCAAAAGTTCATTTTCCTTCTTTCTGGAATGGAATATTGTGTGCAATTCAGGTCTCCCTCCTATCGGAAGGATGTTGTGAAACTTGAAAGGGCTCACAACAGACTTACAAGGATGTTACCAGGGTTGGAAGGTTTGAGCCATAGGGAGAGGCTGAACAGCCTGGGACTGTTTTCCCTGGAGCGTCAGAGGCTGAGGGGTGACCTTATAGAGGTTTTTAAAATCATGAGGGGTATGGATAGGACAAATAGAGCAAAAAAAGACTGTTCCCTGGAGTGGGGGAGTCCAGAACTAGAGGGCATAGAGGTTTAGGGTGAGGAGAGAGATATAAAAGGGACCTAAGGGACAACATTTTCACAAGAGGCTTGTGCGTGTAAGGAATGAGCTGCCAGAGGAAGTAGTGAAGGATGATACAATTACAATATTTAAAAGGCATCTGGATGGGGATATGAATAGGAAGGGTTTGGAAGGATATGGGCCAAGAGCTGGCAAATGGGACTGGATTAGATTAGGATCTCTGGGCAGCATGGACAAATTGGACCAACGTGTCTGTTTCCGTCCTCCACATCTCTACGACTCTACAGATAACTTCTCAGCACAGTCCATTTAAACCATGTTAATGGCATTGAAGAACTAGCTTGCTACTTAAAGATGCCGTGAAAATGACAAGTTTGAAAATTCAGTAGAATTAACCATCCCATTTCTGTTTCTGCACTGCGCATCAAATCAATTTAGATCAAATCCTTAACACACTTTCACCTCTCGTCCAAAAGAACCTTCAACTTCCGGTTTCCCTCCGCCATTTCAAATGTAGTTGAATGCCACCTTTGTCTTCAGCATTCTTTCCAAAATACATACAGACTGAAATCTGTTCCTCAATGCTTGAATGAGAAAACACATTCCTGTTTAAAAGTGAAGAGGTTTTCATTATGCAGATTGGAAAAATTATTTCTAGAGGCAAGAAGGTCAGTCTCTGATTCAACAGTCAAAAGTAAATTGAATGGACATATCAAATTTAAAAATGCAGAGCTGAGCAAAGACAAGGCAGTGAGACTAACTGGAAATTTCTACCACCAAGAGTCAGCAAACCAAATGGCCCTTGTGTTTCTCTTATGAAGCCTGAATTTATAGTTGAACAAAGGATAATGTTCCACATATCACAGAACACTAAGCTATATCCACAGTACAAGTCAGTCAGAAGGCATCAGACATCACTTATACAACATGTCAAAGCAGCAAAATAAGCATGCTTGCACTTTGCACTGGTGCATTAACTCTGGGCAGCCACAAAATAAAATTTTAGGGATTCCTGACAACTTTAAAAAAGTCAAAAAGAGAAGTAACTGGGAAGGCGATAGGTAAATGCAGGTAGGGTGACGGTGAAAGGTCAGAGGGGAGAATGAAGTGGATAGGTGTGAAGGAAGATGGACAAGAGGGCAGTGCCAAGTTGGATGGTTGGAGCTGGGATGAAGCAGGGGGGAGGGGAGATTAGGAAACTGTTGAAAAATCAACACTGATGCAGTGTAGTTGAAGGGTCTTAAGGTGGAAGAAGAGGTGCGCTTCCTCCAGTTGTCAGTTAAATTGGATTTGGCAATGGAAGCAGCCCAGGACTCTCATGTCCTTGGTGGAGTGGGAGGGGGGAGTTGAAGTGTTCAGCCACAAGGCATTGGGGTTGTTCGATGAGTGTGCTCACTGAAACATGGGAACCCTGGAAACTTAATATTTTTGGTTGAAGTTGCTGCACAGAATTGGTGTAAGGTACTGGGTAAAAAAAGGTGCAAGGTTCTGAAGAGCTTCAGAAGTCCTGTAAAATTAGTTTTTGCTTTAGGTTTCATCCGAGTCAATAAAACTAATTTCTTTTAATGTACAAAAGATCATAATCATCATCATTAGTGGTTCCATTCCTCAAGCACATATTTCAAGTGGGAAAATTCAAATTTCAGATACCAAAACAAGTAAAAAAGGTGTCACTGCTGCAATTCAAATGAGCTCAAACAAACAGTCAGTTGTTAAATTGTCATATCAATACCAGGACAGGGGGTGCCATAATGATCATATCACTGGACTAGTCACCCAGAACTCCAGATGAAGTTCAAATTCTACTGTGGCAGGTTTATCAGGAATTCAAAATCTCGAATAAAAACAAGCGCAATGATGACCATGTAGCCACTGTCAATTGCCATAAAAACTAAATTTGTCCTTTTGGGAAAGAAATCTGTAATTCTCACCTGATCTAACCCAAGTTTGACTCCAGACCCTTAACACCAACATGGCGGATTCTCTCATTAAGGATGGGCAGCAAGTACTAGCCTGATGTGCAATTTTTTTTTCAGTGTCACAAATTTCCCATTTAGATGGTTTAACTTGTTTTCCCTTCAGTAAATCCTTTCGATGGAACTCAACTTGATTTCCAACCTCATTAAGTCTTTTCGTTGTATATGGAGTCCCAGATTTTTCATTAAAGTATGGTACATCAACTCCACATGGCCTAGCTTGATATTTTAAATTCCTTCATGAGGCATGAACATCATTGGGTAACAACGATTAGCACTGTCACTTCTCGGACAGTTAAGAGTTAGCAAAGTGCCACCACCTCAGATCACTACATTGGAGAGGCTAACAAATTCAATTTGCCAAGCTGCGGCATGAGTCAACTGCAGTGATGGCCATATGGAGCACAGAATTCCTAGTCGAAGGACAGAATTTCCTTCCTTTAACAGGAACCTGGTGAACCAGAAGAGGAGGTTGTATGGCAATCTAGGATTTCTATAATGACTATTAGGGAGACAAATTTCTTATCCAGTTTTTCATAACTCAATTTAAATTGACTGGATTATGGTCATAGAATTTGTTCAACTTTCCACTGCCCATGACTTTGGAATACTCACCTGGCAATGTAACCTCTGTGCTAACATGGTCATGTAGTCCCATAGGCTTGGTGTTGGGTTTAAGGTCTTCGTCAATAAACAACCATTCTCAACAGCCACGAAGAGGATTTTTGCCTTGCAGACATTAGCCTCAGGACATCCTCAATGAATGAGCCAGTCTGGAGTTCAGTCTGTGGGCACATCTGTAATTCTTGCCTACACACCAACTCTGCCACGGGTTGGGGTGATCTTGGTTTTGACCCCAGTTTGCACATAATGTGTGGTGCATTGGTTGAAGTTCAAAATTGTCACGCAGCAGACAGATGACAGTTAAATACTTTTACAGGCAACCAAACCTGAGGCAGATGCTCCATAATCAATGGTTCACTGAGCCTAAGGTCTTTATAAGTGGCCAAATTCAACCACAGGTGTTGTTGCTGCCCTCTCATCTTGGACTTGCCTTGCTGTGAAGATCATTACCCACTGTGCCGTTGATGGACAGAATATGCATTACAACTTGGGCAATGCCTCTTCAGTCACTGGGAGGCAGCAACTAAGGAGGATTTTTGCAATGATCTTACTTGTGGCAAAATGGAGGAGAGCCCTCTGTAGTCATTACATTTGGTCTAACTTGTTCTCTGTAGTCAGAGTTACAACATCTGAGATCCCCTAGCATGGGCTCCTTCTTGCCCAAGTCCAGAATGCTTCACCATTATTTTAGCTTACAATTAAACCTATTGCTGGCCTTGAAGGTTGAAATGGTCAACTGTCAGCTGAGAACCAATGTCAGGTTAGGTAGTACTGCAATGGTGGGGCTGACAAGTCGAAGGTAGTCATGTCAAAGATGAATCATTGACCTGCTTTGTTTCCTTTTGGGTTTTGTGCTGTTTTTAGTTCTGCAATACCTCGCACTTGTCATTTACTCACTCCTGGATCTTGTCACTCTTAAATCTGTCTTGATATTTCTTGGTAGAGACACTCACAGTTCCCTTACTATGGTTCTTTATAACAGCATTAAAGGGGAGAACAACCACAGAGGACATGCAAGCTCTTGTTTGTGGAGTTTGAGAAACTCATTCTTTGCTGGGTATTCTTTTCTGCAGAAGTGTTTTTGCTGCCACTCCTGATGGATAATGTTAGATTAGGCTACGGAAGATCAGCACAGCATAGATGCAAACATCTTGGCAGTTTCTTGCTCGGATGTAAATGCCTGGAGCGAGGGTGTTGAATGAAGTAAGGTGCTCATGACAACAAGGTCATATAAGACATTGGGTTATGAGAAAAACTCATTGTTTCTTTCCCCTGCACCACCTTACTGATCGCACCTTCAGAAACATTTAGGACATTCCCAATTCCAGCTGTGAAGTCAAAAAGTAGTTTTAACTAATATCCCATCAGAACAAAGGATAACAACTGATCTAACCAGGTTGTAGTCCTTCATATGGACTTCAGTAAAGCGTTCAACAAGGTTCCCCATGGGAGACTGATTAGCAAGGTTAGATCTCATGGAATACAGGGAGAACTAGCCATTTGGATACAGGACTGGCTCAAAGGTAGAAGACAGAGGATGGTGGTAGAGGGTTGTTTTTCAGATGGAGGCCTGTGACCAGTGGAGTGCCACAAGGATTGGTGCTGGGTCCTCTACGTTTTGTCATTCACATAAAATGATTTGGATGGGAGCATAAGAGGTACAGTTACTAAGTTTGCAGATGACACCAAAATTGGAGGTGGAGTGGACAGCGAAGAGGGTTACCTCAGGTTACAACAAGATCTTGACCAGATGGGCCAATGGACTGAAGAGTGGCAGATGGAGTTTAATTCAGATAAACGAGAGGTGCTGCATTTTGGGAAAGCAAATCTTAGCAGGATTTATACGCTTAATGGTAAGGTCCTAAGGGGTGTTGCTGAACAAAGACACCTTGGAGTGCAGGTTCATAGCTCCTTGAAAGTGGAGTCGCAGGTAGATAGGATAGTGGAGGCAGCATTTGGTATGCTTTCCTTTATCAGTCAGAGTATTGAGTACAGGAGTTGGGAGGTCATGTTGCGGCTGTACAGGACATTGGTTAGGCCACTGTTGGAATATTGCGTACAATTCTGGTCTCCTTCCTATCGTAAAGATGTTGTGAAATTTGAAAGGGTTCAGAAAAGATTTAAGGATGTTGCCAGGGATGGAGGATTTGAGCTATAGGGAGTGGCTGTTTTCCCTGGAGCGTCGGAGGATGAGGGGTGACCTTATAGAGGTATACAAAATTATGAGGGGCATGGATAGGGTAAATAGGCAAAATCTTTTCCCTGGGGTCAGGGAGTCCAGAACTAGAGGGCATAGGTTTAGGGGGAGAGGGGAAAGATATAAAAGAGACGTAAGGGGCAACTTTTTCATGCAGAAGGTGGTACGTGTATGGAATGAGCTGCCAGAGGATGTAGTGGAGGCTGGTACAATTGCAACATTTAAGAGGCATTTGGATGGGGATATGAACAGGAAGGGTTTGGAGGGATATGGGCAGGGTGCTGGCAGGTGGGACTAGATTGGGTTGGGATATCTGGTCAGTGTGGACAGGTTGGACCAAAAGGTCTATTTCCATGCTGTACATCTCTATGACTCTAACATTGGACTAATCAGAGTCTGTACATATTCCTTTATTTCTCGGAGATGGTCAACTAGTTGATGAACCTGAACACAGTCGTCTTTTGGCTCTGACCCTCAATAAGGCATAACAGCTTCTATGTCACAACATAATTCTCACAAGCCCAAACACAGCTTCAGATATTGCAACGAGAGCATCACAGCAGAGCTCAGAGCTGATGCCTCCCATGTACCGTGCTGAACGAGCAGCAACAGGCAACTTACCTATCTTCACATTCCCAGTGGCCTAGATAAACTAATTTCAAAAAGCACATCGTACTCAAAATAATGGTAACAGAGCACCAGGCTAGGAATCAAGCCAAAAAGCCCTTTTTATGACATTTTTACTGTGTCATACAGACTTAGCAACAGATAGAGAGCTCAGTGGATTGTTCCCTGTCTGGGAAAAGCTTACAATTAAATAGGAAATACTCACAAATACTAAATCCATCAGATTTGGGAACTGCACAGCACTAACTTCTAATTTGACACCGGCCAGTTCCGCAATCACGGTGAAGAAGATGGGAAAATGTTCTTCTCGTTCAAGTCCAATCACCGTTCAAAAGAACGATGCTCATGTTCAAAAAGTCAAATAATCTATCCCTGCTCCTGTTTATGTTTTTACAAAATTAAATCATTTTAAAGAAAAACAGAAATTCATCTATCGCAAACAAACAATTTCTGAAATGCACTATTCTTGCAATACCAGTTCAAGATTTGGAGCTTGAGAAGTGGACATTGAGTACAAAACCTTCACATCATTTTTGTGATGTGCATCACATCAAAACATTCACATCTCTCAAGTCACAGACCTGAAGCTGAACAGCAAGTCAATTGATCTGTTGGGCTTTCCTCCATCATTCAACTCCACTTTAGACTTCTTCTGCATTGCTACTGAACCAGTTCCTCTATGAAATCTTAACATCTATCTCTTGAGCCATGCACAATTATCACTTCTCCCAATATTGCTTGGCACCTGTTTCATCTCTTAAGCAACCTGTAGCATGTCCTATGTCATACTAATACCAAGTGAAAACAAAAAACCCACAGTTGCCAACATCTTGTACAGTTAGTCAAATGTGAAGTTTCCAAATGCTGGTTACAATGCATCGAGAAAGATGGAATGACGACAGTTGTGTCCTATAAGATACACTACAGAAATTTACCAAGACACCTTCGACAGCACCTCTCAAACACGACGAGAATGACGAGTGTAGCAGACACACAGGCCCGCCATCACCTGCAAGTACCTCTCCAAATCATTCACCTTCCTGACTTCGTAATATATCCCTGTTCTTTCATTGTCACCTGGTCAAAATCCTGGAAATCCCTCCCTAACATGGTTCTGCGTCGGTCTCGACACAAGATTAGATTAGATTAGATTACCTACAGTGTGGAAACAGGTCCTTCAGCCCAACAAGCCCACACTGACCTTCCAAAGATGAAACCCAACCAGACCCATTTTCCTCTGACTAAAGCATCTAACACTATGGGCAATTCAGCATGGCCATTTCACCTGACCTGCACATCTTTGGACTGTGGGAGGAAATTGGAGCACCCGGAGGAAACTCACAAAGACACTGGGAGAATGTGCAAACTCCACACAGACCGTCACCAGAGGCTGGGATTGAACCTGGGTTCCTGGTGCCGTGAGGCAGCAGTGCTAACATTGAGCCACCGTACTGCCCCCAGCATTTCAAGGAGGCAGTTCAAAGCAAACTTCAACAGCACTGGAGACGGGCAATAAATGCTGGCCCAGCTGGTGCTGAGCACATCCCACAAATGCAAATAGTTCATATACATACATCAAAACTTAAGACTTCATAATGTTAAAGCTAAACGCAACTGGTTCCTGTTCTAACACAGACACACAATGATGCATATCACTAACGTTTCATCAGAAAAACATTAAACCGAAGGGGAAAAAATGTACACCACACTCTTCAAAATAAAAAAGAAAGTCACAAGGTGTTGCCTGGCTCAGTGCTCACACTTAGTTTGGAGTCAGAATCTGAAACTACATTCCAGAAGTTCAACAGGTTCGGACAATTCTGGGCAGTACTGAACTACATTGCATAACGTCAAGTTCAGAATGATAAAATCTCTACAATACAGAAGGAGGCCATTTGGCCCATCGAGTCCACATGAACCCTCCATGGAGCTTCCCACTCAGAACTACCCCACCACCCAATTCCCAAAACCTTGCATTTACCACAGCTAATCTATCTCGTCTATTCATCTCTGGACGCTGCAGACAAATTTATCGTGGTCAATCCACCTAATCTGCACATTTTTTGGACTGTTGGAGGAAATCCATTCAGACACAGGGACAGCATGCAAAAACCACACAGATGGTCACCCAAGCATGGAATCGAACACTGATCCCCGGCACTGTAGGGCAGTGCTAACCACTGAACCACCATGCTGCACAAGTGTTGCTTTTCAGGTGAAATGACATTACCCAGTCAAGTTGACAAACATCACATGGCATACCTTAACTCTGGTCTGCTCATCAATATTTATGCCTGAACTACTGTGACAAGGGGGGAAACATCTTGTGCATTTTTTTCTTGTCTGAAATAGGAGATTGAGGTGACCTTACAGAGGTTTATCAAATTATAGGGGTTATAGATAGGGTTAATGGCAGGTGCCTTTTCCCTAGGATGGGGGATTACAAGACTTGGGGAAACATTTTTAACGTGAGAGCAAAGAGATTTAAAAGAGATGATGTGCAAATTACTTTAAAAACAGAGGGTAGTTTGCACTTGAAATGAGCTTCTTGAGAAAGTGGTGGATGTGGGTACAATTAGAACATTTAGAGTCAGATGTACAGCATGGAAACAGACCCTTCAGTCCTACCCGTCCATGCCAATCAGATATCCCAACCCAATCTAGTCCCACCTGCCAGCACCCGGCCCATATCCCTCCAAACCCTTCCAAAGACATTTGAATAGGTACATGAATAGGAACAGTTTATTTTTTTTGGGTGGGGGGGGGGGGGGGGGGGGGGGGGGGTGTGCAAGGGCATGATATGGACAAGAAGCAGACAGATGGGACTAGTTTCGTTTGGGATTATGTTCGGCATGGACTAGTTGGACTGAAGAGCCTTTCTGTACTGTATGACTCAATGACTCATGTACAGTCAAACGAAATACTGCTCTCTCAACATTAGATCACTCAAAATAGATGAACAGGTAGATTGTGGTGGGTGACAATGATAAAAACTAACCAACTTACAGGAATAATGTTAATTATTTTTAATTTATTTTCAAATTTGTCCCACCACCTTCACTTAAGCTGTTGAATTATGGTATTCCTGCAAGTCTCTTTGTCAGGTGTTAACTGTTGTTCATTAGTTAGAATATTGTATCTGGGCTACATTAATACCAATTCTAACTAATGAACGACAGTTAACACCTGACAAAGAGACTTGCAGGAATACCATAATTCAACAGCTTAAGTGAAGGTGGTGGGACAAATTTGAAAATAAATTAAAAATAATTAGCAATGCTCTTGAGATATAATAAAGTGTTTGCAAAACCAAAGTCTCCAACGTTACTGACTACTAATTGGGTGGTAAAACAATTGGACGAAAGTGGGTACTGCAGATGCTGGAGATCAGAGTCAAATTTACAGTGGTGCTGGAAAAGCACAACAGGTCAGGCAGCATCCAAGGAGCAGGAAAATTGGCAATTTGGGCAAAAGCCCTCCCACAGCAATGAGGCTGGCAAACTCGGGGGTGGAAAGATAAATGGGAGGGGAAGAGAGAAGGCAGCTGAGAGCGCAATAGGTGGATGGAGGTGGGGTAAAAGTGATAGGTCAGAGAGGAGGGTGGAGCTTATAGGTGGGAAGGAAGATTGACAGGTAGGACAGGTCATGAGGACAGTGCTGAGCTGGAAGGCTGGAACTGGGGTAAGGTGGGAGGAGGGGAAATGAGGAACTCATGAAATCCACATTGATGCCAAAGGGTTGAAGGGTTCTGATGCAAAAGATGAGCCGTTCTTCCTCCAGGCATCAGGTGGTAAGGGAGTGGCAGTGAAGGCAGCACAGGACCTGCATGTCCTTTGCAGAGTGAGAGGAGGTGTTGAAACATTCGGCCATGGGGAAGTGGGGTTGATTGGTGGGGGTGTCCCTGAGGTAAAACAATTGGGACTACTGACCTTACATGAAATATAAGCATGTCAGAGCCATCAAACTGCATTAATATATGTGAAGACATGGTTGCAGACCTGACAAACTTGTGCTTGACCGAATTGGCATGTTAAAATGAGAATTAACTCGCCGAGAGTTCTTTGTGGTTAAAACACTACAAACAAATTAAGTGAGGACAGATACTTGGTTTAAGATCTTAACAACCCAAACCATAAATAACAGCTGGGGGATAACAACAAATCCCCACAGCCTTCATGGAAGAATCTTGAGGGTTGAGCCACACATTACGAAATATACTGAAGCAGGAGTGATTATGACTGCATCAAAAGTAGCTTTATCAAATACTATCACTTAAAGCATAGATGCAAATTATGGAGAAGTTACTTCAATAACTAGGGGTCACAATTTCAAGAGTGTCTGCCTGGAGAGCTCGGAGCGAGATGAGGAGAAACTTCTTCAATCAGCGGATATGATTTGATGGCGTTGCCTGGGAGTGGTTGAGGCAGATTCCATTCAAGGTTTCAAGAGACTGCTGGATATATATTTAGATTAGATTCCCTACAGTGTGGAAACAGGCCCTTCGGCCCAACAAGTCCACACCAACCTTCCGAAGAGCAACCCACCCAATCCCATTCCCCTACATTTACCCCTTCACCTAACACTATGGGCAATTTAGCCAGGCCAATTCACCTAACCTGCACATATTTGGACTGTGGGAAGAAACCAGAGCACCCGGAGGGAACCCACGCAGACACGGGGAGAATGTGCAAACTCCACCTGAGGCAGGAATTGAATCCGGGTCTCTGGCACTGAGGCAGCAGTTCTAACCACTGTGCCACAGTGCTGCCCATAATTCAAAGTGATAAATTTAGAGGGTTAAGGCAATGGGGGTGGAGAATAGGACAAGCTTGGTCAATCTTTCAGGAACCAGAAAAGACACAATGGGTTCACTGGCTTCCTTCTATACTGTGAAATTCTTAAGAGTTGAAGAATCCTAAAATTACACAGTTATGCTTGCTGCATGTGACCAGCTATGGCATAAGGAAGTGTAACCTTAATAACACGAACATATATTTACTTTTTTAGCACAATGTTACAAGGTGCTTCATGACAGTATTGTTACATAAAATCCAACACCATGCCAAACAAGGTGGTAACTAAACAGGAGGAATCGGAGAGCTTGATTTTAAAGATTTTAAAGGACAAGGCAGGTAGATTGGCATACAGAACTGAAGAGCTTTGGACCTTGGCAACTAGAAGAACACTGTCTCAGCTGGAGAAATGACAAGATAGAGGTTGTGCAAGAGACTAATAAAGAAGAAGCAAAGACCTTGAAGAGGTATAATCTGGCAGTTGGATATAGAGGCTTGAGATAATGGAGTGATTTATAAAGATGATGTTAAATCAGCGCCAACATAAGTCAGGAAGCTTCAGGTGCGAGGTGAACAGGATGTGTTACATCACAGATGCTATCTGAATATTGGGCAAAGATCAGAGACTGACAATGAAATTGAAAATGACAAACTCGAGAATGTTAATGGAGTAAGTTATTTGTACTGTGGTGGTTGATAGGAGAAAGTGAGGACTGCAGATGCTGGAGATCAGAGCTTAAAAATGTGTTGCTGGAAAAGCGCAGCAGGTCAGGCAGCATCAAAGGAACAGGAGAATCGACGTTTCGGGCATAAGATTCCTGAAAAGGGGCTTATGCCTGAAACGTCGATTCTCCTGTTCCTATGATGCTGCCTGACCTGCTGCGCTTTTACAGCAACACATTTTTAAGCTGTAGTGGTTTATGACAAGTTTGGTAAACATTGAAGACTATGAATTTGTGTTTGGTTCAGGTTAATAAAAGGGTTAATCTTAGCTTTAAAAACCCAAAGATTGAGGGTTTTAGCTGATCGAGGACACCTAACAAGCGTCAGAAGCAAATACGGTTTCTCTTCTCGAAGAGTCCCAAACAGTTCAGGGAAAGTATAGTTATCTCAGTGGTCAAGTTAGTTTGCACAACTTCCAGACCAAGGCTGCTTGGTTATTCGAAAATGAGAAAACCTAAATTCTTAATTTTCAAAGTATTCACAGTGAAGAACCAAGGAGAATCAATTCAGTTAAACAGAGATTTGAGCGAGGGGTTATTTCCAGACATTTGAGTGTCTAACATATTGTGTTAGCAAAAAAAGATGAGATTTGACTTGGTTTCAATTTAAGATTTTTCTTGTGTACTATACCTAGATAGTTTGGTTAGTTTTCTTTGTTACCACTTTGTGTACTAAACTTGTACTCTGCTGTTCAAGAAAATCTGTTTGGAGACTATTTTTCCAGTAAATGACCACGTTAGCTAAAATTAAAATCTATTAAGCCAAGTTTCATTCTGGGATCTGACTTGCCCAGTAGTAATACCATTAGTTGGGATTGTGACATGTACAAAAGTTTCACAAAATCTATGATAAATCTATCCAAATTTGAATCAAGCAATTACTTTTATGCAAAGTGAAAAAAATTGAACTATAATTTTGGTCAGTTATTGGAGATTAGGTATCAAGATCAACTTTCAGAATGTGGTCCAATAATTAGGATTGTTCGTTTTGACAAAAATCAAAAAAATGCAAGTTTAATCCTAATATTGACACAAAGGAGGAAGACAAAGTGATGAGAAAAAGCTTTTTTTAAAAAAAGAAATGCATTGTTATGGCCTGGAATGCACTGTCCAAGAATATGGTAGAGGCAAATTTAACCGAGGCTCTCAAAAGAGGGGGATAGGTAGTTATTTGAAAAATAACAAGCTACAGAACAACCTCTGTTATTGAAACAATTATCTGAGTTTCACATTATTCGAACAAGATCAAGGTCCCATAAATGTTTCCTTTGTTTACCATCAGATCAGTTATCTGAACAAAATACACCCCACCCATCTCATTCGGATAACCAAGATTGTTCTGTACTTGGTTATGGAGAGAAGGTTACAGAGTGATGCCAAGCAAAATAATCCAATCTGGGGAGCTTTTGCAGACATGATAACCAAATAGCCTCTTTCTGCATTGTAACAATTACATGATTGTGATTTCCACTGCTTTTATTCCTCAGCCAAAAAAACAACTCAAGAAAGTACAACTGAGACTAAGTTGTAGTACTTGGCCAATTCTGCAGATTGAATAAATCTGCAACAATGCTGGAAACCAATGTAGTCCAGTGAAGTTTATGCAAACTGTCGTCCTGAAATTCAGCTCTGTGGAATTTAGTATTCAAAAACAAATCATCAAGAGGAATGATCTTCTCCATTACAGCACTGAAACACTAATTTAGTTACAAAAGGATATTGAAGACCAAAGAGGAAACACAAAAAAAAGGAGTGAAAGAGGAGTTTGGGACAATAGAATGAAGAGAAAGACAGTTAACTAAGGATAGTGGAATGTCAGAAGAACTCCATGTAGAAGGACAAGTATGGGCAGCAAAGCACAATCACATCATAGTAAGGTCACTCAGACAGCAAATTATTTATCATTAATCCATATCACAGGATGGACATGATTAAAACAGAGTACCAGAGAAGAGATTAGCAAGGTCATTGCCAGGAATGGAGACTTTTAGCTTTGGGAAAAGACTGAACAAATTAGAGTCATTTTGGTTTTTAGCAAATGAGATCCATAGGAAGTTTAACTGGTACATTAGGTATGTTGAGTAAAGATTTAGGGCATTGATTATCAGGTTCCATCAACTTCAAGTAATGGACGAAAGGATTAGGGTTGAGGTTATGTTCACAACCGGACTGAATAGTGTGGATCCCTCACTTACTGTAAAAAGGTTGATAGAGATGGAGACCCTCATGGCATTTAAAAAAAAAAGGTATTTCCAAGTGGTACTTCACCTTCAATATACTACAGACCAAGAGCGGTCAAGTGGTGTCAGGCTGAATTGCTTTCCTTGAACCAAAACAGACATAGTGGGCCTTAGGTTCTTCAGCTGTGGTTTACATTTCTCGGATTCCCCAATGTTTGAGCACGTTAGGGCATCTGAAGTATCAAAGCTGCAGCTCAATATACAATTCCATTATCCAGCTGTTTGATTTCCAAAGGTTAGCTTCTCTAACACAGTTGCCATGTTACACAATTCAGCTACAGGTTTCATGCTTAAGAAATGGTTGCAAACACAGAATTTACAAAATGAAGTTACATCAACATCACTAAGCGGGCAGGGGGGTAGAGCATCAGGAATTCAATTTATATGGAACTGGTCTACACACTGTCAACCACGGCTCAGGGAAGATAGCCAGCAAAACATGAGGGGGCTATGGGTTCAATAATAACACTCCAGTGAAGTACGAGGGAATACTGACCATCAGGTGAAACTTTAAAAACTAAGGTCACACCTATCCTCCAAGATTGTCGTCATTTCACATAAAACGAAGGGTGCAGTCCTCAGTGTCTTGGCCAAAATGGATTCCCCATTTAAGGTCACAAACAGATTACCTGGTCACGACTGCTTTGCTAAATGGGAATTTGCTGAGTGAGCACAAATTTTCTGTGTTTCCTACATGGCAACAGTAACTGCAATTCAAAAGTACTTCATTGGTTGTGAAGCATTTTGAGAAACCCAGCAATTGCGAAATACTCTACATAAAGTGCTACTTTTCTGTTATTCAGGAACAATTTAAAGCTTAAGCAATGAATTTGTTACAATATCGGAAGATGACAACAAACCAAACATTTCAGAGTACTCTAAGCGAAAGTGAGAATTGCAGATGCTGGAGATTAGAGTGGAGAGTGGGGTGCTGGAAAAGCACAGGTCAGGCAGCATCCGAGGAGCAGGAAAATTGATGTTTCGGGCTAAAGCCCTTCATCAGGAATTGGAGGGTTTTTGCCCAAAACGGCGACTCGTCTGCTCCTTGGATGCTGCCCGACCTGCTGTGCTTTTCCAGCACCACACTGGACTCATTTCAGAGTACTCTGGCAGGTATGACTGATTATTGACAATGAGAGTTTAGATTTCTTGAACTGCTAAGAACATGAAAATTGCAGCAAACTCAACCACACATCCCCTTAAGTCTGCTCTGCCATATCCACGATCACACTGAACATCTGCCTTAATTCCACTTTGTCACCCATATCCCACAATCCCTCAATTCAGAAGAATCTCACTGACTGGTACTCTGATCATTTTAGTAAAGCCAAAATTCACAGTTCTGCTCTTTCAAAATGAACTGAATTTCAGATCAAGGAAATTTCTTGCATCAAAAAAAAACATATTCACGGGCAATTAAATCTTACCCACCCGAAAAATGTTGTCCCTGTTGGTAGGTCTGAAACATGGGAGACCAAGAACACACAGCAAGATCCCACTGACAGCAATTTGTTTTCAAGCACTGGAAGAAAGGGAAATATTGTCTGGAACTTGTCATCGGATCCTTAGATACTGGGATCTTTGGATATCCAATCAAGGGTACAGAGAGAAAAGATTTACAAGGATGTTGCCAGGATTGGAGGATCTGAGCTATAGGGAGAGGCTGAACAGGCTGGGGCTGTTTCCCTGGAGCGTCAGAGACTGAGGGGTGACCTTATAGAGGTTTACAAACTATGAGGGGCATGGATAGGATAAATAGACAAAGTCTTTTCCCTGGGGTCAGGTAGTCCAGAACTGGAGGGCATAGGTTTAGGGTGAGAGGGGAAAGATATAGAAGAGACCTAAGGGGCAACTTTTTCACAGAGGGTGGTACGTGTATGGAATGCACTGCCAGAGGACATGGTGGAGGCTAGTACAATTGCAACATTTAAGCGGCATTTGGATGGGGACATGAATAGGAAGGGTTTGGAGGGATATGGGCCGGGTGCTGGCAGGTGGGACTAGATTAGGTTGGGATATCTGGTCGGCATGCCGACAGGTTGGACCGAAGGGTCTGTTTCCATGTTGTACATCTCTATGACAGGGCCTTACTTCAAGGTCTTGTTCAAAAGGTGACACTGTTTCAGTAACGTGCTGGGGATGTTGCACTTTCGTGGACTGCATAGTCAATTCTCAAATGGAACTTAAAAGGCCAACCTTCCAATTAAGTGAGTACAAGTAACTGAATCACAACTGCATTAAAATAGCAAGGTACAGCCAGATTTGCCATCTGTTATCTTGTCAGCCAATAGTTCACACAAACAGAAGAATTACAAGTCAGACATTTGGGTCATTCAAGCTTGCTTCATCATTCTATGACCATGGCTGATTTGACTGTCCCCTAAAACTCAATTTTCTGGTTTGCCAAACCTTCCACCCACAATCCTTGCCTCCCTTGCCAACTTTTTAAAAAAAAAATCTAACTCTGCCTTGAATATATTCAATGGTCCAGCCACAAGTTTTTTCAGCACCAGATTGAGTGTTCACTCATTACCTAATTCCAGTGAAAAACTTTCATTTCAAAAGTTAGCATGCTCCACTAAAGCACATGGTCACCAAGTTATTAAAATCTTGTGTCCAGCTAAGTTAATGCTGCGATAATTAAAAGAGAACTGAAGTTTTCCTTCACTAACGTGATCTTTCACAACTCTCTGCAACTGAATTTAGTGTTTGCAGCCTTCACATACTCCAAGTTTGAATGGGTTTTCTTAATTTTGGAAATATTTTGAAAGGGATATCAAAATAGCTTCAGAATACATGCTGATTTTTCCATTTTGGTGGCATTTGTTTCCCAACATAAATTTTATGATATTTGTTGTGATCCATCAGAATCCGAGCTTTGCAAAGCCTCCCCTTTGTGGAGAAAGCCACTAATTCACTTACACGGCCTCTCACAATTCTGCACGAACTCAGAGGTGGTTTACTGGGGTGGTACCTTGCATGAGTGGGTTGTTTTCGAAGAATAAAGCTGGAGAGGCTGGACTCATATCCAATGAACTCTAGAAAAATGGAGGGATGACTTGATTGAAATGTATGATAACCTGAATGATCTTGAACAGATGAATATAGGAAAGGTGTCTCCTCTGGGGTGGCACGGTGGCTCAGTGGTTAGCGCTGCTCCATCACAGTGACAAGGACCCAGGTTTGACTCTAGCCTCGGGGGACTTTCTCCCCATGTCTGTGTGGGTTCCCTCCGGGTTCTTCCCACAGTCCAAAGATGTGCAGGTCAGGTGAATTGGCCATGTCAAATTGCCCATAGTTTAGGTACATTAGTCAGAGGTAAATATAGGATGGTGGAATGGATCTGGGTGGGTCACTCTTCGGAGGGTCGGTGTGGACTGGTTGGGCCAAAGGCCCTGTTTCCATACTGTAGGGAATCTAATCTAATCTTGTGGAGAAGTCCAGACTTAGAGGCACAGTTTTAAAATTAGACATCAACCTTTTAAGGCAGATGAAGGGAATGGTTTTGCTCTCAGAATCCACAGACTCAAACTCTCTGCCAAAGGCAGTGAGGGCAGGATCATTTGATGTTTTTAAGGCAAAGAGATTCTTGCTTGGTCAGAGAATCTAACGTTTTCACGGGTAAGTGGGAAGGTAGAAATCAAAACACAAACCGATCATTGGAGCATGATCGGGGTGGGGGGTAAAGCATATTTCTTCTTCTATCTTGTATGTTCGTGTGATTATTCCAATTCATGCAGGAAGTGAAGAAAAAGGCAGGTCATCTTGTGGTAGAACATTTCAGAATCCCTCCCCACTAAAAATCAAACCTTGTTCAAACATGGATTACACAACTTCCATTGCCCATTCCTCTCTCAATTTCCACAAATTATTTTTGTATGCGAGAGTTTGGAGAGTCACCCAATATGCTGCCAGCAACATAGCAAAGAGAGCAAGCAGTTCATTGGAGCAAAGAGATGATAAAGCTGGCTTTGACCATGTATTGGAGGATCCGAATAATTCCAATAAATTTGCAACTTCTGTAACCATTTTCTCAGCTCTTGTTGAGACACTCCTGAGCTGCCTGTTTCCATTTTTTGTGCGGGGTGGTTTGGTGGTGAGGAGATGAAGGTTGACTCATTCTGTCACATCTCAACCTGAACAACAGTAGAATCCATTATGCAACAGAAAGTGATAAATGTCTTCGCCATGTCTGCTTTTTTCCTTTTTCGCAAGGGGCGAGATAAGGCTTGGTTAAAAATGTCAAGCTGTTTTATTCTACAGTGAATATGCACAGACAGCAAAAGTTCTGACCATATTCAATTACTATGAAGGATATTTGGATCTCCATTTAACAACATACATGCTCCTATTCAGCCGCCTTTTTGGCACTAATTGCAGCTTCTGTTGCAACAGACAGAGTGTATTGTGTTTAAGCATCTGACCTTATACTTAATTACTGACTATTCAGCCAAGGAAATCAAATACCTTCTAACAATGGATAAGACATTTATCGATTATGAAGACAAGTCACCAAATTGCTTGTTTACTGTATGACTAAACATCAAGACAAACATGTTAACATTCAATATCCAATCATTTCAAAGCCCTTTTTGTTTTTCTGGCCATTTTTTTCTAAATAGAGTAACTACTCCCAAATCTTTTCCAGTCAAATGCTGAAACATGACTCAGCTCCTAATTTATCCACTTTCAGAAAGCTGGCACCTCAAAACTTAAAAGGCATAACACCAAACACAGAAAACTGAGGGGGGCACGATGGCACAGTGGTTAGCACTGCTGCCTCAGTGCCAGAGACCAGGGTTCAATTCCCACCTCAGGCAACTGTCTGTATGGAGTTTGCACATTCTCCCCGTGTCTGCATGGGTTTCCTCCAGGTGCTCCAGTTTCCTGCCACAGTCCAAAAATGTGCAGGTTAGAGGATTTGGCCATGCTAAATTGCCCGTAGTGTTAGGTGAAGGGGTAAATGTAGGGAAATGGATCTGGATGGGTTGCTCTTCGGAGGGTCGGTGTGGACTTGTTGGGCCGAAGGGCCTGTTTCCACACGAAGTAATCTAAGTAAAATCTAAATAACTTAAGGTGTTACAAGTTAAACATATTTAACTAATTAACTTGCACAAGGTCAATGAAATCAATCTGAATCAATGAAAACTGATTTCCAAATCTTGAATCCACATTTACCATTGTGTATGGATAATTCTAATGCCAATAACTTGGAACGTATGTAGCACAGAAATCAAATGTTATTTCGGCTCTGATAACTTACAAAACAGTGGAATAGATCTTGCTACTTTGAATTAGAGCACAGTTGCAAAATGTTGCACTCGAGGGGAAGCTAGATGAGCAAGGAGGAAGGAAAGAACAGAAAGATGTGTTTATGAAAGTAAATAAAATAAGTGGAAAATATGGAGGTAACACTGGGATAGCCAAGTTAGGCTTTCTGCTGCATTTTCATTGAGAAAAAAAACTTCTATTCCAATTCCTGAATCATGGTATTACTTTGATACCAACTTGTATATTGTTTCTGTCACAGGCAAGTTTTTTTTTAAATGCATTGAGGGGTCTGAAGTCTTTACTGTTCCAACCAATACCTGAAATTAACCTCACCTTGCATTAAGTGACACACTCACACCTTGTTCTGTTACTTTCCTCTGCAGTGCTGCTGGTTTACAAACAATATTAAGCCTTTCACTGTGAGCATCACATTTTGGTCCTTAACAAAAATGTGAATGCAATCTAGGAGGCAACAGCCTGAGGGTATCCAGGGACCCAGTAATGTTCTCGAGACTCAGGTTGAAATCCAGCCACAGTAGATGGGAAAACTTTAATTCAGAAAAGAACTCTGGAGCCAACAGTCTAATGACCACCACAAACACATTGGCAATTGCTGGAAAAGCTGATGTCCTTTACGGAAGAAAACTGCTATCCTTACCTGGCCTACATGTGACTCCAGACCCACATCAACATGCTGACTCAACTGGCCTCTGGGCAATTAAGGATGGACAATAAATGCTGGGCTAGTTAGTGATGCCCTTACCCCATGAATGAATAAAAACAAACCTCTCTTATTTGCTTGGCCCAAGATCAAACACAAGGTCTTAATCTTCCAAACTAAATAAATTTAGTGCGCATGCTTTGAAAAATATTTCTCTAAATAAGGCAAGATTTTGCACTCAAACAAGACCCCAGCCTTACTCAACATTTTGCCACAAATTTCAGTGCAATCCTACTTCCTCATGGGCAAATATTTTCATTTTGAAAAAAAAAATCACATCTTGAGCTTGTACAACAAAATCTTCAGAACTATCCAGAGACTAATCAACACACCGAGCAGGGTGGGTCCTACATGCAATGTTTGGAAGATACAATATGCCCCATTTCTGGTTAGAGATTTACACTTTCTGTCCAAACTTGCATCAGCCAAGGATCCTCACCACCCCCACAGCACCAGCCCTCCCTCTTCCCAGCCCTCGATATAACCCTTCCCTCCAATCCTCAGATACCCAGCCGCAGTCCCCAGTCACCTAAGACCCCTATAATCCCATCCCCAATCACCTTCTCCCCCCACAGTCTTCCATCCACATCTGCCCCAACCCCCCCCCCCTTCAAAACCAACAAAATCCTAAGGTCAACCAACAGTACTCACAGTCCCTTATTGCCCCACCCACGATCCCAGGTCATCACTCCCCACAGTTCCAAGTCACCGTCATCCCAAATCACAGATTCTTTCCCCCCCCTACCCAAGACCCTGAACGTCCCCCAAGCCTCAGGTCACCATCCTTCCAGGATCCTACCAACGTCAGGTCAGCATCAGCCTACCCTCACAGCCCCCGAAAAACTCCCTATCCTCCGTTTAAACTCCCACCACCCCCATCCCCCCATCCCCCATCCCCCATCCCCCATCCCATAGGTCTCCATCCCATGGTCCCTAACACCCAGCCAGTCCAGCCTTACCTCTACCTCCCTCTCCCAGGCCCGGCTCACCTTCCAGCAGTGTAGGCTGGCTGTCAGCCTCTCCAGGCCCGGCCTCTCCCTCTCCCAGGCCCTGCTCACCTTCCTGGGACCCGGAGCTGCTGCCGTGCGAGTGCCGCAGCTCTCTGAAGTATTTCTTGGTCTCCCTCAGGTTCTGCCTGAGATACGAGGCGTGTTTGCTGCAGCTGCCCAGCGACCGCAGCAGCTCCCTGGCCGCCGGAGACAGGGAACGCCCGCCACCTGCAGCCTCCATGCCACGGCGTAGGCCGTGAGCTGGGCCCGGCTGCAGGGACACGGACACCGACCTCAGCTCCGGGGACAGGGACCACCGCCGCTGTTTTCCCTCAGTGAACAACAGCCGCCCGGAGAATCCTGGGTAATGTAGTCCCGGGGATCTTGGGTAATGTAGTCCCAAAGCCGTCAGCACCATGTATTCCTGATGAACCCTGGGTAATGTAGTCCCAGGAATCTTGGGTAATGTAGTCCCAAAGCCGCCAGCACCATTTATTCCTGATGAACCCTGGGTAATGTAGTCTCGGGAATCTTGGGTAATGTAGTCCCAAAGGGGAAAGTGAGGACTGCAGATGCTGGAGATCCCAACAGGACCCATGTAAATTCCTTGGTGAACCCTGGGAAATGTAGTCCCAGGAATCTTGGGTAATGTAGTCCCAAAGTTGCCAGCGCTATGTATTCCTGATGAACCCTGGGTAATGTAGTCTCGGGAATCTTTGGTAATGTCGTCCCAAAGCCAACAGGACCCATGTATATTCCTTGGTGAACCCTGGGTAATGTTGTCCCGGGAATCTTGGGTAATGTATTCCGAGCGCAATATTTAACTATGTGTTCCCGATGAACCCTGGGTAATGTAGTTCCTGCAACTCTGGATCATGTAGTCTTAAGATTAGAGTGGTGCTGGAAAAGCACAGCAGGTCAGGTTACATCCGTGGTGCAGGAAAATTTGCTACCTTCTCCCACCCTCCTCTCTGACCTATCACGTCCATCCCCACCCCCACGCACCTATTGTACTCTATGCTACTTTCTCCCCCCCTCCCCCCATTTATCTCTCCACTCTGCAGGCACCCTGTCTCTATTCCTGATGAAGGGCTTTTGCCCGAAACGTCGATTTTCCTGCTCCTCGGATGCTGCCTGATCTGCTGTGCTTTTCCAGCACCACACTAATCTAGACTCTGGTTTCCAGCATCTGCAGTCCTTGTTTTTACCTAATGTAGTCTCAAGCCGCCTGCTGTAAGTATTCCTATTGAACCTTCGTTAATGCCATCCCAAAGCTACCTATTCTATGTGTTCTTGATTATCTCTGGCTAATGTAGTTCCCAATGATCCCTGAGGATCCAATGAAGACTTGTTTGAAGACTCTGGGTCAATGCTTGATTAAGTTTAAAATGTTGAGGGGGGATTGAATTGAAATTTACAGAATACTGAATGGCCTGGACAGAGTGAATGTTGGGAAGATTTTTCATTGGCAGGAGCGACTAGGATCTGAGGGCACAGAGTAGAAGGAAGATCTTTTAGAAAGGAAATAAGGAGAAACATCTTCAGCCAGAGAGTGCTGAATCTGTGGCATCAACTGTTAGAGAAGGCTGTGGAGACCAGGTCATTTGAGTTTATTTTGAACAGAGATAATAGATTCTTAATGAAGGGCTTATGCCCAAACCGTCGACTCTGCTGCTCCTTCGATGCTGCCTGACTGATGTGCTTTTCTAGCACCACATTTTTCGACACTGATATCCAGCATTTGCAGTCTTCACTTTCTTCATAGATAGACTCTTGGTTGTCAAGGATTATGGACAGAAAGCAGGCAAATAAGGTTGAGAAACTTATCAGCCATGATTGAACGGTGAGGTAGATGGCAGGAGGCTGGAAGAACACAGCAAGCCAGGCCGCATCAGGACGTGGAGAAGCCAACGTTTCGGGTGTAACCCTTCTTCAGCTCCTGATGCGGCCTGGCTTGATGTGTTCTTCCAGCCTCCTGCCTGTCTACTTTGGATTCTAGCATCTGCAGTTTTTTTTGTCTCTAACCATGATTGAATAGTGGAGCAGATTAGATGGGACGAATAGTCTAATTTCAGCTCCTGTGTTTTATGGTTAATGTGCCACCAGGGAGTCTGGGTATTCCCATGGCCATGTTGAATAAGGCTGTCCCTTAGGAGAAAGTGAGGACTGCAGATGCTGGAGATCAGAGCTTAAAAATGTGTTGCTGGAAAAGCGCAGCAGGTCAGGCAGCATCAAAGGAACAGGAGAATCGACATTTCAGGCATAAGCCCTTCTTCAGGAAGGCTGTCCCTTGGGTGATGTAGTTTCAGGGATTCTGGGTAATGTAGTTTCAAAGCCACTGTTTGGGACTGTCGCAATGATCCCTGGGTAATGTAATTCCAGGTATCCTGTATGGTCCCAATGAGTGCTGGGTAATGTAGTCCCAGCAGTAATGGGTAATTCTGTGAGACAAAAATAGGAATTGCTGGAGCAACTCAGCAGGTATTTCAGCATCTGTGCAGAGAAAGCAGAATTAACATTTTGAGTCCAGTGACCATTCTTCAGAAGACTTCAGTTCTAAACAAGAGTCATACTTCAGCAGGAGCAAATTACTGCAGATGCTGGAATCCATATTGAAAACAAATATGCTGCACATCACCGGGGATCAGACAGCTCTAATGAAGAGTCTTCTAGATTCAAAACATTAGCTTGCTCTCATACTTCAACATCCACAGTTCTTGGTTTATTAGACTGGGTGATATGTTGCCACTATCCTGAGCAATTTGGTCCTTTGTTTCACTCTTCATGAGACTGAGGCATGGCTGAGAAGCCTATCCCTGGTTGCCCCTTGAGAAGTTGATGTTGAGCCACCTTCTTGCTCATCTGATAGAGGAGCACTCACTGTGCTAGTAGGTTGAAGGTTTTAGGAGTTTGACACTGAAGGAGCTGCAATATAATTCCAATTAAATCAGGATGGAGCATGATTGGATGAAGGGGAATGTATGAGTGGTGGTGTTCCCATACATTTGCTCTGAATGTTTATTAATATCACAGATGTCAGGGGGATTAGAATATACTGTTGAATGTACCTTAGAGTTGTGGAAGTTTAGTTTAATCTCAGACAATTGCCAAACAGAGTAATGGAATGGGTTGATGGACAGTTTAAAGTGGGAACCAGAAACAATGCTCTGTCCTAATACTTAATTAACATGAAT
Source organism: Chiloscyllium punctatum (assembly GCF_047496795.1). Lineage (NCBI taxonomy): Eukaryota > Metazoa > Chordata > Chondrichthyes > Orectolobiformes > Hemiscylliidae > Chiloscyllium > Chiloscyllium punctatum. Next base: position 57,470,779 of record NC_092783.1, read on the forward strand.
TTCTGCTCTTCCAGTACTCTGAAGTGCTGTTGGCAATTCAAGAAAGATGGTAAAGAGATAGAGGCTGAGTTTCATCACCTTTATAAGAAAGATGAAGTTGTTCATTTGGATGATGTGAGCATTGTGCTACATTTTCACGAGGACGAGGAGGATTGACAAGAAAACAAAATTCAGAAGAAATAATGTAAGACATGTATCAGAATTAAGGTATTGCAATTCACACTCTACCTATAATTAGATTGGAACCGTATGAAAGCAGTCTACTCAGCGAGACAACATTCTTGCCTCTGACCTTAAGTTGGAGGGAAGGTCATTGATGAAGCAGTTGAATATCATTGGGCCTCAGAGACTATACTGAGGAACTCCAGTAGTCATGTCCAGGGCTGAGATATCAGCTGTCAGTACTCACTGCAATATTCCTTTGTGCCAGTTGTGACAATAGAGAGCAGAGAGGTTTTTCCTGATTCCCAATGACTTCAATTTTACTCAGCCTCTGAGATGACACACTTCACCAATGCCATCAAAGTTGATCAATCTTACTGCACTTTTAAAATTGATCTTTTTGTCCATGTATGGACTTAGGCTGCAATTAGGAATGCCAAGCCATCTTGACCAGAACCTAATATGAGCAGTGGTGAACAAATTACTAGTGAGGTTCTGCATGGTAGATTGGTTAGTCAGGTTAGATCACATAGGATCCAGGTGGACCTAGCCAGTCGGATGTAAAATTGGCTTGAGTTATTTATTTGTTATTTATTGTCACATATATCTAGAAAAATATAGTGAAAAGTGATTTGTTGCCACAATCCAGTGCCATTTTGAGTTACAAAAAGAATAAAATGAAATTATATTATAAATAGAGTTCATCTGCTGTACAGGAGGTCTTCAAATACAGCTCCAGGGCTTCTACAAGGTCTCCTCAAAGTCCCCCAGGCCTCAAGGAGCCACCACTCTGGGTAGAGTATGAACAAAAGTCCATATTTCAGGCAATGTCTCCACAACGATGACACCTGCTGCAGCTGCTGAGTCCCCACTCCAGGCCCCATGGATTGCCACAGACAACAACCTAAGTCCATCCTCCAGGTCTCTGATGCCAGGAATCCCAGCTTCAGGCAACGCCACCTCTGCACCCAAAGACCCGCTCACACCGCTTCTGCAGTCACATGACATCAGAAGATAAAGCAAAGAAAAAAGAGAAAGTAAAAGACAAAAAAAGAGAAAGATGCAGCAAGCCTGGAGTGGACTGGGTCAGGAGCCCAAATACTGCTTTTGTGTCAGTATTGCCACCTTGTTGAAGTTAGGAGGCTTTTCAGAACTGTGGGCCAGCGGTATGCCACAGGGATCAGTGCTGGAGCTGCTGCTTATCATCATTTATATAAATGATTTGGATCTGAATATAGGAGGCACGGTTAGGAAATTTGCAGATGACACGAAAACATGTGGTGTAGTGGATAATGAAGAGGATTATCTCAGAGGACAATGGGACCTTCATCAGATGGGCCAATGGGCAGAAGATTGCCAGATATGCCACACATACTCATGTCAGAGTCAAATTTTTAAGACTTATTTTTAAGGCTAAATTTATGGAGTCAACTATAACACATATAATACGTTTGAGGGGCTGAAATTCATGCTACAGTCCAAAATACCATATCATAAGCAGAAGCCCCAACTGATCACTAAACAAATAAAGGGGAAAAAAGTAATGACCAGATAAAGACAATTGAAATATAATGAATTAGTAAGCTTTTATTTATACATACAAAAAGTGAAGTAGAAATATAATATGGCTTTAAATCACAATTACACAGTACATCTTAAATATGTCAAATACAAAAATTCATTAAAATCATGCTGTTCAACATCTTCACCATGAAATAAAGCTGCATAATCATCAGGATGAGTGATATTGTCACATGGATCCAATTCGTAGTAAGAAGTAGCACATCATCTGCTTCTGCTTCTTCATCTATGTCATCCCATAGCTAACCATCCTCTCCACTGTCCAGTGAATTCAAATTTCCACATTTCTTGAATAATTTGAAAATAGTGTCAGCTTCCATTTCTTTCCAAGAATCAATGATCCGTTCACAGATCACTGGCAGTGATAGAGCCTGCATACTGTCTCCTCTCATCTATGTTTTTTTCTCCATCACACATCCAGTTATTCCACTTCATAGCTATCCTTAGTAGCCATATACGCAGATGACAAGCAACATGAATTCGACTGGGACAACACTACTATTATAGGACAAGCCAAACAGAGAACAGCCAGGGAATTCCTCGAGGCATAGCACTCATCCACAGATTCAATCAATAAGCACATCGACCTGGACCCAATATACCGACCACTGCAGCGGACAGCTGGAACTGACAACCGGAAGCGGCAGATTCAAACCACTACAAATTCCGCAGGAAAGATCACAGAAGCGCTTCACGGGAGGCTCCCAAGCACTGAGGATGTCACCTAGACAGGGGACGAAACGTCTGCAACACAAATTCCCAGCTCGGCAAACAGAACCACAATAGCAACAACATTCTTCACTAGATGTGATCAACAGACGAGCAAACTCTTTTCCTTGTGTAATCCACCAGGTCATAAATTCCAAACTTCCTTTATCCATTTTCTACATCCATCTTCATCCATCCAGCTTTGTGGATGCGTATGGATGACAATTCCTTCTGGAAATTTCTCCTTTGGCAAAGCTTTTCTCTTAAAAACTGCCATTGGTTTTAACTTAGTGCCAGCAGCCATACATGAGAGAACTAAAGTAAACCTACTTTTCTTATGGCTAGTGGCGTCTTCACCAATACTGTTTTTTCTCCTTTTTGGCATTTTGAGAGTAATCGGTATTTCTTCTATGTTTCCAATGCATGATATCTTGTAACCTTCCTTCTGCAGGTTTCTGATTACAAACTGGTGAAACTGTAAAATCTTCTCTTGCAGCAGGCAACTTTTGTGCAATCTTAGTTCTCTGCTGAAGCACTAAGTCATGCCTTCTCATGAACCTTGTGCACTATTCAGCACTTGCCTTAAAATCTGAAATTCCATCCTTTGATTTTGTTTTCATGCATGGATTCAGATGGCTTCACAACTAACACATTTTCCATTTTGATGATTTTCAAGTACCCACTCAGCAACTTTTTCTTGAATTGTGGCCACTTGCTAGGTTTACCTCTGTTGGCACACTTTCATTTTAGCATTATCTGAAGTTGGTTCAATATCTTTCTCCAGTCTCTCACAAATTTCTCTGAAACACAAATTTCTCTTGCTGCAACACAGTTGTCTTCTCTGCAACTTCATTAAGTTTCAGTTTAAACTCTTCTGTATATTGTTTGTCTTTTCTGGAGGGCATTTTTACACAAAATGATGAAGAAATTTCAAAACCTCAACTTGGCATATGACTGTATTCCATGATGTTGGTTGTCACCTGACATAATCCGTCTTAAACTTTTGCACCAAATTGGTGTGAATTGTACATCAAACAGATAATAGCACAAAAAACCCAATTCATTTCCTCATCATAACATTTCTGTACAGGAGAATACCTTGACTTGCAAATGTTGATCTGTTATCTGTGAAAAACTAGGGTTGACTTTTACATGAGATATATGGAAAAATTCCAGATCTTCTTGCCAAAAATATGGGTCAACATTTTCATGAGATCACCCATTACTTGAGTATATTCTGGGGGGTTGTTTAAGTTAGATAAATGTAAGACATTGCATTTTAATAAGGATGAAGTTAAACAATCACAAAACACCAGGTAGAGTTCTACAGGTTTATTTGGAAGTACATTTTTTTATTTATGGTCCAACAGGTTTATTTGGAAGTACAAGCTTTTGTCAGGTAGCTAGTGGGACAGGATCATAGGAACAGAATTTATAGTAAAATATCAAAATGCCATACACCTGATGCGAAGCATTGAACAAACCTAGATTGCTGTTAAGTCCTTAATCACTTAGAATGGGGATGCAGGTTTCGAGTGATTAATGTGTAAATCCCAGAACTTCTTTCCAGTCACAGTCCCAAGATAACTCAAGGTTTTATTTTAAAAGCTGACATCTCAGCTCAGACAATGCATTAAAGGTGTGAGGTAAGAGTCTGTCTGTATCCAAACCTTGAGACAGACTGGTTCTATTTCCAAAGTAGGAATTTATAAAGCACGACATGGACTGCCTGCCTCCAGATGGTGTGCTTTTTGAACAAAATAGAGTGCATCTGCAATACAAATCTGCATATTGAAATTCACCCCATAGACTTATATGTGTGCATGAGTGTACGTGTGTGTGTGCTAGTGTGACAGAGTATATGCATGTGAGAGGGTGTGTGTGTGTCTGAGAGAGTGTGTGTATGTGAGAGGGTCTGTATGAGTGCATGAGTGTGATCATGTGTAAGAGTGTGTGTGTATGTCTGCTTGTGTGTGGGAGTGTATAGTGTAGTGGGATCACCTGTAATGTAATATGAACCCAAGATCCCAGTTAAGGCCACCCTCATTGGTACCAAACTTGGCTATCAGCCTCTGATTGGCAACTTTGCATGTCATGTATCCCAAAGTCCACCTTGGAGGACAGTCACTCGAAGATCCAAGGCCGAACGTCGTTGACCACTGAAGTGTTCTCTGACTGGGAGGGAATATCCCTGTCTGGCGACTGTTGCATGGCGTCCATCCATCTGTTGTCGTAGCGTCCGCTTGGTCTCATCAATATACCATGCCTCGGAACATCCTTGCCTGCAGCATATGAGATAGACAACATTGGCCGAATCACACAAGTATCTGCCATGCTCTTGGTGGGTGGTGTCCCCACATCTAATGTCGACACTCTGATATGTCTTGCTGTGTTTGCCATGACAGGGTTGTATGGTCAATGTTGTCCTGAAGGCTGGGCAGTTTGCTGTGAACAGTGGTCTATTTAAAGTTTGGTGGTTGTTTAAAGGCGAAAAGTGAAGGTGTAGGGAAGATCTTGACAAGGTGCTTATCCTCATCGATAATGTGTTGCAGGCTGTGTAGAACATGGCGTAGTTTCTCCACTCCTGGGAAGTACTGGATGACAATCAGTACTTTATCGGTCGTATCCCGTATCTGTCTCCTGAGGACGTCATTACGGTTTCTCACTGTGGCATGTTGGAACTGGTGATCAATGAGGTAAGGCAAACCAGGGTAGGGCTTATACAGTTAATATACAATAGGCAAAAGGTGTAGGATTAGGCCATTCAGCCTTTCGATCCAGCACCACCATTCATTATGATAATGGCTGATCATCCACAATCGGTATCCTGTTTTTGCCTTATCCCATAACCCTTGATTCCACTATCTTTCTTGAAAGTATCCAGAGGCTTGGCCTCCACTGCCTTCTAGGGCAGAGCATTCCATATATCCACCACTCTCTGGGTGAAGAAGTTTCTCCTCAACTCTGTTCTAAATGGCCTACCCCTTATTTTTACACTGTGTCCTCTGGTTCTGGACTCACCCATCAGCAGAAACATGCTTCTTGCCTCCAGAGTGTCCAATCCTTTAATAATCTTATAAGTCTCAATCAGATCCCCTCTCATCCTTCTAAACTCAAGTGTATACAAGCCCAGTTGCTCCAAATTAATGGTAGGGACCTAGGGAGTGTTGCCAAATGAAGAGGTTGAGGAGTGCAGGTGCATAGTTCCTTGAAAGTGGAGTTGTAGGTAGACAGGGTGGTAAAGAAACAACAGCAAATTGCTGGAAATGTTTGGCAGGTCTGGTAGCATCTGTGGAGAGAAATTAGAGTTAACGTTTCAGGTCCAGTGATCCTTCTTCAGAACTGATATGATGAAGAACGCATTTGGCCTTCATTGGTCGGAACACTGAATATAGGAGTTGGGACATCATGTTATGGCTTTGCAGGACATTGATAAGCCCACTTTTGGAATATTGCATTCAGTTGTAGTTGTCCTTCTATAGGAAGGATGTTGTTAAACTTGAGAGAGTGCAAATGTTGCCAGGACTGGAGGGTCTGAATTGTCAGGAGTGACTGAATCGTCTGAGGCCTTTTGTCTGGAGATTCAGATGCTGAAGAGTGATCTTACAGAGGTTTATGAAATTCATGAAGAGCATGGATAGAGTGAATGGCCAAGGTCTTTTTCCTCAGGTGTGGGAGTCCAAAACTAGAGGGCATAGGTTTAAGGTGAGAGGGGAAAGATTTATAAAGGGCAACTTTTGCACACAGGTAGTGGTGTGTATATGGAATAGAGGAAGTAGTGGAAGCACATACAATTACAACATTTAAAATATGTGAATAGGCCATTTGTGATTAAAGTTACAGCGAAGCACAAGTCTCCAGGCTGTTCTGAATTTTGTGCTGACTCAAACAGCAAAGAGAGAGATCTCTTTTGCAGAACAAAGTTATTTGAGTATGGGGATAGGCCAGGGAAATACTAGGCTTATTTGGCTTGGAAAAAGAGCCCCCCCCCTTATACACACACACCTATCAGTTGTATCAGACAGGGCACTGGAACTCTTACTTGTGACTCCAAAAAGATTAATATGGCTTTTAGGAAATTTTACTCCAAGCTGTATCGGTTAGAGGACTGTAAGGACAGGTTGACGAAGATGGAATCCTTCTTTATGAACCTAAACCTTCCAGGTGCGATCCCAGAGCATGCGACCCTTTTGAATACTTCCTTGACAGTGCAAGAGATACAGGAGGCTGTAAGACAGCTGCAAAATGGTAAGGCACCCAGCCCAGATGGCCTTCTGAGTGAGTTTTATAAGGAATTTATGAATATATTGGCCGTGCCAATGCTGGACATGTACAATTATTCGTACAGTCAGGGCTGCCTCCAACACTCTCTGAGAGAAGCTAATACTTCTCTCATTCTCAAGAAAGGGAAGGCCCTAGAGGTCTGTGCTTCATATATGCCCATTTCGCTGGTAAACTCGGATTTTAAAATTTTATCTAAGACACTCACATTGAGATTGGAGAAGGTGTTGCTCTTTATTGTAAAGGGGGACAAGACAGGTTTTATTAAGGGCTGTAGGTCCTCTAATAGTGATAGAAGAGTACTGAGCATAGTCCAGGTGTGCCAGCAGTGGTCAATTCCGGACTTGGTGGTCTCCCTTGAAGCAGAGAAGGCATTTGACCGGGTGGAGTGGCCGTATCTTTTTTTATGTTCTAGAGCAGTTTGGTTTCGGTGGGGTCTTTATCAAATGGGTGGAAGTGTTATTTAGCGATCCTATGGCAGAAGTTCTTACGAATTAGTATTGGTAGAGGCAGCCAACACAGTTGTCCCTTATCACCACTGTTGTTCACGCTGGTGATTGAGCCATTGGTAGAGGCCATTCGGAAGGAACCCAATATGGTTGCCGCGGAGGTGGGATTGGGGTGCATAAGATCACCCTTGTGCCCCTGTTCAAGAAGGGCAGTAGAGATGACTCAGGTAATTATAGACCAGTGAGCCTTACTTCTGATGTAGGAAAGGATTATAAGAGATAAGATTTATAATCATCGAGCAAGCAACAATTTGATTTCAGATAGTCAACATGGTTTCGTCAAGGGCAGGTCGTGTCTCACAAACCTCTGAGTTTTTTGAGAAGGTGACCAAGCATGTAGATGAGGGTAGGGCAGTTGATGTGGTATACATGGACTTCAGTAAAGCCTCTGATAAGGTTTCACATGGTAGGCTGTTGGAGAAAATGCAGAGGCACGGAATTGAGGGTGATTTAACAGTTTGGATAAGAAACTGTCTTTCTGAAAGAAGGCGGATGGTAGTTGATGGAAAATAGTCAGCCTGGAGTCCGGTTACTAGTGGTGTGCCACAAGGATGTGTTTTGGGATTACTGCTATTTGTCACTTTTATAAATGACTTAGACGCAGGCATAGGTGGATGGATTAGTAAATTTGCAGATGAAGTCAGTGGAGTAGTGGACAGTATGGAAGAATGTTACAGGTTGCAGGGGGACTTGGATAAATTGCAGAATTGGGCTGAGAGGTGGCAAATGGAGTTCAATGCAGCTAAATGTGAGGTGATGCACTTTGGGAAGAATAACAGGAAGGCAGAATACTGGGTCAGTGGAAAGATTCTTGGTAGTGTGGATGCACAGAAGGATCTTGGAGTCCATGTACATAGATCCCTGAAAGTTGCGACCCAGGTGGATAGTGCTGTTAAGAAGGCATACAGTGTGTGAGGTTTCATTTGTAGAGAGATTGAGTTCCGGAGCCACAATGTCATGCTGCAAGTATACAAAACGTTGGTGCAGTCATACTTGGAATATTGTGTACAATTCTGGTCCCTATATTTCGGGAAGGATGTAGAAGCATTGGAAAAGGTGCAGAGGAGATTTACCAGGATGTTGCCTGGTCTGGAGGGAAGGTCTTATGAGGAAAGGCTAGGGTCTTGAACCTGTTCTCATTGGCAAGAGGAAGACTAAGAGGGGATTTGATAGAGACATACAAGATGATCAGAGGATTAGATAGGGTAGACAGTGAAAGTCTTTTCCCTAGGATGATGACATCAGCTTGTACGAGGGGGCATAACTTCAAATTGATAGATTTAAGACAGATGTCAGAGGCAGGTTCTTTATGCAGAGAGTGGTAAGGGTGTGGAATGTCCTCCCTGCTAATGTACTCAACTCAGCCACATTAGGGAGATTTAAACAATCCTGAGATTGTTGATGATGATTTTGGGATAGTGTAGGGGGACGAGCTAAGAATAGTTCACAGGTTGGCGCAACATCGAAGGCCAAAGGGCCTGTTCCGTGCTGTATTGTTCTATCATACCCTACACAGATGATTTCTCCTTTTCCTATCAAACCCGACAGTGTCTTTGCCTCATTTAATACAATATATCAGTTTATTTGGCTCTTTCTCAGGATATAAGATTAATTTTATGACAGCAGAGGCCGTGTCTATAGGGGGTCTTGGGGGAATACCCGATCTTGAGGGTGAAATCCGATTCCCTTTCAGGTGGTCACAGGGAGGTTTTCTGTACCTAAGCATTCTCATTAGTCTCGCCTGTGACCAATTGTGTAAGGCTAGCTTTGTGCATTTGCTCGATAAAGCAAGATCTTCAGCTTTGGGAGGTTCTTCCAATATCTTGGTTAGGCTGAATAGCTCTTATTAAAATTAATGTGCTTCCTTGCTTATTATATCCCATGCAAATGCTTCCTCTGATGATGCCGAGACAAACGTTACGAAGACTCAAAAGTTGGCTCGGTTCTTTTATTTGGCGTCACTGACAGCCTCTTATTAAGCTTACCAAATTGCAGCTGCCCCAGGGAAGTGAGGGGTTATTAAGAGGTATTAAATAAGCTCCTTGCTATCCTTTGTGTGAATGATTGGACGTATGAGGACCTGAGGTCAAAATGGCTGGATATCAAGGCCTCCCAGGCGAACTGCCCCCTTATTAATCTGTTACTCATGAATAAGATGAGAATAGTCACAAAGTATTGTCGGAACCCAATTGTCATTAATACGGTTAAAGCATGGAGAGCGATGTGGCAAAGCGAAGGTAGTTTATTTAAAACTTCTTTTCTCATTCCTATTGTAGGAATGTCAGGATTTTGGCCAGGGTTGATGGACTCTGGTTTTAAGTTACGGGCATCCTGGGGAATGTCTTGTCTGGGAGATTTACTTGAGGGGGAGGTTATGATGTCCTTTGATCAGATAAGTTCCAAGTATGAATTGCCCAGCAGGGACTTCTTTCGTTACTTTCAGGTCAGGAACTTTATTCAGAAGAAGACTATACTTCTGATTGATCCTTATAGTCTAACATAGAGAGGAGAGTATTTCAGACTATAGGTACTCTCCCAGTTAGCATCCTTTACCATTTACTGAAAGGTGGTGCCTCGAAAGATATTTCGTGGCTCCATGGGGTCTGGGAGCAAGAGTTGGGAGTGGAGATTTCATAAGAGATTTGGGAGGACATTTGGAAGAACATGAGAAGGATCTCGATCTGCAATAGAATGCTTGCCATGCAGCTGAAGGTCCTTCACAGAGTTCGTCTGGCCCCACAGCGGCTTGCGAAATTCAAAAAAGGAGCCTCTCCATTGTGCCCCAAATGCAAAATAGGTATTGGCACTCTTACCCATCATGCCACAAGCTTTGCAATTTTTGGGGCACTACAGCAAGTGTCATGGGCATCTCCTGGAGACTGAGGTCAAGGTAGATCCGGTGTCTCTTCTCCTGTGCCTGCCCAATTTGCCTTCCTTCAAAGAGCACAGGAAAAAGCTGTTTAATATTCTTACATATTGTGCAAGGAAGAACATTTTTCTGAGTTTGGCCTCCGGAAAGTCCTCCGGGCCTGCCGGGATGGCGTAGATTAGTTATGGAACACATGCCCCTGGACTTCCTTACTAGTATGGTGCACCAGAAAACAGAACTTTTCTACAAGATGTGGTGGCCCTTTCTGAACCACCTCAAAGCAGGTTTGTCTGCCATTACTAACTTGGGCTTTTGGTTAGCCTCAAGGCGTGGGTCTGATGAGCTGGGTGTCCTGAGAGGAAGAATCCTGAATAAATACGGGTATGCTAACTGATGCTCCTGGTGATGGGGAGCTTTGGTGGGGTTGCATTGTCTGGTGTAATTTAAGTTATTATGTACAATTATTTATTGAATTGTAGTATGGGTAGCTTTTTTTATTATTATTTGTTTTGTAGAGTAGTAGTGAGTTTATTGTAATTGTTGTTATACACTCAGATTGTTATACTTTTGGTAATTTTATAATTTTGTAAAGAATACAAATATTTTTCAATTTAAAAAAACACACAAAAAAAGACATTTGGGTAAGTACATGAATAAGAAATGTTTGGAGGGATATGGGCCAAGTGCAAGCAGGTGGGTCGAGTTGAGTTTGGGATTATGATTGGCATACCCTGCTGGACCAAAGGGTCTTTTTTCATTCTGTATGACTTTGAGTTTATGGCAGCAGCAAGTTGCCAGTGAAGGTAAATTATAGCTTATTAAACACTTTATTAAACACCATAACTTTCCTCAATAATATTTAGTTTCCTATCTTACCAAACATGCTGAACAAGCAAGACATTGAAAAATCTAGACATGAAAATCACAGCAAGTACCTCGTGACTTCAGCTCATTGCTGATTCAGTAGTGTTGTCATTTTGCTCAGCATGAAACAGCACCTCAGCACATGGTCCACGGTCTCCAGCCACACACAACTTGTGTTCACAGGAATTGGTATCCAACATTTTCCAAGCCCTCAGTATCATCATGGCACCTAACCAAACCACTTGTAGGCCACTTAGGAAGCACAACTTGCAATGTATGGTGCATCGATAACAAGCACTGAAGGCAACAGCAACGTAACTTCACATACAGGGACAGGCACCCAGCTTCGGGCTGCATGCTTGCTCTTTTCTCTGACTTACTTAGCTAATTGGCATGCACAGAGGCACTCAGTCTTAACACCAGCCTAATTTCCTTACTGATCAGTAGTCCTCAATTAAAGGGGTGGAAATATTGCTACACTGTGGCCTGTTAAGTATGGCGCAGTCACCAGGGATGCTGGTGTTTTGGCAGATATCCAGGAATATTGCATTGCTCAGCAAATGACACATGGTAAGATAGACCATAGAGGTAGGGTAAGTTGTTAATGAGGTGCATTTGGTAAAATACTCTGAGATCTTTATGAGCTCACAGCAAGAATTCTAATGTAATAGGAGTCACTCGGCTTCTTGAGCCTGCTCCAGTATTCAATAACGTCATGACTGATCTGATTTACTTCACGTTCCTGCTTGCTCTGTCCTTGTTTTTAAAAATCTATCAACCTCTGTTTTAAAAATATTCAAAGATATTTATTGGCTTTTGTGGAAGAGTTTACCCAAGACTCATGGTGCTCAGTGAAAAATATTTCTCCTTATCTTGGTCTCAAGTAGGTAAACACTTACCTTTAAACAGTGATCTGTAGGTCCAGGTTCAGTGATGGGCAACCTGATGATTTCTTCCATCCACAGATGTTTTTTGAACTGCTGTACGTTTTTAGCATTTTCAGCTTCTATCTCTTCATGATCCCAGCAAGCATTTGGTTAATCTACATTGCACATTATCAAATGTGCAATGTTTTTTTCAGATTATGTGCTTCCTGCTGTGCCATTACAAGAGACGACAGCCAACCTCTCTGCTCTCAGCTGTCAGTAACATGAATAATCAACCCTATCATCAACTCACTGAGCGTATTTTGGACTGCTTTGTATTTCCCATGTGCTCTATTCAAATTTCTGCATATGCAGCATTTTCTTTCTTTTTCTCTAAGAAGAGACCCATTCTTGGTCTTTAGTACCTTTTGCTTTTGCTGTTTCAGGTTTCCCCATCCCAAACACCACACTTAAACTAAATACTTATATCTATGTTATTTATTGTTTAAGCACTGACAAAGATATTTTGTGGCAACTCATGTTTTGTGAAAGATGCAGCATGTGTGTAAAATAAACTTAGCTTGACTTTTTTTTTACAGCCATTCTGCATCATAGAGTCAGAGTCATAGAGATCATGTTCTTATTATTAAACACAAAATGCATGTTTAATACACGAACAACCTCCAATGGTATTTCATGGTAGTGTTACCAAATTTATTGCTGAGCCACACAGGGAGTTATTAGGGAAGATGACCAAAAGCTTAATCAAAAACATAGGTGTTAATAAGCATCTGAAGAAGAGAGAAAGCAAACTCCAGAGTTTATGGCTAAGACAGCTAAAGGCACAACCACTGATGATTTTGGTACAGCACAGCATGGGAACCAGCCCCTTGGCCCATCATGTCTGTGCAGACCATAATGCAACTCTAAGCTAACCTCATCTGCCTGCACATGGTCTGGATCCCTCTATTATCTGTCTAATCATGTGTCTGTCTAAACACCTCTTAAATTTTGCGAATATATCTGCTTCTTCCACTTCCTCTGGCTGTGCATTCCAGGCACCTACCATCTTTGGTGTCAAAGAACTTACCTCACACATCTTTTTTAAACTTTCTCCTTCTCATCTTAAACTTATGCTCCTGAGTATTTGACATTTCCACCCTGGGAAAAAGACTCTGACGATTCACCCTGTCTATGCATCTCAATTTTATATACTTGTATCAGATTGCCCCGTCAGCCTCTGGTGCTCTAGCGAAAAAAAAATCTAAGTTTGTCCAACTTCTCCTTACAGGTAATACTCTCCAATCCACACAACATCCTAGTCACGGTCTTCTGCACCCTCATCTAAGCCTCCATATCCTTCCTCTTGTGTGCAGTTCTGGTTGCTACACAATACTCCAAAACTGGCCTAAGTATTATCGAGTTATAACATGACTTGCCAACTTTTATACTCAATGTCCTGACTGATGAAGGCAAGCATACCATACACCTTATTTACCATTCTAGCCACATGTGTTGCCACTTTCATGGAGCAATGGACTTGGACTCCAAGATCCTTTTGTACGTCAATGTTCCTAATGGTCCTGCCATTTACTGTATATTTGGCTTTTACATTTGACCTCCCAAAATACATAATCTCATACTTAGAACATATAGAACATAGAACAATACAGCGCAGTACAGGCCCTTCGGCCCTCGATGTTGCGCCGATCAAAGCCCACCTAACCTACACTAACCCACTATCCTCCATATACCTATCCAATGCCCGCTTAAATACCCATAAAGAGGGAGAGTCCACTACTGCTACTGGCAGGGCATTCCATGATAATACGACTCGCTGAGTGAAGAACCTACCCCTAACATCAGTCCTATATCTACCCCCCCTTAATTTAAAGCTATGCCCCCTTGTAATAGCTGACTCCATACGCGGAAAAAGGTTCTCACTGTCTGCATTAAACTTCATAAGCCATTTCTCCTCCCAACTTTCCAACTGATCTGTATCCTGCTGTGTCCTTTGATAATCTTCCTCACCATCCACAACGCCATTTTTCTTGTCATCTGCAAACTTACAAATCAGACTACCTAAATTTTCATGTGAATCATTTTTTAATATTACATACAACAGTGGTCCCAGCACCACTTGCAGAACACCACCAGTCACTGACCCAAGTCCCTTCACAATCACCTCTGTCATCTATGACTAAGCCAATTTCATATCCAACTTGCAAATTCACCATGCGACTTAATTTTCTTGACCAGCCTACCATACGGGACCTTGTCAAATGCTTTAGTAAATCCATCCAGACAACATCCACTGTTCTACTCTCATTAATGATTTTTGTCACTTCCTCAAAAAACTCAAATTAAGTTTGAGACAAGACATCCCATGCATAAAACCATGATGATAATCTCAAATAAGTCCATTCTTCACCAAATGTGAGTAAATCTTCTCCCTCAGAATCTTCTCCAATAATTTTCCTATGACTGATGCAAGGCTTACCAGCATATCATTTCCTCGATTATCCCCATGAACTTCAAAAGCAAATGTTCAGCAACGGCTATTCTCCAGACTTCTGGAATCTCACCTGTGGTTAAAGGGGATACAAAGACCTCTGTCAAGGCCCTAGCAATCTCCTCCCTTGTCTTCTTCAGCTTCTTGGGTAGATTAATCATGCCCTGCCCCTCACACAGGTAAGGGACCACTGGGATGACGGATGGATGGAACTTGCTGCAGGTTAAAATATAGCCACCATGATTTTCTTATTACTTGACTAATCACTTATAGCAATATTAAAATATTCAAAACTCATCTTCAGAAATTTTGACTAGGATTCAAAAATTGCTTCCCTCTGATCTCGGCATGATTGGTCATGTAAGTCTCAATTCTAACCAAAAACCTTGCTGTTCCTCTCCCATTCATTTTAATAATCATGATTCAAGAATACTCAAAAAAAACTTGCAAGTTATTGCAGCAGTTTTCAGGAGATTAACCGTTAATTGCTGGAGATTCCACGACAATGTTGCAGGACCGGTAAACCTCACCTGATCTCCAGGTTTCAACATTTTGCACCTCTTCCAATTTTCTTTCCTCTTTCTGTGGTACAGTGGATAGAACCCCAGCTTCTGAATTAAAAGTGCTGGGTATGAGTCTCACATCAGGACTTGACAGTTAAGGGAGGTGCATTCATAATGTGGCCAAACAGGTTGAGTATTAATACATAAATCTTTCAATCACGTTTACCACAGCTGGTAAGAGTGGGATAGTTTACCTGTCAGTTAGAACCAGGTGTAGCTGCCTACACGAGTTAAAAACAATTCTACTCAAAAACTCTTGTCACTGGCTGTATGCAATGGCAAGTGTCCTCCTTTCCTTGAGGGACAGCGTGAGAGAGAAACTTCCCTGGTTATCTGTTTCCTTGATGACATAATGCTTCTATTTACTACTTAACTCATGTGAACATTTTTATCCTTCCTTCTGGGTCAGTCTGATTTCTTCAACTGTTTGCAAAAATGTTTGCTTACTTCTTATTTCCCAGTTCTGAAGAGGGATTTGAAGAAAAACATTATCTTTTCTCTACAAATAGATAATGACTGTTTCCAAGAATTTTCTGTTGTGTTTCATTTCCATCATTTGCAGGATCTGTTTTTAATTTTGCTTTTGCATTTTTTAAGAAATAAAGGCTGAAATTTAGAGGTGAAAATTATGGGACAACACAGCATTTGTCATCATTACTCCATTCAAATGTACTGTAACTTTGGGAGCCTGTGGGTGCAAATTAAAATGGAAATCCAAAGGTGGCTGAGAGTATTTCTACACTGCTCCATGGTGATCACAATTGATGTTCCTCTAGAATGCAAACCTTAAATGATTTGATAATTTACAAGATTTTCTACTCTTATGCTATTAGTTTGGTGTCATTGAAATAAGAAGAAGTTAAACCTTGCATGAGGTGTTACTGAGTTTTTAAAACACATATCAAGTTCACAATTCCTGTGAAACAGAAACACTAACCATTGTGTGGATCTGATCAGAATGAGATGTAACGTGTGATATACATATATTTCTAAATACTTATTGTAACCTTGGAATTCTATATTTTGAATGAGTAAACTGTGGGTTTTCAGTGTGTCTGAAATTAAAAGTTAACTTCTAAGAATTTCTGTAGCCATGGCGATTTCTTTCGAAAGTGTTTGAGGACTATCTTTTGGATTTGTGTGCAGTACTAATGGATTGTTTGTCTTCCTTAGGTTGTTTTTGACCCAATGTAGTAAGCAAGGGACCTTAAATTTTGTTCGGGACTTCTAAAACATATTTTAAGCCTAAGGGAAATACCCACAACTTACAGAAGGAGCATTTTGGTTTCAGTTTTTACTTTGGATTTTGATCAGTTCTACGAAGTTTTGGAATAGGATGGCTATGTAGACTTGTGCTCCTGAGAAGGAAGTGATATATAGTGATCTAGATTATCTTAGAGTGAAGTGTAAGTATTAGTGTTCATCCTAGACCAGAAATGGAAACCTTGAAGAGGTTACTTTCGGCTAAGTACATTTATGCAGGTGTATAACAGCTTCAGGAAGATCCCACCTGCAGTTCCTGTCTAAAAGTTGAAGTCAAAGTGACTTAATCTTATTTTATGTGTTAGATACAGGGAATCAAAGTTTGAGAGTTGTGTGGGTGGTGTTTTGGATCCTGTTCCAGGGGTGTGTTTCAGGTGTTATACAGAAGTAATTTCATTGTTTTGATTTGGTGAGGAAGTGCTTTGAGATTAATGGGATGACTATTTTAATATACATTTTTTAAAAACTGTGAATTTGTTTTAAAAGTTGATGGTTTGGTTCATTCAACTTTGTCTTCATTTATTTTGTTAAGAAACTCTGTTTTATTGTAAAAACAAAATCTGTAGCATTGTGTGCTTACGTTGAGGGAGAGAGACCACTTTGTTATGACTAATTTGTTTATCATTCAAGCAATTTATTTTGCTATCTGAAGACATGAATTTTAAAAATGTTAAAGGGTTCAGAATTTTAAATTTATGAGCTTGCAGTCTGTCAGAATACCTCAATGTGATTGGCTGCATACCTTCCTCACCGATATATGGTTGACAATCCCATTGACTTGGTCCAAGATTTAAACCATCATCAGGAATGGAGAAATGCATGCCACTGAGATTGTTAGATCTCTCTGGGCAGATTTCTTTGAGGACAGCAGCAACTGGCTGCAAAACAAGGAAAACTGTTCAGTAAAACTCATTCTCAAGCATTGTGTGTAAAGAGTGCACATGAAAAAATGCTGTAGAGGCTTATCTGACATTAGCACAGCCAAATCCTAACATGACTCATCGAGCAAACAGGAATTCATGGTGTCTTGTATCGTTGCTGCTTTTGCTTTTTGCTTTGAGAACTTGATTTTACATGACCAAATCATTGAGAAACTTTGAAAAAGTAAATAAAGAGCCACTGTTTCTATGGCAGGAGAGCCATCAGTAACCCAAACAAAGCGGAGGGTGAAGAGGACAATACTTTATCTATGTAGCAAGTTATAGAACATAGAGAACATAGAACAATACAGCACAGAACAGACCCCTCAGCCCACGATGTTGTGCCGACCATTGATCCACATGTAAGGTAAACCTAATTGCGAACCCTCAAATTTCTGTGACCATATGCATGTCCAGAAGTCTCTTAAATATCACCAATGACCTTGCTTCCACAACTGCTGCTGGCAATGCATTCCATGCTCTCACAACTCTCTGTGTTAAGAACCCGCCTCTCACATCCCCTCTATACGTTCTGCCAATCAGCTTAAAATTATGACCCCTCGTGTTAACAATTTCTACCCTGGGAAAAAGTCTCTGGCTAACAACTCAATCTATGCCTCTCATGATCTTGTACACCTCAATTAGATCCCCTCTCTTCCTTCTTTTTTCCCAATGAAAAAAGTCCGAGCTCAGTCAACCTCTCTTCGTAAGATAAGCCCTCCAGTCCAGGCAGCATTCTGATAAACCTCCTCTGAACCCTCTCCAAAGCATCCACATCTTTCCAATTATAGGACAACCAGAACTGGACACAGTATTCCAAGTGCGGTCTAACCAAAGTTTTATAGAGCTGCAACAAGATCTCACGGCTCTTAAACTCAATCCCCCTGTTAGTGAAAGCCAAAACACCATATGCTTTCTTAACAACCCTGTCCACTTGGGTGGCAATTTTAAGGGATCTATGTACCTGCACACCAAGATCCCACTGTTCCTCCACACTGCCAAGAATCCTGTCTTTAATCCTGTACTCAACTTTCAAGTTCGACCTTCCAAAATGCATCACTTTGCATTTATCCAGGTAGAACTCCATCTGCCACCTCTCAGCCCATCTCTGCATCCTGTCAATATCACGTTGCAGCCTACAACAGCCCTCTATACTGTCAACAACATCTCCAACCTTGTGTCGCCTGCCAACTTGCTAACGCATCCTTCAATCTCTTCATCCAAGTCATTAATAAAAATTACAAAGAGTAGAGGCCCAAGAACAGACCCCTGTGGAACACCACTCACCACTGACTTCCAGGCAGAATACTTTCCTTCCACTACCACTCGCTGTCTTCTGTCGACCAGCCAATTCTGTATCCAGACAGCTAAATTTCCCTGTATCTCATTCCTCCTGACCTTCTGAACGAGCCTACCATGGGGAACCTTATTAAATGCCTTGCTGAAGTCCATATACACCACATCCACTACTCAACCCTCATCAACTTGTCTAGTAACATTCTCAAAGAGCTCAATAAGATTTGTGAGGCATGACCTGCCCCTCTCAAAGCTGTGCTGACTGCATTTAATCAAGCCATGCTCTTCCAGATGGTCATAAATCCTATCCCTCAGAATCCTTTCTAACACCTTGTAGATGACAGACAAGAGACTGACTGGTCTGTAATTGCCAGGGATTTCCCTATTTCCTTTCTTGAAGAGAGGAATTACATTTGCCTCCCTCCAGTCCTCAGGTACGACTCTGGTGGAGAGCGAGGATACAAAGATCTTTGCAAGCGGCGAAGCAATCACATTTCTCGCTTCCCAAAGCAGCTGAGGACAAATCTGGTCTGGCCCTGGCAACTTGTCAATCTTCGTCAAAATTTTCAGCACATCAGCTTCCTCAATCTCTATCTGTTCCAGCATGCTTACCTGCTCCTCGATGGTTTCATTCACTACAAGGTTCTTTTCTTTAGTCAAGACAGAAGCAAAAAACTCATTTAGGGCTTCCCCTACCTCCTCAGACTCTATACACAAGTTCCCTATGCTATCACTGATCCGCCCTACTCTTTCTTTGATCATTCTCTTATTCCTCACATACGTGTAAAATGCCTTTGGATTCTCCCGAATTCTTCCTGCCAAGCCTTTTTCGTGCCCTCTCCTGGCTCTCCTCAGACCATTTTTGAGCTCCTTCCTCGCCTGTCTGTAATCCTCTCGAGCTGAGCAAGACCCTTGCTTCCTCCACCTTACATAAGCTGCCTTCTTTCTTTTGACGAGAAGCTCCTCCGCTCTCATCATCCAAGGTTCCTTTATCTTATCACTTCTTGCCTGTCTCAGAGGAACACATGTGTGCATCACTCGCAACAACTCTTCCTTAAACAGTCTCCACATGTCTATTGTGCCCTTTCCATGGAACAATTGCTCCCAGTCCATGCTTCCCAACTCATGTCTGATAGCGTCATAGCTTCCTTTTCCCCAATTAAATACTCTCCCATTGTGCCACCTTCTCTCCTTCTCCATAGCGATGTAGAATGTGAGGCAGTTGTGGTCACTATCACCAAAATGCTCTCCCATCGCAAGATCTGACACCTGGCCCGGCTCATTGCCGAGCACCAAATCCAAAATGGCCTCTCCCCTCGTCGGCCTGTCAACGTACAGGGTTAGGAAACCATCCTGAACATACCTTACAAAAACAGCTCCTTCCAAACCATCTGCTCGAAGGAGGTTGCAATCAATATTGGGAAAGTTAAAGTCACCCATTACAACAAGGAGAAAGTTAGGACTGCAGATGCTGGAGATCAGAGCTGAAAATGTGTTGCTGGAAAAGCGCAGCAGGTCAGGTAGCATCCAAGGAACAGGAGAATCGACATTTCGGGCATAAGCCCTTCTTCAGGACTGAGGAAAGTGTGTCCAGCAGGCTAAGATAAAAGGTAGGGAGGAGGGACTTGGGAGAGGGGCGTTGGAAATGCAATAGGTGGAAGGAGGTCAAGGTGAGGGTGATAGGCTGGAGTGGGGTGGGGGCGGAGTGGTCAGGAAGAAGATTGCAGGTTAGGAAGGCGGTGCTGAGTTCGAGGGATTTGACTGAGACAAGGTGGGGGGAGGGGAAATGAGGAAACTGGAGCAATCTGAGTTCATCCCTTGTGGTTGGAGGGTTCCTAGGCAGAAGATGAGACGCTCTTCCTCCAACCGTTGTGTTGCTATGGTCTGGCGATGGAGGAGTCCAAGGACCTGCATGTCCTTGGTGGAGTGGGAGGGGGAATTGAAGCGTTGAGCTACGGGGTGGTTGGGTTGGTTGGTCCGGGTGTCCCAGAGGTGTTCTCTGAAACGTTCCGCAAGTAGGCGGCCTGCTTTTCCAGCAACACATTTTCAACCCATTACAACAACCCTGCTACATGCACACTTTTCCAAAATCTGCCGCCATATGCTTTCTTCAATCTCCCTGCTGCTATTGGGGGGCCTGTAGTAAACCCCTAATGACGTGACTGCTCCCTTACTGTTCCTAATTTCCACCCATACTGACTCAGTAGGCAGACCCTCCTCGACAATGGTAACTTCTGTAGCTGTGATACCCTCTCTGATTAGCAGTGCTATACCCCCTCCTCTTTCCCTCCCCCGCCCCCCCCCCCCCCCAATTCTTTTTAAATGTTCTAAACCCTGGAACATCCAGCAACCATTCCTGCCCCTGAGAAACCCACGTCTCTGTTATGGCCACAACATCATAGCACCAGGTGCTGATCCATGCTCTGAGCTCATCACTTTTATTCCTGATACTCCTTGCATTAAAGCAAACACACTTTAACCGATGCCTTGGTTCTTTCCCAGGAAATTCCTTCCCACTGGCTGCGCTACCTCTTATGATAAGGAATGCATGCCCAAAAGCTCTGGTGGAAAAAGACTGCAACTTCCAGGAGGGAACGAATAAATACACATTGCCTCTCTGATCTGAATGCTTGCGACCAAATCATTTTTGCAGTTTGTAAGTTTCTGGATTATAAAGAATCTTTGAATGCCTGTTCTGAGGAACTCCAGCAGCCACATCCTGGGCTGAGGCATCAGCTTTCAGAGCTTACAGCAATGTTCTTTTCTGCTAGTTGTGTCAATGGCCAGTGGTGAGCTTTTCCCTGATTCTCATTTACTTCTGTATTACTCAGCCTCCTTGACACACTCCACCAATGCTGTCATGGGTGATTAATCTCACCGCACCTTCAAAATTGATGTCTTTTGTCCATGTTTAGACTAAGTCTGCAATTAGGACTGCAGCCAAGTCATCTTGACAGTACTTAAAATGAGCATAGGTGAACAAATTACTAGTGAATAAGTGTCATGCCTAAACTAATGTCTAACAAGTGTGTGAACTTGAAAGCACAGTGAGGTTAAGTACCTGTATTCACTTGAAGCATAAAACAGTTATAAAATACTGGAAAGCTGTAATACAATTGGTGTTACTTATCCAAATATTGTATCTTCCATGTTTCAACTGTCATACCACTGTATTAAAATGATGCTATAAGTTGTTTCAATGACTCAAACAAATTTCCAGATAGCTGAACTTGCCAAACAATAGATTTCCAGACTGGAAAGGTAACTGTGTCCTCAAAAGGAAACAAAATTCAGGACTGTGGGAAGGAGAATGGGATTAATTGAATGGACACAGGGAGAAACTTGAAGAACAGGAAGGCACAGGTTTAAAGCTGCTTGCAAAAGCAGCAAATGCAAGGTGAGAACAATTTTTCACACTGCGAGTGGTCTGGGTTTGGAGTGCTCTGCCTAGAATCATGTGAAGGTGGGTTCAAATGAGTTGCTAAATAGGGCATTATTTAAATTTGAAACTAACTATAACAGGTCTTTACCAACCCTGCTGTGTCCAGGGGGTTAGCAAAGGCATACAGCCACTTTGGCAACTGGAGGTTAGAGCGTGTCGGTGGGTGGGCAGGCCATGTTTGCTCCCCCAAGAGCAGGAACCTGGCTGGGCAGCTGGCAATGGGTAGTTGGCAAAGGATTGTGACGAGGCCACTGCCACGGCTGTGCCGAAAAGTGCAGCAAGAATTCAAATCTGCGGGCTTTTGCCCGAAACATCGATTTTTCTGCTCCTCGGATACTGCTTGACCTGCTGTGCTTTTCTAGCACGACTCTAATCTTGACTCTAATCTCCAGCATTTGCAGTACCAACTTTCGCCTGCTCTGAACTAAAACCGGATATACAGAGAAATAGTGGTTAGATCTAATAACAAGCCACTCCCAGTTACATGTGCCATCTTGACTCGATCTTTCAACCATTATTGCAGGAGCTCAAGCAAGTGAGTGGCCTGAAGCCAGGCCCCGGCTTCAGCCTGGATACCCCTCAGACACTCAGATGGTGCTGGTCACCAGCACCATGGGCTTTTCCCCTACTTCAATGTGGTAGTGATAGGGAATGTTTGATTGACAATGAGTGTTTGACAGCTTCCCATCCTACAGCACAGCCTAGTCACCACAGCTGATTTTCCCTGTCATTTGGACAAGATCTTGCTTCACTGAGACCATGTGCTGGTAGCTATGTGATGATCACACAGGCATCTTCCAACCCAGCACCACCCCTCCATCCACCCAAATGAATTTTGGCACCTGGACATCATCACCCTTCCAGTGAACTCCAACAATGACAGACCCGAACAGCACATAGTTGTTATAGACTGGGAACTCCGGCTACTACATTGACATTGCTGGCCTGAGTGAGGCACGACTGGCAGAAGGAGAAGGGCAGCTCAAAGAACAAGGCTGTGCTTGCACTGGCAGGGCAAACCAGAAGAAGAATTCTGTTTCTACAGCTTGGCTTCACTATAAGAAAAAGCTGGTTGGACATCTTAACAAAGTCCCCCTGCAGTGTAAGTGAGTACCTTATGACCATAAAGCTCACCCTGGCCAAGAAGCAGTACATCAGTCGTCATTGCCTATGCCCCGAACCTAGATGCAACAAAGTAAACAAATGAAACATTCTACACCAGCCTCAACCAATTTCTGTCCTGCATCCCCAAGGGAGACAAGTTGACTTTCCTTGGCAACTTCAATGCCAATAGGGAGGGATACAAATTTATGCAAAGGTGTGTTTGGCAAGGAAGGCAGAAGGGAAACCAAACTCCAATTGATTCTCCTCTAGACAAAATGGATCCACCACAGAGCCATAAGTGCAAACTGACTTCAAGCTGGGCTGCATAATCACACTAACAGTCTTCTCCAACTTTCTCAACACAACATTTCACCTTCTCCACCAACCCCCCACCCCCCTTCCCCACTCCATGAAGCTGCCTTCTGGAGTGGGGTTAACCTACAGGACAAGAGGGAAACAATTCACCTTTGTCACCTCGAGGCAGAATTAAGACCACCTCAACTCTGTCTTCGAGCTGCAGAATGCAGGTGTGGCGGGTGTGTGCACAATCAGAAGTCAAACTTCAAACCATCACTGATGTATTTACTGAGGTGTAGAGTGAATGCATCTCATACAAAACATCCGGAAAACAAAGGTTCTTCATCAGCCCTGACAATCCTGCCTCATGAACACAGTCCTTGACAATCAAAATCCACAGCTGGACAACATGGATCATTTCTCATACCTCAGGAGTTTTTTCAGGAGACAAGGTAGTTGGAAGAGAGTATTGGTGTGATAATGCAGCCCTGCCTGACCCCAGTTTGCACTCATATTGCATCTGTGGTGGATCCTCTCAGTGCGAGCAGACATTGACAACGAAATCCAACATCAATTCCAAGATGACACTGGAAAGTTCATTTCTCAGAGGAACAGTGTTCGAAGTGCAAAACTTCAACTTCAGCATGAAGCTCACATCTACAGAACAACTGTAGTCCCCATCCTGCTGTATACATCCGAAACATGAACCATATACAACAGATACCTCAAATCGCTGCAGAGTTATCAATAGTGCCACCTTTGCAAAATCCAGCAAGTTGACCAACAGGATAGATGTACCAATGTGAGCCAATATCCCTAATATTGAGGCACTAGTCACACAGGACCAATTGTGATTGGTGGGCCACATTGTCCACGTGCCTGACACAAGACTCCCTCAACAAGTGCTCTACTCTGCGCGCTGTAATGATCACAAGGAGGGCAGAAGAAACATTAAAAGGACACCCTGGAAGCTTCCCTAAACAAATGCATCAACCCCAATGACATCTGCCCTCAAGCCCCACGACTTGCCTTGGAATCCACAACCTAGAGAAGCATCAGCAAAAGCACCAACCACTGTAAACATCACTGAATGAAGCACATGGAGCCCAAGCAATAGCAGCAGAAAGAGAGACCAGAATCCAGAGCGTCCCACCGCTCATCTCAAACACCATCTGCCCCAGCTGTGACAGTCTGCAGTTCCAGGACTGAACTATCCAACCACCATGAAATCTGCCCACATCCGGAGTGGAAGCAAGTTATCATCAACCTAAAGGAACTGCCAAAGAATAAGGAGGTGGAGGCAAGTTCAATTGAATGTATTAAATGAGACATTGGGTGATTATTTGAATTTAGAAACAAAATTAAGGTTTTGGGGAAGAGGCAGAAATTTTAGAACCAAGTCAAAGCGTTAAGAGAGGTGGAAAAGAAAAGATGGGTTGAAAGGCATCCTTTGGCTTCATGTCAGTTCTGTGATTGCTGTCTCAAAGGGCTCAAGCAGACATGAAGGGCAAAATATCTCTCTTCTAATTCACAGAATTTTTGGATGATTCTGTTCAAAAGTCATTGATTAACGGAATTGTGGAATGAGAAACACCAAAGTACTGGTAAGACTTCATGAACCCCATGTAATTAAAATTGGATTGAACTTACTCAGTCCTCCAGAGGCACAAGCTCTGAAAATGACACTTCAGCTCATTTTCAGAAAGAGAAGAAGGAAAATAATCTTTCGACCGAACAAAACACTAGCTCTGAGGATTTGATTTCAATGTGTAATTACCAAGGAAATGAAA
Organism: Chiloscyllium punctatum; assembly: GCF_047496795.1. Classification (NCBI taxonomy): domain Eukaryota; kingdom Metazoa; phylum Chordata; class Chondrichthyes; order Orectolobiformes; family Hemiscylliidae; genus Chiloscyllium; species Chiloscyllium punctatum. The sequence goes on from NC_092783.1 coordinate 57,495,806, forward strand.
CTGCAATAAATTATTAAACACCCCTGCTCAGTTTTTTTTTGCTGAGTTTTAAAAACTCAACAAATCAGATTAAAAATTGATCCACAATTCAAGAAGCCACAGAGAAAGTCATGTCCCATGTCAGATGTTCTTTGGCACTGTAAGATGGCTTTAGAAACTACCATTAAAATATCCCATTGAAGTAGAAACGATCATATTTTTATGGCACTACCACTTGTATTTCTATAACCTTCAACTAAGGCTTTTAAAAGGAGTGTACTCAAGCAAAATTGAGATTAGGTACGATAGGGTTAGTTTCGCTACTAAAATCAAACATCAGAAGGGGAGACCAAAAGCTCCATTAAGGGCAGCTATTAATTGGCTTTTCAAAAGTTTTACATTTGTCAAAAGTAGTGAAATGTAGTGAAGATATAAACTGTAGGGAAATAGATGGTGACATCTTGCAAAATGTCCATATTAGAAAGAAGGAAGTGCTGGATGTTTTGAAACAGGTAAAGGTAGATAAATCCCCAGGACCTGATCAGGTGTACCCTAGAACTCTGAGGGAAGCGAGGGAAGTGATTGCTGGGCCTCTTGCTGAGATATTTGTATCATTGATAGTCACAGGTGAGGTGCCGGAAGACTGGAGGTTGGCTAACGTGGTGCCACTGATTAAGAATAGTGGTAAGGACAAGCCAAGAAATTATACACCAGTGAGCCGGATGTCGGTGGTGGGCAAGTTGTTGGTGGGAATCCTGAGGGACAGGATGTACATGTATTTGGAAAGGCAAGGACTGATTAGGGATAGTCAACATGGCTTTGTGCGTGGGAAATCATGTCTCACAAACTTGATTGAGTTTTTTTAAAGAAGTAACAAAGAGGATCGATGAGGGCAGAGCGGTAGATGTGATCTATTTGGAATTCAGTAAGGCATTCAACAAGGTTCCCCATGGGAGACTGATTAGCAAGGTTAGATCTCACAGAATACAGGGAGAACTAGCCATTTGGATACAGAACTGGCTCAAAGATAGAAGACAGAGAGTGGTGGTGGAGGGTTGTTTTTCAAACTGGAGACCTATGACCAGTGAAGTGCCACAAGGATCGGTGCTGGGTCCTCTACTTTTTGTCATTTACGTAAATGATTTGGATGCGAGCATAAGAGGTACAGTTAGTAAGTTTGCAGATGACACCAAAATTGGAGGTATAGTGGACAACGAAGAGGGTTACCTCAGATTACAACAGGATCTGGACCAGATGGGCCAATGGGCTGAGAAGTGGCAGATGGAGTTTAATTCAGATAAATGCAAGATGCTGCATTTTGGGAAAGCAAATCTTAGCAGGACTTATACACTTAATGGTAAGGTCCTAGGGAGTGTTGCTGAACAAAGAGACCTTGCAGTGCAGGTTCATAGCTCCTTGAAAGTGGAATCGCAGGTAGATCGGATAGTGAAGAAGGCGTTTGGTATGCTTTCCTTTATTGGTCAGAGTTTTGAGTACAGGAGTTGGGAGGTCATGTTGCGGCTGTACAGGACATTGGTTAGGCCAGTTTTGGAATATTGCATGCAATTCTGGTCTCCTTCCTATCAAAAAGATGCTGTGAAACTTGAAAGGGTTCAGAAAAGATCTACAAGGCTGTTGCCAGGGTTGGAGGATATGAGCTATAGGGAGAGGCCGAACAGGCTGGGGCTGTTTTCCCTGGAGCGTCAATGGCTGAGGGGTGACCTTATAGAGATTTACAAAATTATGAGGGGCAGGGATAGGATAAAAAGACAAAGTCTTTTCCCTGGGGTCGGGGAGTCCGGAATTAGAGGGCATAGGTTTAGGGTGAGAAGGGAAAGATATAAAAGAGGTCTACGGGGCAACTTTTTCTCACAGAGGGTGATGCATGTATGGAATGAGCTGCCAGAGGAAGTGGTGGAGGCTGGTACAATTGCAACATTTAAGAAGCATTTGGATGGGTATATGAATCGGAACGGTTTGGAGGGATATGGGCCGGGTGCCGGCAGTTGGGACTAGATTAGGTTGGGATATCTGGTCGGCATTGACGGGTTGGACTGAAGGGTCTGTTTCTATGCTGTAGATATCTATGACTCTAATTACATAAGTAGACATGAGCAGTAGATATTGATGGGCCAAATGGTCCCCTTTTGTACTGTACTGTTCCATGAACATGACCAGTAGGAGTACCCTTTATTATATTCTTGTTCCTTTTCCTGCATCAGTTCTTTCTGATTCCCAACTTCTAACTGAGTGAAAGATCAGATTCAAAACACGTCGAGGCAGGAAAAGATATTCATCCTAGTTAGCTCACTTACCCATAACATTTCACAGATGCATTTCTCGTGTTCCTTTTATTGATAAGCCTTTTTAATTCCTTCTTGAAACTAGTGTGGTTCCACACAACATCCAATCCTCTGCTGTCTTTCCACTTGCAGCAAGTCACATTGACCTCTCATCCTTGTGTTCTCCATCCTGCTACATTGGCTCCTGGTCTGGCAACACTTTGGATGGAATTTTCCCTTCCCTCAAGATGTAGAGAGACACGATGAGGAGAAATAATTGGGTGAATTGGTCCTGGAAGGATACATGATACAGCCTCCTTCTTTGGCACTCACCATGTAAGTTCTGGGCGAGATGGACCCTGAGCTAGCTTCTTGACTCACCACCAATTAAAGCTCTTAATTTATCTCTGGATGGCTACTGAAAGGCCTCAACTTCACCACCTCACAAATGAGCTGTTCCAAGGTTGGGGACTGTGGGCCTCTTTGCCCCAATCTGTGGTAATCAGAGATATGGATTAGGACAGTGGGGTGGCCTTGAAAGCTACTCACCTGCCCTTGCTTCTGACCTATATTATCCCATAACCATCCCATCAGAAGAGTCTAAAAGATTACTTACCTTCTCACAATTAGTCCCCTGTAGAGTATGCCTTCATTTGCAATTTTTGGGATGCAGAAACTGCTTGCCTATGATTGGTTAGCATCTCCGACGACAATGTCAAGGCCAGCACTATGCCAGAAACCTGTCCATGATCACCTATTGGCTCTTAAAGAACTGGTTGCATGTCAATCAGGTGACTTATTTCAGCACTGGGGATGACATGCTTGTGGCCATCTAAAATGCCCATCTCAACACTCCATAAAAAAGAAAAACTCTGTCACCATAGGTGGATAATCCACCACTGGATTATAAAATTCTCATCCTTTGTTTACACGTCTCCATGGGTTTGCTTCTCTTGATGCTCTACACTGTATTCCTCTGCTACCTGGGCTCCTCCAATTTCAGAGTCTTGTGTAACCTCCACTTCCTTATGTCTGACATTGATGGTCTTACCTTCAGGTGGCCAGACCCTATGCTTAATTTCCTGCTTAGTAAGCTATATCTTCTTGCCTCTTCCTCTTTGCCTTAATACCGCTCTTTGTCATAGAGATGTGTAACATGGAAATAAACCCTTCGGTCCAACCCATCCATGCCGACCAGATATCCCAACCCAATCTAGTCCCACCTGCCAGCACCCAGCCCATATCCTCCAAACCCCCATCCCAATGCCTCTTAAACGTTGCAATTGTACCAGCCTCCACCACTTCCTCTGGCAGCTCATTCCATACACGTACCACCCTTTGTGTGAAAAAGTTGCCCCTTAGGTCCCTTTTATATCTTTCCCTTCTCACCCTAAACCTATGCCCTCGAGTTCTGGACTCCCCCACCCCAGGGAAAAGACTTTGCCTCTTTACCTTATCCATGCCCCTCACAATTTTATAAACTTCTATAAGGTCATCCCTCAGCCTCAGACGCCCCAGCCTGTTCAGCCTCTCCCTATAGGTCAAATCCATCTTTGATTAAACAATGGCTTATCTATCCTAATACATCGTTGTGTGTCTCGGTGTCAAAGTTGTGCTGTTAATTATTTTTAGAGATGTTTCACAGTGTTATGTATAGTATATAATTTGAAACCACTTGTTGTGTCACCACTCATACTGGTAATCTGTTCAACACACTTCCCATTATTTTAATAAATAGATTATTGCTATACTTCCTGTTTACTTCTGCTTTCTATTTGTTACTTAAGGCTGTAGATGCCACAATGTCAGTTTCCTGAACCAATCACAAGGGACTCTGAAAGATGAGATGGCCTTTTATCCCTTGAATCTGAACTGAATGGGCCAAATGGCTTCTTCCTGCACTATAAGATTCTGTGATAACCAATATTCCATGGAAGACAAAGTGCTGTGTATGCTCGAAATCTAAAATCAAAAAAGAAAATGTTGAAAATGCTCAGCAGGTCAGGCAGCAACTGTGGGGAGAGAAACAAAGTTGGTTGTTGAGATTGGTGATCTTTGTCAGTGCTATCCTTTACACCATTTAAAGGTGAAGAAAAATGTACATTTTCATAATGTCCCATGAATTTGACAATGCAACAACATATTGACCATTGTCGGTGACAAAGAAGAGTAAGGACATTTTAACCAGTATCCTGGTTAATATATATCTTGCAATCGACATCAACATCAAAAACAGTGACTGAAAGAACTATCGTAAATCAGAAACAAAAACAGAAATTGCTGGAAAAGCTCAGCAGGTCTGGCAGTATCTATGGAGAGAAATTGGGTTAACATTTTGGGTAATTTTGTTTCTGAAAGAAAAACAGAGATTCTAATCATTATCACACTTCTGTTTGCAAGACCCTTCTCTGGCCAAATTGGCTATCTTGTTTCCTACATCATAATAATAACTACACTTGAAGAAAAAACTTAATTGGCTGTGAAGTGTCTTGGCATGCCCGGAGGCCGTGAAGGGTTTTTACGAATCCCTGTCTCTTTTCATTGGCCATCTTTACTCTGACTTCCTGTTCCAGTAGCAGGAAATTGTATTTTTTTCAAATTAGACAAGCAAACCACACTTTGAGTTCAATTCTCAATATGATAATTTGTGAAAAAAAATGCACATGAAATTGATTTGAATAGTTATAAAGACCTGGCTGGATCTCTAATGTTCCTCATGAAAAGGAAATTAATGTCCCTCAGGGCAGGGAATTTGTCTCTCTTATCTGATTTGGCCTAAATGTCATTTTAATCTCACACCATGTAGCTGACTCTTAATGCCTCAGTGCAACTTGCCATAGGAAATAAATATGCATTGCCCGTATCCCAAGAACAACTTTTCTAAAAACTCTCAAGTTGGGGTGAAAAAAAAGATGAAAAGACAATAAAGCTTTTGGCTGTTTATGACAAGATCAGGATCTGGTTTAAATTCAGCATTAATCACTGTCCTCTGTCTATTTCACACTGCCATTTGAATAATTGTCAAAACTCTCCATCAGGATTGGCATATGTGGAATTGGCTTTTCGGCTAGATGACCTGCTGACCCTGATTTGGATTCATGCCTTCAGCAGAGGAGAGAAGTAGGAAATAGGATACACATACAAGCTTTCTAAAAATACAGTTACCATTGTAATAAACACAAAACACACACACATTCATTAAACTATACAGAAAACCAAACAGAAAAACAATAGTCAGGAACACAAACCAACCAATATTACATCACTACTTGGTAATATTAATTTTCTCTCACTTAAAGCATTCAACTTGAAAAGTTACTTTAATAGTCTCTGTGGCTATACACAATATTAATTGATTTCATCCTCAGGGACTATTTAAATAAATCTACTCTGAGTTTTCTCACCCATCATGACACTATGTCTGTGACGACAACGAATCAATATTCATTCCACCCATCTGCAGATTTTACATTCTACCCATTCTAATTGTTTATTGAGCTCTTCTTAAATTATTATATACATGTTCTATATTTCACATCATAAATATGTTTGTTAATTTTTTTTTAAATTATGATTTACTTTACCTTCTTGTTTTGTGGGCAAATGCATAAATTTAGATGTTGTAATAAATAGGCCTCTTTGTGCACAGAAATCCAAAACTATACCATAGACACATAAATAGTAAATGAGCTTCAAAGGAGTACTGGGTTCTGTAAGGTTGCTAAAACAGGATTTAATGATGAGGCAGTGAGCATGGCCAAAGTACCATACATTTGTACTTCACATTTGTCTTAACCAAGGAAGAATCAAGGAACATCGAATCCACACAGTGTACAAGCTGGCCATTTGGCCTATCGAGGAGAAAGTGAGGACTGCAGATGCTGGAGATCAGAGCTGAAAATGTGTTGCTGGAAAAGCGCAGCAGGTCAGGCAGCATCCAAGGATCAGGAGAATCAACGTTTCGGGCATCAGCCCTTCCTCAGGAAGGGCTGATGCCCGAAACATCGATTCTCCTGTTCCTTGGATGCTGCCTGACCTGCTGCGCTTTTCCAGAAACACATTTTCAGCATTTGGCCTATCGAGTCTACACCAACTCACCGAAAATTATCCCACCCAGACCCACCCTTTCCCAGTAACCCTGCATTTCGCCATGGCCAATCCATCTGATCTGCACATCTTTGGACTGTGGAAGGAAACCGGAGCACATGGAGAAAACCCAAGCAAACATGGGGAGAATGTGCAAACTTCACACAGATGGACACTTGAGGATGGAACCGAGCCTGGGTTCCTGGCACTGACAGGTAGCATTGCTAACCACTGAGCCACTGTGCCATGTTACCACCCCAGAAGGTGCTAGTGAAACCATGATTAAAGAGAAGGTCGTTAAGAGACTGGCTAGACGAAAATTTTATAAATAGGTATAAGATTGACTGTCTACACTTAACATTGTTTATTCATTTGGGCTGGATGAGGGAAGTAAGGAAATTGGAGAGGCAATTGAATCCTCTTTAGATACAAAGGTGGTGTCCGAGCTGAACTGGAGAATTTCAAATTTACACCCTTCGTCAAAAAAAGATAAGGATAACCCAGTAACTGCACAATCAGTTTGTTCAACCTTGGTGATGCAAAAGCTTACAGAAACAATAACTTGGTACAACATTAACAATGATGTGGACAGAGACAAGACAAAGAGCTTCAGCAACACATTTCTCTTTTCAGCAGGATTCAAGTTTACAGGATCATACAGTGTGGAAGAGACTCTTTGGTCCATTGAGTCTGTATGGCCAAAGCTACACTGAACCTACACTTGCCCCACTTTCCAGCACTCGGCACACTGCATTGAGCCTTTTGATACATCTTGATTAATTCAGGAAAATCAGCACAGATTTATAAAGGGAAAACCATATTTAACTAAGTTTTTCAGTGAGTTAAGGTAGAGACTGATGAAAATAATGCAGTCAATGTGGTGTACATGGCATTCTAAAAGGCACCTGAGATAGTCCCATATATCAAACCTCTTAGGAAAGCTAGAGGTAAAGAGACAGAAGTGACAGTAACATCTTGGATACAAAATTGATTGAGGTCCAGGAAACAGAGTAGTTGTGAATGGTTTTGTTTTGGAATGGAGGAAACATTTTAATTATGTTTGCCAGAGATTGTTATCAGTGCTGTTACTTTTCTGATACATCTTTACTGGCTATACTGCTGTGCATTGGACATCATTTCAAAATTTGCAGATGTTACAAATCATGGAAGTATTGTGAACTATGAGAATAGTGGTAAAATTCAAGAGGTCATAGACAGACTTATGGAATGGCAGGTACAAGATGAGATTTGATTCAGAAAAATATGAAATGTTTTGATTTCATAGGAAGGATGAGGAGAGACCTCATAAATTAAAGCATACCATTCGATAGGGTGTTCAGAGGAACATGGGAATACATGTGCATAAATCATTAAAGTTGCCATAGCAGGTTGAAAAAATGGTAATAAAGCATACAATATCCTGGGATTTCTAAATAAGATCAAAAAGTATAAAAACAAAGATGTTAAGGTAAAGCTATATGAAACATTAGTTTGACCTCAACTGGAGTCTTGTGCCCTGACTTGGATAGCATGACTTAAAAAAGAATGTGGGGGCATTAGAAAAGATGCACGAAAGATTCTTCAAAATAGATCAGGTGAATTGAACTTTAATTGCATAGATAATTGTAGAAGCTGAGCTTGTTCTCTTCAGAGATTAGGAGGGTTGATTGAGGTCACAGATTCATAGAGATGTACAACACAGAAACAGACCCTTTGGTCCAACCTATCTATGCCAACCAGATATCCCAACTCAATCTAGTCCCACCTGCCAGTACCCAGCCCATATCTCTTCAAACCCTTCCCATTCATATACCCATCCAAATACCTTTTAAATGATGCAATTGTACTAGCCTTCACCACTTCCTCTGGCAGCTCATTTCATACACGCACCATGCTCTGTGTGGAAAAGTTGCCCCTTAGATCTCTTTTATATCTTTCCCCTCTCACCATAAACCTATGCCCTCTAGTTCTGGACTCCCCGACCCCAGGGAAAAGACTTTGTCTATTTATCCTCCCGTGCCCCTCATGATTTTATAAACCTCTATAAAGGTCACCCCTCAGCCTCCGACGCTCCTGGGAAAACACCCCCGCCTGTTCAGCCTCTCCACATAGCTCAAATCCTCCAACCCGAGCAACATCCTTGTTAATCTTTTCTGAACCCTTTCAAGTTTCACAACATCTTTCCGATAGGAAGGAGACCAGAACTGCAAGCAGTATTCCAACAGTGGCCTAACCAATGTCCTGTACAGCCGCAACATGATCTCCCAACTCCTGTACTCAGTACTTTGACCAATAAAGGAAAGCATACCAAATGCCTTCTTCACTATCCTGTCTTCCTGCGACTCCACTTTCAAGGAGCTATGAACCTTCACTCCAAGGTGTCTTTGTTCAGCAACACTCCCTAGGACCTCACCACTCACTGTATAAGTTCTGCTAAAATTTGCTTTCCCAAAATGCAGCACCTTGCATTGTTCAAAAGTATGAGGTATCTGGGCAGAGTGGACAGTGAGAAATTGTTCCCATTAGCAGAAAGCCAACAACTTGATGATTGGCAGAGAACCAGAACAGGCACAAAAGGAAACCTTTTTTTTCAAACAGTGAGTGACTGGGATCACGAATGCATTGAAATCTGGTGTAGACAGTTTCAATAGGGAATTTGATAATGATCAAAAGAGAAGAAATTTCCAGGGCTTGAGGGAATAAGATGAGGGTGTGGAGCTAGTAGACTTACTAGTACTTAGTAGAGCCAGTACAGTCACAATAGGCTAAGTGGCCTCTTTCTGTGCTCTAACGATTCCATGATTAGTACTTGAATATTGCTGAAAAGAGAAATGTGTTGTTGAAGCCCTTTGTCTTCAGAACAAACACAAAAATGCCAAATTTCAAATGATCCCAAGAATTTATGCCATAGGAGAAATGGGTGCTAACTGATTGACAAAATGACTTTGATTTTGATATTGACATGCAGAACACAAAATGGATATGTCCCTCATCTCTTCAGTAATTCAGAAAAGACACAGGCTTACATTGTGATAGTTTGAAATTTAGTATTCTTGAGTTTGTCCTGATGAGTGCAAAACAAGCATGTCTCTCTATTCAGCAATATTCAAATTCTGTACCTCAATGTGACTGTTTGAATGTAAAAGATCCTCCGGTAGTATTTAAAGAGTGAGCAATTATTAAATTTTAATCAACATATCTCTTAAAATAGCTTATTAGTTATTGATGACTGCAATTTGCCACAGCACAAGCAACTGCATTTGAAAAGTTATGAATTAGCTGTCAGAACTTTGAGGCAGCCTGTGGATGTGAAAGGTTCAATATACATCCAGATTTATTCCTTGACAAGGAAAAACATAACGAAAAAACAAAGATATTGCAGGCATATATTGGTTCTCATTTATAACTTCCTCAATGAGTGTGACATGTGAAATCTGTCCATGGCTATAATTTCCGCCAATCACCATATTCTCAGAGGCTAACCTCCTGTATATTCTGCATGGCATTTCTCACTTTGTGCAGAGATGTCAACTACTAACACATGCTGAATGAACTGTTTCTGTTTAGCATATACTTATTAATTCCATGAGACCAAAAGACGTGGGAGCAGAAGTAGGCTATTTAGCCCATTGAGTCTAATTCACCATTCAATGAGATCATCGCTGACCTGAATAATCCTTAACTCCACTTTCCTGCCTTTTCCCCAAAATCCTTGATACTTATACTAATATAACATCAGCCTCATCCTTGAAAAATGTACCGATCCAGTTTCTATAGCCTCTGCAGTAAAGATTTCCACTATGCCTGCGAGGAAGAGAATCTTCATCCCCATTTAAATGAACAACACCTTACTCTGACATCATGTCATTTGGTTCTCAACTCTCCCACAAGGGGAAACAATCTCTCAGCATCTATCCTATCAAATCCCCTATGAATCTGGTATGTTTCAACAAGGCTGCCTCTCATTCTTCTAAATTCCAATGAGTTCAAGCCCAACCTACTCAATGTCATCTCATAAGAAAATCCTTCCACGCTGTAGCTGGGATCAACCTGATCAACATTCTCTGGAATGCCTCCAATGCCAAGTATATCCCTCCTTCGATAAGGGGACCAAAACAGTTTGTAGTATTGCAGCTGTGGTCTGATAAGTGCTGTGTATAGTTTTAGCAAAACTGCTCTATTTTTATACTCCATTCCATTTGAGATAAAGGCCAAAATTTCCCTCACATCCTGTCTTTAAAAACTTCTGAAAATCTGTTATTTACCAAATGGGAGAGAGGCAGAACACATCACTTGTTGCCCACTTGATATGTAATATATGTGTGTCTGTGTGTTGTGGCTTTTTGTGTGTCTCCAATTTAAATCACTCCACCCCATCTCAAAGACGGTGACTTAACTTGCCAGGGTTTCAGGTTCTGAAATTCCTTCCTTCCCTCCTTCAACTTCTCTTTCATTGAAGCTTCTCCACCACCAGCTCGTCTTCACCTTCCACCGCCACAGAATTGTTACAGCTCATTCAACTCTTCATGAGCATGCCAGACCTCTGATTGAGTAATTTGACAGACTGCCGCTCCCCCAGCGAAACTATTATCTGAAAAGGAAGATAATAATACCATTGCCATTGATCAAGGTTTCGGGCGAGCTGCCCTTACATTGCCTCATCAGGCCCAGAGTCCACATTTTTGGTCATCTCTCTTCTGTGAAGCGTCTCGGGGCGTTCTGTGTTCAGGGTGCCACATCAATGCAAGTTATTATTTTATGCAAGACAGCATTACATGCCTGTGTGGTGCAGATGAGCTCCAGCGAAAAGGGAAGTTTCCTACCTCTCCATATAGACCACTGGTGGGGATAGGTAAGGGGAAAAAAAAACCACAGTGGCTGCAACCTACCTTGAATGTGGTCCCACAGGCCACGCCCACACCATCTCACGCATCTCCCGCTTCCGATTGGGTGGCGGGGTGTCAGTCATCATCGGCTGACGCTCCCGGTCAGTGGGTAGGTTTGGTTGTCGGCGCAGAGGGGGCGGGGCTTTACTTAGTTCCGCCCCCGCCTGAGCCCGCGGACATGGCTGTTCGTCTCAGTCAGGCGGCGGTGCGTCGAAGGGGCTTTGGTGATGGCGGTTAAAAAAATAAAAATGTAAATATCTATTGGCGTTTATTTAAATCTACTAGATTTGTAAATTCATGAAGCAAAGTGTTGTGTATTTTACCCGCCGAGGTAATTTTCCTGCTGAAAATCGAAAGGCGGTGTCGCCATGAAAATTTGCCTCAAAGTCTTGATTTCGCCTTGCATTTGGGATGGAGGATTGAAATGGATGGGCGAGTACGTTTTTTTAAGTCACTGGTAATGTTTAATTCAGGGTTCTCTCTTTTGATTCGCGTTTTCTGTGGGAGTTTTACTGGGTGTACACAGCAAGATCCCACTTTTACACCACCACCCCCCCACCTCCTCCCTTTTATTTCCGCAGATGAAGCGGTGCAAGTCTGACGAGCTGCCCCTGGATGAGGAGCAGGGGCCGAGGCTGGGAGTTGGTGCTGATGCAGCGCTCAGGCAGCAAGGTGATGCTATTCCAGCAGATGCAGCCTGCCCATCGCTGTCACTGCCTCCACCATCCCGCAACAACAGAACTCAAGACCTGAAGGTACAGCGAGTAAATAGGTTCTTCCTTTTTTTTTCTACTAACAACATAAGCTGATGAAAATCCTACCTCTTTCACTGGGTTCTCTGCCTTGTGCTCTCGTATGGGTCCAATGAATCTCCTGTAAGGCACCTTGGGGTATCTTGCTGTGTCCAAGGTGCTATGTAAAAGCGGGTTGCATTCAAACTTTTAGTTGTGTGGGATGTTTTATCTTGCCTGATATTAGTGCTCACTACCTCTGCCTTGCTTTAGCTAACCTATAGAAAAGCGGTTCTGGGGCTGATCAATAAGACAATCAGACTTAAGGTAAAGAGAAATCAAGAGTGTGTTTTGTCTGATTTCAAATTTAACCCAGCGTCTGAATAAGTTTTGTTGACCTCTGATATTCCACTGAGGTGGTTTGCAAACCACTGAATGACTCTTTATTTATGATTTGTGCGGTCTAAATAATTATTAGCTTTTTTTAAATCTAGAGTTTTGGAATGGAAATATAAGGTTGAGTAATTGGGCACTGAGGAATTGCTGTTCCTGATCATGTAAACAACTGGGATCACAGGCGAATAGTTCTGCAAAAGGTGCAGTTCGTGCATAATTCAGTGTTGAAATTAAATTTCAATCATGCATGCTGCCGAAAGTGGTTTCCTTTGATTGAGCCAAACTGAATCTGGTGATCTGTGCTGTTACTTTATTTCAGCTGGGCTATGATCTGTCTGGGTGGGGCTGTTGGCCACCGCCTCTGTGCCAACAGAGTGGAAAATCAGCCTGTCTTCATAACTATCCAGTAGATCCTGTTGGATCGTGGGTGTGGGTACATGAGTTCAGCACAATACTGTCTTCAACCAATTTGCACAGCCAAGAAGCCTGCAGAGACTTGCTGCCTTAGATCTCACGTAAGGAAAAATAACTGAAGCTAGCTATTTAATTAGAATCATGGCACAAGAAATAGCTTTCTAAAGATCAAAGTAGCAAATCAAATAAATCAAGTCACCTTCAGTAATTTTAGTTTGTTCAATGTATTACAGATTCGCTGTGTTTTTAAGTGAAATAAGTGGTTGACAAAGAGCTTAGAACCATAATCCAGTCTTACACTTGTCGAAGTAAATTGGTCACGTTTCAATTTTACGATTCCTTGACATTGTCTGAACCTCTCAAATTTATTACTGTTTTGTTATTCACCAATGGCCATTCACTACACTCTCATTATTGCCCCCTTGTGCTCTCATTGTTGATTAATAGAAGCAAATACTGCGGTGTATTTTTATAAATAGAACCCAGTAAAGCATATGACATTGAACAGAATGCTCTTATTTCCATGAGGAAGGAAGATTAATAACTCAATGATGTAGTAGCAACGCATAGCCTATCATTTTGGTCCATGTTTTTAACTTACTATGAATAATAGATAACAGTATTGTTTTGCTGTGTCCCAAACCTGAGCCCTTCCTGGAAGGAGAACAAAAATAAAACTCTTCGTACTATTACTACTAGTGGCATCTAATGAACTAATTCAAATTAATTATACTAATTCTTTTCTCATCCAAATTATTACTCGTCATGCATGGGGTAACTTTACCTCAATAACAGTTTGAAGTCTGTGTAGTAGCTTTTTCACTGTTGTTCTTGCATGTCATCTACTATAGTCTCCATGTGCTGTATGTTTTATTTGTTTATGACAATGGAATAGAGATGTAATTCAGGGTGCCACATTTTGCACTTCATTTGTCTCCCTCGACCTCCGACATATTGCTCCTACCCCTGCGCTTTGATCAGTTTTAAAACTGAAAATTTATGGTGAATGAATCAGCATTTCTTGCATCATCAATATGATCAATCTCTAGGGAACATTTCCCAAGTTATTACAGTCCCAGACAGGATATCCCAAATTGTCAAGCTTTTGCAAGAGGTGCAATGAGTTGGTTTCACTTCTTGATTAACTTGCCCATATGGTTGGTTGTAACAAGGTTAGGTTATAAAGGATTCTTTTCTTTCATGCCAAATTAATTTATATGTTTAAAGCTAGGTTTAACAGGTTTTTTTGAGTTTATGAAAAAGTGAGTTTACTGGTTACTGAAAGCAAGAAGAAATAATGATGCACATACATGGCGATTCAGAATATGTAGTGAGTCCAAAAAAAGATAAACATTACAAGGATCAGTCTCTGGGTTGATCGGTAAGGGCACAGTGGAAAATTGCAGCCTTGGGTGACACAAGTCGCACTAATGTTAGTAAATGAGTTCTTTGTTTCCTGATGTTTGTCTTTGCAGGTCAGTAAAGGCCTTAGTCGGGTTTCCTTTTGACTGCAGTTTCACTTGCTTTCCTGCTTCACCAAGAGAGAAACTTGCTTTATAATTATCTACAGCACAGGGATGGGTGACAGGGTTTTTTTAAAAGCACAGCACCTAACTGTGCACACTAGCATACACAGACCTGGCTGAAACTGGAATTTAATCTTTATTTTTGTCCATTCATTAATGGTAAAAATATGAAAGCTTGGGACATCATCTATCTGAGAGAGATTTTGTTGAGGCAATTGTGTGTGGTTTGTCAGCCCATTCTTATCTCTGTAGGTTTAAGCAATTGTGGTCCAGTTTGATTTGACTTGCCTTTGTCTTTTGATAAAGTTCGCTTGACACCTTGAAGTGTGACATTCCAGGGCTTCCCTCCACATACTATTGAAATTACATCTATTGTTATCTTCTGGCTACATGTCCATTCTTTGAAAAATATATTTTGCAATTAAAAGTTGAATATGTCCAAAAATACTTCAGGGTCCTGATCCTCCTCCATGATACCATGACTACAAATGACTACTACTTCTCTGGCATTGTATAACTGGTGGACTGGTTCAACGTTCAGTATTTTGTTTGAGGACAAATCGTTAACTTGGAGGAGGTGTAGTACGGCTGAGTAGAAGATTTTTGTTTAGTCCAGTGGTATTTCATATCCACTAATTGTGTTTTTTTTTAAAAAGTAAAGCTGCAGGTGCCAATTTAATGGCAACCATTTACTTTGAGGCCCAAATGTGAGAATTCTCCCTCTCCTGCAGTATTTCAGTCTGAAACTCCTTGTTACACAAAAGCGTGCAAGATAGGGGCAGGAGCAGATCATATGGCCCTTCAAGCCTTCTCTGGAATTTAGTACAATAATGCTGGCTTTCAACTTCACCTGACAGAGCTGTAATTGTAGACAGGCATTTCGGAGCTTTCCGAAATAAATTATACTCATAAATTTTTCTTTCAACCGCATTCTTGCACTCACTCTTAAAACAAAGTGATTGCTCTTTGAATAAGTGCCATTTATGAATTTGTATGGTGTTTTATTTTGCACCCGTTTTTTCTCCCTCATTTCCTGTCCTGATTCATTCTGATCCACTCTCACTTCAACTCAGTCTAAACTTCATGATTTAAGAGGAATTTTGATTGTTCCTGTCTTCTGTGTAATTATTTTCTGACCATGATGCCAAACTACGTCAAGCTTAAATGGAAACAAAATACCTAAAGCTCCCTCTTCTCCCATGAGAAATTAACATTACTGGTAGATTTCTTCATGGCCAGGTGAATAAAGGCACACGGTCTGCTGTGACAGAAACATAGCTTCATGTCATGGGGGTTTTGAAGTCAATATTGTGCTTTGGATAAAGTGGAAGAGAAAAGGAAAAATTAATGTGGGAGACATGTTCCTGTTTAACCTGCATCAATGCTTTGGGCATTGTGGTGCGAGGATATATAGCTTAGAGGGGCTCAGGCCTCATTTCCGGTCTGCTGATTTATCCCGTCTGAGTCAGGAGACCAGTTAATTTGTGTATTTAACCTCTCCATCCCAGATAATTTTGAAGGGTGGTGGTGGTGGGGTGGGGGGTGGGGGGTGGGGGTTTGTTTGGTTTGGGTTTAGTGTTGGTGGTGGGAGGAAGTCAGCCTGGAATCCTCCTCCTCCTCACCATCCAGTTGAACTCATTGTCATTGTTTGTGATGAATGATTTAAAGTCATAGAGATGTACAGCATGGAAACAGACCCTTCAGTCCAACCCGTCCATGCCGATCAGATATCCCAACCCAACCCGGCCCATATCCCTCCAAACCCTTCCTATTCATATACCCATCCAAATACCTCTTTGTTGCAATTGTACCAGCCTCCACCACATCCTCGGGCAGCTCATTCCATACACGTACCACCCCCTGCATGAAAAAGTTGCCCCTTAGGTCTCTTTTATATCTTTCCCCTCTCACCCTAAACCTATACCGTCCAGTTCTGGACTCCCTGACCCCAGGGAAAAGTCTTTGTCTATTTATCCTATCCACGCCCCTCATAATTTTGTAAACCTCTATAAGGTCACCCCTCAGCCTCCAATGCTCCAGGGAAAACAGCCTCAGCCTCTCCCTGTAGCTCAGATCCTCCAACCCTGGCAACATCCTTATAAATCTTTTCTGAACCCTTTCAAGTTTCGCAACATCTTTCCGATAGGAAGGAGACCAGAATTGCACGCAATATTCCAACAGCGGCCTAACTAATGTCCTATACAGCCGCAATATGACCTCCCAACTCCTGTACTTAAAATTCTGACCAATAAAGGAAAGCATACCAAACACCTTCTTCACTATCCTATCTACCTGCAACTCCACTTTCAAGGAGCTATGAACCTGCACTGCAAGGTCTCTTTGTTCAGCCACACTCCCTAAGACCTTACCATTAAGTGTAGAAGTCCTGCTAAGATTTGCTTTCCCAAAATGCAGCACCTTGCATTTATCTGAATTAAACTCCATCTGCTACTTCTCAGACCATTGGCCCATCTGGTCCAGATCCTGTTGTAACCCTCTTCGCTGTCCACTACACCTCCAATTTTGGTGTCATCTGCAAACTTACTAACTGTACCTCTTATGCTCGCATCCAAATCATTTATGTAAATGACAAAGTAGAGGACCCAGCACCAATCCTTGTGGCACTCCACTGGTCACAGGCCTCCAGTCTGACAAACAACCATCCACCACCACCCTCTGTCTTCTACCTATGAGCCATTTCTGTATCCAAATGGCTAGTTCTCCCTGTATTCCATGAGATCTAACCTTGCTAATCAGTCTCCCATGGGGAACCTTGTCAAATGCCTTACTGAAGTCCATATCGATCACATCTACTGCTCTGCCCTCATCAATCTTCTTTGTTACTTCAAAAAACTCAATCAAGTTTGTGAGACATGATTTCCCACACACAAAGCCATGTTGACTATCCAGAATCAGTCCTTGCCTTTCCAAATACATGTACATCCTGTCCCTCAGGATTCCCTCCAACAACTTGCCCACCACCGAGGTCAGGCTCACCGGTCTGTAGTTCCCTGGCTTGTCCTTTCCACCTTCTTAAACAGTGGCACCATGTTAGCCAACCTCCAGTCTTCCGGCACCTCACCTGTGACTATTGATGATATAAATATCTCAGCAAGAGGCCCAGCAATCACTTCTCTAGCTTCCCACAGAGTTTTCGGGTACACCTGATCAGGTCCTGGGGATTTATCCACCTTTAACCATTTCAAGACATCCAGCACTTCCTCCTCTGTAATCTGGACATTTTGCAAGATGTCACCATCTATTTCCCTACAGTCTATATCTTCCATAAACTTTTCCACAGTAAATACTGATGCAAAATATTCATTTTTTGGACTATGCAGTGCTGCTTAAGGAACAGAATGTAACTGTGAGATTGTTCTTGTACGAGGGGAAGGTAAGATGAAAAGCAGATCAACGGAGCAAAAATGACAGTTGAACTAAAGTATAAACGAAAGAAATATAAATTAAAGTAAATACAATAAATACAACGAAACTGCTTTGCTACATCCCTGAAACTGTGGCTCCTTTCTTAATTTACTATATTCAATTTCTATCTGACCACTGAAAAGACTGTACTTGTGGGCTGCAGAGCATGGATCCCACAGTGTTTGCTTTGAGTTCTCAACCATGTTGCAGAAGTGAGTGGTGTAGATGTGTTACTCGCAGATGCTGTCAGAACTGCTGAGTTTCTCCGGCAATTTCTGTTGTTGTTTCAGGTTTTCAGCATCTGCAGTTATTTATTTCTTTTAGCTACATGCTTAGTCTTCAATCTAGGCAGGAACAGGGTTAAGACATTGTCTGTTGTTCTGAAATGTTGCATTTCGGTTCCATTGTTCTAATACTTAACAGCCATTGCAGAAAAATGCAAGATGATCAGATTGGTTGACTTATTTTTTTTTCTGCAGCGATAATGCAGTTTGTGGTCTGAATTCCACTATATGGGTTAAGAGGTACATTGGATCTCCAAGTTACGGTGTTTACTGCCTTTGAACTAATAGCATAACTTGAGTGTTCAGCTCTGGTATTTTAGTAGTTAACACTATTTGGTACCATTGCTTGCTCTATTCTGACTTTGTGGACAAAATCTGCTGGAGTAAAATCTGATATGTCTCTTTTTAATGAGCATAGAAATATAACTGAAGGATTCAGAAATAATAAATTGGTTATTTAGTTTGGTTTCATTGCAGAATATCTTCAAAAAAGCTGGTGTATTTGCAATTGCAGCAAACCTGAAATTGGGAATTTGCTTGGCTTTTTAATCACTGTAGAGCCTTTCATGGTATGAAATGACCCAAAGGAACATAGCAGGATTATAAAAAAGTATGATGTCATAGAATGCATACAGTGGAGGAAGAGGCAGTTTGGAAATCGAGTGTGCACGGACCCTCTGAATACTATCCTTCCCAGATTCAGTACACACCCTAGGACACTATGAAGTAATTTATCATGGCTAGTCCACCGAATTTGTAGACCTTTGGACTGTCGGAAGAAACCAGAGCTCCTGGCAGAAACACATCGGGAGAACATTGCAACGTCCACATAGTCATCAAAGGCTGGAATCAAACCCAGGTCCCTGGCGCTCTGAAACAGCTTGTCATAGAAGTATGATATAAGGAATAGCTTAAAGAAGGAAAGTGAGGGAGTTTGGCTAAAAGGTGTAGAGAGAGTCTACTGGAACTTCAATATCTGGGCAGCTAATAAGATGTCCGTAAATGGTCGAACAGTTGGAATTGGACATGACCTAGATACCAGAATTTGAGGAGTGCAGCTTTCTTGGTGGATTGTGGAGTTGGAGGAAATTTTAGAGATTTTAATGATGGTATGGAGGGACTTCAAAATGAGGATGAAGATTTAAAAATCAAGATGTTGGATGTTGCTTGGATGAGGAGCCATTATGTTCAGTGGTGAGAGGGACTCGCTGGGCGTTAATACACTGGCAACATAGATTTGCTTGAGCTCCAGTTTGCATAAGACAGAATGTGGTGAACCAGCCAGGAATTTATCAGAATTGTTGAGTCTAGAGGTAATAAAGACAGAAGTGAGATGATGAAGTGGAGTAGGGTCAAAATCAAGTGATATTACAGAGGCAGAAATGAGAAGACTCGATAATGACATGGGTGAGATCAGTCGCTTATCTTGGAATCAAATGTTACATGTAGGTTGTCAACAAGCCAGCTTAATCTCAGATGAATGCTAGGGAACCAAGATTGGAGCAGGAACAGAAAAAAAATGGTTTCGTTTTTGTAATATTTTGCTTGAGGATATTTTTGCTTATCTGGTACTTTATGTTGAATAAACTGACTGATAATTTAGGAACAATAATTGAATTAATATAGGCGGTGATGAGGGAGACCTCCGTGTTGTTAGCTTACATGTATACATTGGTGCTGTGCCTTTGGACAATATAACTTGGGAAAGAGGAGAGGACCAAGAATTTGTGACCAGAGATAACCGTGTTGGAAGTAAAAGAAATCCAATACAAGTCATTTGATTTGATCGATAAGAGTGGAACCAGGTGACAGCAGCCCCTTTCAATGAGATAGAATTGGAGAGATGTTGGAGGATAGTGTGGTGAAATGTGTCTCTGAAAAGGCTACTGAAGGAACGAGTAGGAAAAGTTTACCTTTTCCATACTCTGATAGAATGTAATTTATGACTTTGAACGAATATGTTTTGATACATATGAGTAGGAGTAGGACATGTAGCGTTTCAAGCCTGTTCCACCATTCAATGATATCATGGCTGATTTGTGGCCGATCTCCATTTACTTGCCTGTATCCATTAACACTTGAATATTAAATCTGAGAGAGTTTTTTTTATTAACAGCTGATTCAGCATCCACTGCCATTTGTGGAAGAGATCCATACCTATACAGTGGGTCCACACTATTCTTTACCTCTATTCCTCATTTAGTGTATAGTCCTTATTTAATTAGCAATCAATTTCTGTTAGTTATTCAGCTATTACATATTTAAAACATTATTTTAGTGTGTTGCTGAAAATTAATTCATGCATTCTGAGGGAAAATAAATCCCCCATTTTCATTCCATGACTTTTTCAGATTTTTATGAAACATATCTTACAAATAGCAAGAACCCTGTGGTCTGACCAGATTTGGCAGTCTAAACCACTTATCCCCCATTTCCTTTCAAGTCTGCTTTCCTTGGACATGAAGGATTAGAGATGAGGGCTGCAGTTGTAATGGAAGAACTAGCAAGATGAAGTGAGATTGTAAAATGCAGATGGGTGAATGTTGGTTGGTGAGTTTATATGGAGGGAGACATTTTAGGTTAAGAGGGTCGTGAGTGAAGCAAGAGAGCTGATAAGTTGTGATGGAGGTTGAAATTAAGGATAAGGAGTGTATTGGTGCAAGCAGTGAACGTATCATAATGGGTACTTCTTGCTGTTCTGGAGAAGGTGGCAGAAAAAGAAGCTCTTAGAAGAGCGGTGAGAGAGATGGAACAAGGTGACAACTCAATGGGCAAGAATGTGCTGGAAGAATACGGTGTAGGCTGTGGTGTAATATGGAGGTGAGTGCTGCATTACTACTTCCACCAGCTTGCCAAGACAAGTTGTGAAAGATGTCACCGGGGGGGAAGCTTCATTATAAGTCAAAGTTCTATTCCCCTCAGCAAAGGTTATTTGCTCAACTCTCAGGCCTTACAGTAAATAAGAAATTGGCAGGAGCAATAGCTCTTGACAATGTCATGAATAAAAAATCTTCATTATTTTATTTTCAAGTTGATTTTTGCCACTCATGATGAGGATGGTAATGGGAGGGATAGAGCTCCTGTTATTTATCAACATCTTGTGTCCCATTCTTCTCCATCCAAATTGGTTGAACTGCTTGACCTAAAATACACATCACTTCTGCATGTTTCGGCAGCATCTGTAGAGAGAAAACAGAGATAACGTTTTTGAGTCCAGTGACTTGAAATGTTAACTCTGCTTTCTCCCCACAGATGCTGCCAGACCTGCTGAGTTTCTCGAGCAATTTCTGTTTTGTTTCGAATTCCCAGCAACTACAGTTCTTTGATTTATTTTAATTTGCTAAATTGCTTCTCATTTAGCCTGAGGGTTGAGTAAACCAATATATGTCCAGAATCTGTTTGATAATTCAGTTAATTTGGTTTGTGTATTAATTAATAGTTTATTCTCCTGGGTGAGTGAGATATTGCTGGGCGATAGGATTTTTCTTAGAAGGACATAAGTACTCCCAGTATTTTTTTTTCCACCTTCTGTTCTGAATTATATTTTCTGCAGCAAAAATGCCAGGCTGGTATACTGTAAAATATATCATAGAGGGCAGTTACTGAAGGCTAAATTTTATGTATTTCAATCATTGTTTTATCTTGCAGAACAGTGTTAATCAGTTTATTTTATCATAAACAATGGATTTGGTTCAGTGACCTTGTTTATATTATGCTAAAGGTGGTTATAAAGGAATTCTGAGTTGTTGATATTAGATTAGATTACATTACAGTGAGGAAACAGACCCTTCAGCCCAACAAGTCCACACCGACCCGCCGAAGCGCAACCTACCCATGCCCCTACATTTACCCTTTACCTAACACTACGGGCAATTTAGCATAGCCAATTCACCTTACCTGCACATCTTTGGGCTGTGGGAGGAAACCGGAGCACCCGGAGGAAACCCACGCAGACACGGGGAGAGCGTGCAAACTCCACACAGTGAGTCGCCTGAGGCAGGAATTGAACCCGGATCTCTGGCGCTGTGAGGCAAATTAACTGTGCCACCGTGCCGCCTACGAGATGGGATATATTTGTTCAACTTGTCATAGCTATACTGCAGAAATGAATTTGGAGGCATTGAGCTTGATGATCAAGGACATCTTGAGTGCGAACAGGAGTTGAGCCACCCAGTAGATAGAGTAGCACCAAGTTGATGGTTTACCAGATAAAGTATTTTTTCTAATTATGTCAACTTTTGGCATTTATGACCGGGAGTGTTTTGCAAAAAGAAGTCAGAATAGACTGCAATCCAGTCATATGACTACTTAAGTTGATATAACAATAAAGCTCCCATGTAAAACACGCCTCAGAATTGTCAGGCAGGCAGTTAAATTCCTCTTGTCATTAAAGTAGAAAATACTGAAAAGACTCTGCAGATCAGGCAGGATCTGTTTCAAGTGAAAGAATTAACATTTTAAGTTAAAGCTCTTTAAATCAGAACTGAAAATCCTCTTTGTTGTTCTGTATCTGCATACATGAGTAACTTTTCTTGATCTGCTTGCAACTTGATTCTTTTACTGGCATTCCCACCTGTGAAGGGTAGTTATGACTGCTATTCTATGACCATGGATGAAGGCATCACTTTAGTATATTTGATATATTTCTGCAATTTCCCTCCATTTATTCTTTCCAAACCTGAAGTTGCAGAAATCAATGAAGTGTCCCAACGACTGTAATCCTGTTCAACACAGACCAGGCAATGGACATGAAACCTCACCAGCTATACCATTTCAGGAGGAAATGATTTTAGTTTGAAGAAATTCATCTTCACTTTGTGTAAACAAAGTTTGTAAGCTGGCGCACACACCCAGTACCGCTGTCAATAATTATATCAGCAGTTAATCAAAGCAGAGTCTATATTTTGAGACTAGATTGCTTTGATAAAAGTCTGAGTTCAATGCCAAACAAAGTTTTGCGATAAATAACAGGATATATTTGTATCTTGTAAATATTCCTAAATACAGTTTACCTCGACCCAAATTACAGATGAAGTGTTGACTGTAATTCAGTCATGTCTATTGTATTTGCCTGCAATTATGCATATTCATATCTGTGCTGATAAAGTGCACTCAAGACCCCAATCTAGTTGGAGCAATTAACTGATTGTACAAGTTCATAATCATTCAGAAGCATAGGAAAGATGTTAACATTATATTTTTATGTCTAACATTTTAAGAAAAATATGTTCAGTGACAATAAATATGGATCTTATCCAATCTAACAAATAAAGCAGTTGGTTTCAGCACACTCGGGTTGGGAAGCAAGCAACAAATTAAATAGCCTGGCGTTCCTGCATGTGGTTCCTCCTGTTGAAAAGTGTCCATGTCCATGACTGCCTGATTGGACTTGGTCGATACACTATTCAACAACAAGGAGTATATCACAACTGAATAGATCATGACATTTGCTGTTACCTGCCTAAGTTCTCATGTGGAAATGAACCATTTGAGCATGATACTCAGATGCTGTTGTGGAACTCTGTGAGCGAAGTGTAGAAAGTTGTGGAAAGTGTGGCAAATTGGTTTTTATATCCTCTCCTCTTCCCATACCATAAATTGTTCCAGGCTTACAACCTTATTCAGCCAGGTTTTCTTTTCTGTGGGGCAGTATCTGTACCCCAGTTCTCCAAATGATCAGTGCCAAAACAGCCTCAAACGTTGTATTGGAACAAATTGAATAGATTGCTACCAGTATCCCAGTATAATCCACTTCAGTAGAAAACAGACCAGGAAGAAAAATTGTTGACATCAGAATTTCAGAAAGTCTATGTTCACTATTTTCACTGGAGTATATTCTTTGATTTTGTTTTGTTCCTATGAACAGAATGTTAAAAGATTGGTGTGAGCAGAAGTCTGGGACCAAACTTGTTTCATGGTTAATGTTGAACAATGAAGTATGGTGCTTTGGGGGCTGTTTTTGGGGTAAGGTAAGGTAGGGTAGAGTGGAAACAAATGTCCGAGGGTGTGGATCTAATATTTTTATTCTTCTTATTTTAAAGAAAATTCAGCAGCTATCTGAAGGAGGTGGTTCAGGTGGTATGTTTGGACATGGTCTGAAGCAACTTTTCCATCATCGAAAGCGGTCTCGGGAGCGCGATCAGAGTATGCAAGAATCTTCTCAACTTTACCACCATCCTCATGGACACTCTGATCATGATTCTGCAGATGAAAAGGAACGATCTCCTGAGATGCACCGAGTCTCTTATGCCATGTCCCTCCATGATCTTCCTGCCCGTCCCACAGCCTTCAACAGAGTCTTGCAACAGATTCGATCGAGACCATCCATCAAAAGAGGAGCCAGCCTCCATAGCAGTAGCAGAAGGTCAAAAAGTGGACCAACTGAAACCCAGAAAGGGAGTCCACATCTTGTCCGAAAGGCACCTCAGGACAGTTCACTGACTGCAATTTTGCAGCAGCATCAGTACAGACCAAGGTCGTCATCCACCACAGACTCGGCATTTACTGCGGGAGAGATTGGTATCCTCCACCCAACAGGGGATGAATCGGAACGAATCACAGATAAGGTGCAGTATTTTCCTATTACGTTTCAGATCACAAACTTTTGCTGCAAGCCTTGTGATGAGAGAATTGATCAAATCAAATCAAATGCATCCCTGGTATTTCAAACGATGAGGTAACCTTGTGGACATTGCCTCTTGAATGGTCAGTAGATGCATGATCTTTCAGTATTTTTATGGCCGAGATGAATAGATTATTGATTGCTAAGGTGTTGAAAGGTTACAGGAGGTATGCATAAATGTGGATTTGACGTTACTATCACATCTTATTGAATGGTGTCACAGGCTCAAAGGACTGAGTGACCCACCCTTGTTTTTGTTCATATGTTGGTATGCTCTGATTTTGGTGGATTTTAAACTCAATGTGGATGATGGCATTACTGAAGACTCCACTAAAATAGCCAACTATGTACATTTTGCAGATGTTACAAATGGAAATTATAGATTTTTAGAAAGTATTCATTAAAAGAGGAGCAGTAGAAGACTATGTATTCCTTCGAGCCTGCTTCGCCATTGGAGCTGGTCTGTTTGCATTTCAAATTTCACATTCCTATATATCCCTAATAACCTTTTATTTTCTTGCCTAACAAGAACATATTTGCCACTGCCTTAAAAATATTTCATGATCTCACTTTTCTACCTTCTGAGACAAACAGTTTGTAAGTTGCAGAGCTCCCTGTCATGATTTATCTGGGCAAAATATGCAAATAATCGTGTCCCACTATTCCAAAAGCTATCACCACATGCATAAGTGTAGAAAACCTCATTGAGACCACAAAGTTTACTAATTTACCTGACTGACTGCTACTGAGGCCAAAAGCAATTCACACAGGTTTTTTTGAGTAACATCTAAAATACCTCCATTTATTGAAACATACTTAGCGATAAAGAGCAGTGAAAGGAACAAATTTCTAATTTACACAACATAAATTATATGTTAAAACCCAAATACATGCAATCTTAATCACAATTAAGACGCATAACAGAAAAATGGTTTAACATACATACTATTGGTGGAAAAAGAATATATGCAGGGTAAGCAAAATTGGGGACATAAAAATTCCAAACCATGTTGCGGGAAGTTATTTTCCTCTTGCTCCTTTTTGATTTTTACAGTTATGATATGTTGTTATCTCCAGGGATATGGTTGATATTCAGTTGGATTGGTCATCAGATGAACTTGTGCCTCTTCTTGTCCTTGTTCTTTCTTTCAACTTTTCTTGGGTTTTTGCCTTTTTCACCACACTGGAAAAATGAAGGAGAGGTGGTTGTTTTCTGTTTGTAGGTTCTGGATGTTTTTCACTCTGTGCTGCTCTTGCCACTTAAAACTTTTTGATATGCTACAGCTCAATCAATCAGAGGTATTTATGCAGAATTTCCTTAACTCAAAAGATTCTCAGTGCTGCTCAGTCTTGAGTTCCTCCTCGTTGCTTCAACAAAAACAACATTGCATAGGATAGCTCTTCCAACTGCGCAAAGCTTTCTATTATGCAGTTATCGCAGTCCAACTTCAATTTCAGCTTTTAGTTCCAAGAAACAAGAAAAAATGTGGCAAGGCAAAACAATAATTCTCCTGGTCCCTGCACTGAAAAGGCAGCCCCTAATTTTTAGAGTGTCCCCTTGTTCTGGACGAACCCACAAGAGGAGGCGTCCTTTCTATATCCCCCTTGTCAATACTGGATTTTATTTACTTCAATTAAGTCACCCCTCATACTTTTAAGTCCCAGCAGAAACATGCTCAGTTTGTCCAACTGTTCTTAGATGATATATTTCATGTGTTAGTCTAGTATAACAGCAACATAAAATGCTGGACAAACTCGGCAGGTCTGGCAGCATTTGTAGAGAGATTTATTGTTTGAGTCAAATGTTTAACTTCAGAGTGATGTTACTCTTCCAACAGATCCTGTCAGACCTGAGTTTCTCTAGCATTTTAAATTTTCTCTTTGGATTTCTATCATCCGCTATATTTTGCTTTCATCAGTCCAATCAATTTTGTTTGAACCATCTCCAATGCAATTAGATTTTTACTAAAATATGAAGGCCAAAATTGCATTTGCTATTCAAGATATGGTCCCACCAGTGCCCTCCGCAACTGAAATTAACATCCTTACTTTTATGTTCAGCTGCTCTCATAATAATGGACAGCATCCCGTTAGGATTCCTGATAACCTACATACTTACTTTTTGTGACTTGTGTCTAGAACGTCACAATTCCTGTGCACCTCAAATTCTTATTTGTTCTCGATTTTATATTTTGCAATGCGATTGTAGTAAATTCTTCTGTCTTTTGAAGCCGAACTCCTGATTTCTTTGAAATTTATACTGATTTGAATAACTTGAGTTCAGGTTACTGCATTTATTAAGTTATACATTTGTTAAAATTTCTAAAAAGGCACTGATTTACTCCTCAAAAGTACCATGGAGTCTTGGAAGTAATTAACAAAAATTGAATTTTGCATGCAGTACTCATATTATGAAGTCGAAAACATGTATGCTCACTTTAAAATAGAATGTTTTCTGAATATTGAAGTAAACTTAAAGTGCAGGCTCAGCTGTCCGAATGGAAAGGCTGGGAGATGAGCTGTTCCAAAATTGATACATATAACAACTAGCTGTTAAATGGATACCTGACTTTTGATTGCTGTTTTGACAATAATTTGAATTTAACCAGATTAGATTAGATTCCCTCCAGTATGGAAGCAGACGCTTCGGCCCAACAAGTCCACACTGACCCTCCAAAGAGTAACCAGACCCGTTCCCCTACCATATATTTACCCCTGATTAATGCACTACAGACAACTTAGCATGGCCAATTCACCTGACTGCACACCTTTGGATTGTGGGAGGAAACGAGTACCTGGAGGAAACTCGTGCAGACTCCACATAAACAGTCGCCCGAGGGAGGAATCGAACCCAGGTCCTGGCGTTGTGATGCAGTAGTGCTAACCACTGAGCCACTGTGCTGCCTTTTAGTTTATATTATGCCCAGGATACTAAAATCCAATTGAGTTTGAGCTTATTGTTTTGACAACACGGGACTAATAAAACGGTACGATGTTGGTGGGTGGGGGCGTAAGAAAAAATGCAGGTATTTTGAAAATTGGTCAGAGAGTGACTGCTGGAGAGCTGGAGAGCTAACTGCCTGTCTAACATCTTGCTGTCAAAGAAATAAGAAAGCACTCTCTGTTAAAAGTTATCTTTTCCTTTAAATATACTCTGTCAACAGAGGAAGGTCAAACAGAAGACTGAACACAGCGGAGAAACAGACTGTCTTGAGATTAGTGTAATGCTTATTAATTGTGGTATTGGAACAGCATTTATTTTAAGAGTTGGGGTCAAATCGTATGTAGTTAAGAAAAAGGGGGGCTTGGATTTTTTGAATAGTTTTTGTTTAGTGTTCACTATTAGAGTTAGGAAATGAAATTGTTATTTCTCTTTAAATAGTAGAAGTTAGGAGTTCTCTGTCACTCACACACACATTAACAGATTATGAGACATTGATGAGCTTTTCTGGCTGTTTGGGTTTAATGAACAGAAGGGTTCGACCTCCGCGTTGTAACAGTTATTTAGGTCACCCAAAGTCAGTTTCAAACATTCTCTGGCCATGTTAGCCATACAGACGTGAGGGGCCAAAGGGCTTTCCTGTAATGCATAATTCTGATTGTATGTAACAATATGTTCGAGGATCAAGCAACATTTTCTGCTTAAATGGGGTCATTGTATGCCACAGCATAAAAACTGATCATTTGACGCATCAAGACTGCTTGGTCTAATCTATATTGTAAACAAAATACAGTAAACTCCTCAGATTTTTCTCTAGATTAAAGGCACTGTATAATCTCTCAAAAATTTGACATGGAGTAAATATAGGGATTTCAAGAGACCAAAAGCTATTTCTTAAATGGAGCAGAAAGTAGTGGGAGACTTAGGGGAGGAAAATTTACAACTTTTATGATTGGCTTATAAAAATCCCACATCACAACAGTGGGACAATGGAGATGAAGTAAAATCAAAGTGCTGGAGAAACTCAGTAAATCTGGCAGCATCTATAGAAATAGAAACAGAAACTGAGTTAGTATTTTGAGTCCAGTATGAATTCTTCAGAATTGTTGTAAACTCTGTTTCTGTCTTCACTGATGTCAGACCTGCTATGAAGGTCTTATTTCAGATCTTCAGCATGTGCAGTACTTTGCTTTCAAAGGAAATGAAGGCTGTCAAGATCACAATTGGAGCAATGTGGAGTGCTCTAAGGGTTTGTCTAAAGGAGGAAGAGTGGAGTCGTGAGCACGAGAAATGTTTGTTGGTCCAGTACCCAATCAGCAAGCACTAGGGTTGTGGGTACATGGCATACTGCAAGTTAGAGCATGGGCAGAAGAGTTTTGATTTGATCCAAGTTTATGAAGATTGGAATATGTGAAGCTGACAAGGAGAGCAATGATTGAATTTTGACCATCTTGCTTAATTCCTGTATGCTTCAAATATCTATTTAATTATGAGTAGTTTCCTGATTTGGACCCTGTTTCTTAAAGGAAAATATACAGATAGTTTCTGTT
This sequence comes from Chiloscyllium punctatum, assembly GCF_047496795.1. Taxonomy (NCBI): domain Eukaryota; kingdom Metazoa; phylum Chordata; class Chondrichthyes; order Orectolobiformes; family Hemiscylliidae; genus Chiloscyllium; species Chiloscyllium punctatum. The sequence continues at coordinate 57,524,929 of NC_092783.1, forward strand.
CTAAACCTATGGTGTTGGGGGTTTGAAACAGCTTTCTTGAATGGAAATATTACCAGCTACTTTGTTTTTGAAAACAGAAGTCTATGTCTCACTGAAAAGCCCATTATTTGTGCTCCTGAAACTGATTTTCAGCCACCCTTCGGAAAACAACTTGGACAAAATAGGATTTATTATATTGGATCACAACCCCAGGTGCTCTGTCGATTTTATTTTTTCCTTCAGTTTTGAGTTTACATACCTTGTGATTTTGAAATTCTTTTCATGGATCATATCAGGTGATTGGATTGCTTTTAAAAACCTGAATTCTGTTTGCTCTGGATATTTCTTTTTCAAAGAGACAAAAAAATTGCAAATGCTGAAATCCAAAGTAGGCAATCAGGAAGCTGGAAGAACACAGCAAGCTAGGCAGCATCAGGAGATCGATAAGTTAAAGTTTCGGGTATAACCCTTCTATCCAAAATGTTGACTTCTCCACCTCGTAATGCTGCCTGGATTGCTGTATTCTTCCAGCCTCCTGCTTGTCTACTTTCTTTTTCAAAAACAGTGAAGTTCTAGTTGCTGCTGCAAAAAATTATCAAGGTCAGTAATCAAAATCGAAACACAAATCAACAAGAGAGTAAAATTTTCATGTGTGTCTATACCACAAAGTGTTAGTAATACAGATGTCGCCAGGCTGTGTTAACAATTTATCTGCTCTGTGCCTATTGAATATTTTTCAGAGTGTTTGTAGAAAACATGCATTTGGGTAAGTTCTGTTGGTATGTAAATTATCATCTTTTTGTAAAGAGTAAAGTAGGTGCAAAGGGAGAGTGGTGGGTATTTCTGCCGCAATCTTTCGTTGACATAAGGCAAAGTGCTACTCCTGGGGCATTTAGCTGCAGGTTTCTGTAATTTGAACTTCAACCTCTAAGGGAAATAAATTTGCGGATCAAATTTAGGTTGTAAATCAGTCTACTGATTTCCTTTATGTATAGTGCAGTAATTTATTCACGACTTGCTTGTTTATAAATTTCCTGACTAAGTGTAGTAATCAATAATAGGGTTTGAAAAAAAGCTGCTGTTTGCCATTCTTGGCTGGCAATGATAAATCCTCAAAAATGGGCATTAAGATAATTAATTAATTTCAATTGTAGTGTTATGGACCAGGCCAGACCCCCTCAAACTATTTTAAGAAGTTGGCTCAGACCCTGACTTATTTTAAAGGCGGATGTGAAGTGGGTGTGCCAGGTGTGATGCAGCCGTCAAACTACTTGGATTTAAGTAAAACAAAATTCATGTAAACACCACAATTAAAACATGATCAAAAGAAAGTGGAAGATAGAATAACAACTGCGAAAAACTTAACTGACTTGATACAGTAACGATTACTAATTAATTGTTCCAATACAGTAACATCCTGTAAGCACACCCCTTGACCAAAAAGTAAATTCTAACACAGATTCTTACAGGCAGGAGCGAACAAATTCCAAAGAGACATTTTAGAAGAAAGTCAGAGGAATTCTTTACTGAAGCTTGCAACGCCTGTGGACACTTACATCTTTTGACTGCTGTAGCTACAAAAAAAAACAAATGAGATAAAAATCTGAACTGGGAGAACTGGCCACTCCCCTTCCTTTGTTAGGCTAGACTCTTTGGCACCTCTGTCTTTATGATATTTCTTCAAATAAAAGGACAAAATAACCTTTTTAAAGGGACAGCATCGTCACAGTAGGTATGACACTTGATTCAGCTTCCATGAAATTTTTTGCTGCAATTTTTTAAATAGATATTTTTATTGAATAAGAAGATTTTAAAAGATTTTTTACAAAATTACAAAAATAATACAAACTAATAATACAAAATAATACAAACTTTACAATATAGTAATGGCATCAATATGAAATTTAAAAAGAAAAACTAACTAATCTGATTAGATTAGATTAGATTACTTACAGTGTGGAAACAGGCCCTTCGGCCCAACAAGTCCACACTGCCCCGCCGAAGCGTAACCCACCCATACCCCTACATCTACATCTACCCCTTACCTAACACTACGGGCAATTTAGCATGGCCAATTCACCTGATCTGCACATCTTTGGACTGTGGGAGGAAACCGGAGCACCCGGAGGAAACCCACGCAGACACGGGGAGAACGTGCAAACTCCACACAGTCAGTCGCCTGAGGCGGGAAATGAACCCGGGTCTCCGGCGCTGTGAGGCAGCAGTGCTAACCACTGTGCCACCGTGCCGCCCACTAATCTATTCTGCAAACAGCCAAAACATAAAATAGGGCATCATACATTACTAACAGTAAACAAATAACTAAATACCTACTCAAAATAGATTTATATCAAGTCATAACAAACCCATATTTATAGGGGATTCCTCCTCCCAGGGGCCCCCGAACCAGCCAGAACCATTACCACGGCTAAACAAAGGCCCTGGACAATATGGCCGAAATATCCGTGTCAGTATAGTTCAAAAAGGGCTGCCATGTTCTATAAAATAATTCCATTTTTTGGTGCACCATATTCGTAAGGAAGTCAAGGGGGATATATTCCATGACTATTCTGTACCAGTTTGAAAGTCCTGGGGGACCTTTGGATACCCAATTCACTAAAATATTTTTCCTCACATAAAAGGAAAAGATAGTGAATAATTTCGTCCCGCATACATCCAAAGAGGGGAAATCCCAGGAGCCAAAGAGTAGGGACACTGGGTCCAAATCAATCTCCGTACCAAAAATCTTTGTCAAGGCATTTATTACTCTGTCCCAATACCTGCGGATCTTATAGCATGTCCACAGACAATGCATGAGACTGCCAACTTCAATTTTGCATTTAGGACACATCGGAGATAGTCTGTCTTGAACTTTGCAAGTTGTTCAGGTGCTATGTGAGCCCTGTGGAGCACCTTCAATTGAGTAGCCTGAGTTCTGTTACAGATAGCAATCTTCCTGGCATTTTCCCAGACGTCTACCCTCATTTCTAAGGCGATTTCCCACTCTAATTCTTGACTCCAGGTTTTATATAACGGTTCCATGTCCTTCGATACCTTACTGCAAAGTCGGTGCTAGGGAGTACTCTGAGGGCGGACCCATCGGCTGAAGCACACTCCTTTCCCTATCCGATTTATAAGGGTTGATTATCAGTGTGGTCTTCTTTTGTATAAAGTCTCTTATTTGAAAATACTAAAAGAGGTCCTTGCTGGGCAGCCCAAACTTCTGGCATAACTGCTTTAAGGACATCATAATCTCGCCATCGAACAGATCTCCCAAACAGGACTCCCAGATTTTGAATATAGCATCGGTCAGCCGTAGCTGGAATCCTAATGTTCCCACTAAAGGCGTATAAGCGGAGGTGTTTTTTGCAGGTTACCCTTGTCTTGTCGCATTATCCTCCAGGCTTTTTATAGTATTTAATACAATAGGGATTTTACAATAATCCATAATAATTCTGATCTTGTCCATAAATAGTAAATTGATGAGGGGACATTTTGTTTGGGAGGCCTCAATATCTAACCAGATTGATTGTGGGTCACAAGAGATCCAATCAGCTACATAAGATAGTAGGGAGCTCAACTGGTACCTCCTAAAATCCAGAAAGTCCAGCCCTCCCCTTACTTGTGGAAGCTGCAGCTTTTCTAATTTGATAAGGGGCCTTCTATGACTCCAAATAAAGGAGCCGAGCCAACCATAAAGCTTACGCAATGCCTGTCTCAGCAGCATTAAGGGGAGCATTCTCATAGGTATAAAAGACTAGGTAAAATATTCATCTTAGGCTACTCTGCCTAACCAAGATATAGGGAGATCTTCCCAGTGTTGAAATTCATGTCTTATTTTCCCTCATAAGTGTGTATAATTCGCTTTATATAGCTGACCAAATGCCGGAGTAATAAAATAGCTAAGTACAGAAAACCTTCTAGTGACCGTCGAAAGGGAAAACCGGATCCGTCCGGAAAATTGGATATACTGGCATGGCCTCCCAACGGCATGGCCTCAAATTTCACAAAATTGACCAAATAAATACCAAATACCAAATAAATTGACCACCTGAATTAGGTGGGGCACAGATGTCAAAGGATCACTTAAGGAATGGAGGACATCATCTGTATAGAGAGTAATTTTGTGCTTGCCTGATCCAACCTCTGGAGCCGTTATGTTAGGGTCAGTTCGTATAGATTCCGCCAGCGGCTCAATCACGAGCGTAAATAATAATGGTGAGAGAGGACACCCCTGATGACAGCCTCTGCCGAGACTAACTTAAACCATTGCTGATTACCGTTGCTTTGGAGTCGTTATATAATACTGAAACCTATTTAGCAAAGACTTCTCCAACGCTGAACCATTCCAGCATACAAAAAAGATATGGCCATTCTACCCGATCGAATGCCTTCTCTGCAACAAGGGAGACAACTAAACCCGGTATCACTCCCTGCAGGCAGGTTTGTGCCATATTTAAGACTCTTCTAATGTTATTAGTTGATCTGCGACCCTTTATAAACCCCGCCTGGTCCTCTTTTATAATGAATGGTAAGACCCTCTCCGGTCTAAATGCTAATGTTTTTGAGAGAATTTTAAAATCCACATTTAACAAGAATATGGGTCTATATGAGGAGCAGTCTTTTGGAGTCTTTCCCTTAAGAATGAGAGAAATATTTGCTTCTGTCAGCGAAGGCGGGAGGCAACCCTGACTACATGACTAGTTATATATATTTATAAATGGTCCGGCCAGTTCCCCGATAAATTCTTTATAAAACTCAGCCTGGAATGCGTTTGGTCCAGGCGCTTTGCCACTCTGAAGCTGCTTCACCACTTTCTGTGCTTCCTGGGTTGCCAGGGGGGCATTCAAGAATGACACCTGCTCCGAGGTTAGGCCTGGGAGGTCCAGATTTTTAAAGAAAGACTCCATCGTCCTCGTCTGTCCCCACAGTCCTGCGACTTATACAATTCAAAATAGTACTTCCTAAAGGCTGCATTGATCTTTTTACGATTACAATTCAGGGTACCAGTACACTCTCTAATAGATGTAATGGTTTGTGGAGCCTTTTTCTTTCTGGCAAGGTACGCTAGATACCTGCCAGGCTTATCACCGTATTCGAATAGCCTCTGCTTTGCTGTTTGGGAAAATGCGGTATTCAAGGTTGCCCAAAAGGCTGTGAGCTGCTGTAGTTTAGTAATGGAGGGCCTATCAACATACGCTGTCCCAGCTGCCTTAAGGCGAGCCTCGAGCAGATGCTGTTGCTCTCCCTTTTGTCTTTTCTGGGTCGCAGAATATGAGATGACCAGGCCTCTCCTTTGCCATCTCCTACATCGTTGAGGGGTTACTGGCTGTGCCTGAGTTGATATCCCAGAAGATTTTAAATTCCTGTGAAAAATATTTTATGAACTTGCTATTCTCCAATAAAAAAGGGTCCATGTACCAGTGTCGGGGACCTATCACATCATCACTAGTCTTAACCTCCATATATACTGCAGCATGGTCAGAAATAGTTATATTACCTACCTTACAAGACAATATCGAGTTCAAAAGGGTCGAGGGGACAAAAAAATGTCGATTCTGGTATCGCACTTGTGTGAGTTAGAATAGAAAGTAAAGTCTCTACCCTCGGGATGGAGACACCTCCCCACATCTACCAGCCCCAACTCCCCATTCAGATCTGCCAGCTGCCTAGATCTCAAAGGTATGCCTGCAGAGCTCCTAGGTATCCTGTCCCTCTCTGGGTCAAGGATACAATTAAAATCTCTCCCTATAATTGTATGGCGGACCGTGAGAGCCATCAACTTAGAGAACGCTTCCATGACATATTTAAAAGGGTGTGATGGAGGGCAATAAAGATTCAAAATCCCGTACTCCTCTCCATAAATTAAGGCTTTAATCAATATATACCGTCCAGACTCCTCCTTAATCTGGCTCAGCATTTGGAAGGGAAGATTCTCCGGAATAAGAATGGCTACTCCCCTATTTTTTGAGCTGAAAGATGAAAAGAACACCTAGTCAAACCCACTCTGTTGCAGCTTCGGGTGCTCCTTATCAAGTAGATGTGTCTCCTGTAAGAGAGCGACGTCAACCCTTTTTAAGACTTGATAATATCCTTTTCCTTTTGATTGGCGAGTGGCTCCCTTTGACGTTCCACATGCACCACCCAAACGAATGGCTTGCCATGATCATCAAGGCAAGCCAGAGGAAGAACCTCACCCAAAAGATTTTGAATACAGACCAAAACAATTCACATATTTAAAAAAAAACTCTTTAAAACTGTTAAATCTAAACAACTAAGAACTACTCCTAAATAAAAATAACATAAAGTATATTTAAAGGGAGATTTTCCCCCTTGCTCACAGGGGGCACTACTACCTTCCATAACCTCTCCCAGCTAGAGCCCTGTCCTTAACCCAGGCATATAAATTAAAATAAATAAATTCTAGTATCTTATAAAATAGAAGTTGAAAGTGGGCGACCCAACCAACCTCCCATGCTATCACCTAGATATACTTAACAAAACAGCACAAGATAACAATATATAAGATTACAAAATTGCAATCCCAGCAAGTATGAAGCAACTAAATAAGAGAAAAAAACCACTCTGAGACATCCCCTAATAATCAAATAAACCACATGAGTGATAGATAAGAGACTAAAGAAAGAATAAGGAAAGAGCCCCCACAACCCCCCCCCACTTTCCAAAAGAGAGAGAGAGAGAGGAAGAAGGAAAGAGAAAGGGAGCAGGCAAAATAAAGTCATTGCCCGTGCAGTTCAAGTCCTGCAGTCTATTTGAGAGCGTCCAGGAATTCTTTTACCTTTTCTGGTGATCCAAAGTTATATACAGATCCTCCATGATTGAAGCGCAGAGTGTCAGATATCACATGGAGTATTGAATGTTTAACTCTCTCGGACGCTTCTTCGCCTCGTCAAATGCCCTGAAGAGTCCTGAAACAACATTATCTTGGAGCCCTTGTACATCATGGCATGGGGATCCTTCTCCAAGACTCTGGAGGCCTTCAGCAACATTTGTTTTTCTCTGTAGTATTGAAGTCAGCCGAGGACAGGGGGGGGCGCTGGTCCAACCCTGGCTTGCGTACAGTGACCCGGTGGGCCCGCTCAACCCGCACCCAGCCCAACTCTGACTCCAGTTTAAACAGCTGTGGGAGCCATTGCTCCAGGAACTCCACAAGCTGGCCTTTCTCCTCCCGTTTGGGAAGGCCCAGCAACTGAATACTTTTCCGATGACCTCGATTCTCATCGATATGTTCCTCAAGGGTCCAGACTCGCTGCTCCAGAGCCCAGACCTGACCCACTGATGACTCAGCAGCAGTCTCGAAGGCCGCGGCCCATTGCTCCGCCGCTCCAACACGCTGCCGAGTTTCTCGATCATGCTTCTGCAGCGTGCTTCTATAACTATTTTAAGTAATTTAACAGGCGAAGTGAGGGTGGGCATCCCACTCTGCCTGAGTCTTGGGCAGAGCTCTGCAGACTCAGACCTGCTGGGTCGCTGCCATATTGGATCTCCACTTTGCTGCAATTTTAACATTGCTTGCAATGTATTGACTGTTACAGATATTCGTTTGACCAGACAAAATTAATCTTAATTGTTACGAATGCACAAGTGTGGATGATACAAACTTTTCATGTTGGCCAGCTTGACAAATTCCAACTGACTGAAATGCTCATTAACAAGTTTCAGACTTCAATGTTTTTACTCTAGTTATTTGAGCATTTTGAATCTATGTGGGCTGGAGCAGCTTTGCAAAAGGCAGTATCTCCAGGAGTTTGTTCCTCAGTTTGTAATCTTCTGTTAACGGGGTCGATATTTTTCGTAAATAAAAACAAAGTTCTTAAGTCTATACAGAGAGTAATCAATTTAATGTTATGAGTCCACTGTGACCCTTCCCTTTCTAGGTCGAAAATATAAAAATAAAATTTGCTTCTTTTTCTAGCGGATCACTTTTTTTGGAAGAAAGAAGGAAAAAAATTCATAGAAGGCAATGAATTTCTAAAATGACTAAAGTTAAGGCTCTTGAGTGGAATTAGGATTGAAGTCAAGACTGCAATGGCCGATATAAAATAGTCAACGAAATTTGAAACGTTACAATAATAAAATGTGTTTAGAAAAGGGCTTTTTAAAATCTTAAATGTTGAAGAGAAAACAATAAACTGTTTTTCAACTGGGTGTTGGAGGTGGAGGTTGTCTTTCATTGAAGTGCATTCGAGGCTTGGATAAAGGAAGTGTCAATCCCTTACAACTCCTATAGATAATTGCCCTCCATTAACAAAGGTTTCTTCGTTAAGGGGTGAAAATTAGTAATTACAGAATCTTTCCTTTGTAAGTTTGTGTGCTCTGCAAGTTGATAGAGTTTATCTCAAAATGTAATGTCTTTTTTTTCTATGTTTAGTGTCCCAACACATGAAAAGGGAACACTGCATTCACATCAATTTTCATTGTTATTCCACACAGCTTCAAATGTAGTCATCACTTTTGATTCCGTTCCCCACCATTCTGATGAATGGGAAGGTTTGTAACCACTGTTGACCCAAATATCAGATTACTCAAAATATTCAAAGTAACATTTAACAGAATCAAACCTCTATTTATAGTGCTGTCCATTTCACATGTTGATTGTTACTCTTTTTGAAATCCTCGCAACAACGCTATCTATTCAAAGCCTAATCCCTTTTTAATAATTCATGTTCTTCTGTGTTACATACATCATCTATTTTAAAACACATTGTCTTGTCAAGTCATGTTGTATTGACGATGACATTAATATTTACCAGCGATGTTAGCCATCTTTTTATTTGATTTAAGATAGTGTTTTATGAGGAGAATTTCAGATGGCTGGCACTTAAACTTCTGAACAAATACAGTACGTTTGTGATTTTCTGCTGAAACTATGCATGCAGACAGCTGGATGTTTTATTGCACCTCTACCCACACATTTGGAAAAGCACTAACAGTGCAAGAGCTGTATGATATCTAGATATATCAGAAGTGAAATTCCATAAAATTCTTCAAGTCTTGTTTAGAGAGTGTTAACATTGTGTAGTACAGCATTAACTTCTGCAAATTAAAAACAATTCAGCTGCAGGGTTTGCTGTGATTTATAATCTCTTGCAAATTGCTTGTAAGTTAAAACAAAAAATCCTTTCACATAAAATTAAAATATATTGGGTAAAATTTCTTAGCATTGCACTTTATCAATTTTCATGTAAACATAACTAAATCTCGCATCCAAAGTTCTTCAGTTTTAATGACCTGGCCTTAAAAACTTGTGCTCCATTACAGATAACCATTTTAACATTTGGCTCCTGAATATGATATTGCTTTAATTTCTATTCCTCTTCGCTGTCCTATTGTTGTCTTTTATTTTCTCTCTGACTCATATTGGCTGGCATTCAGTTCTGTGGCTCGAACAGTCCATTTAGTTCCTCTGCCAGATGGTCATTGTTGTGCACTTAAACAGTGACTGCTGAGGCTACCTTAGAAAAGCCAATCCTCACAACGTAATGCCCAGAAAAGATCACTGGAGGTGATTAGGAGTGGGGTCCAGAGGCAGGTTGAATGTACCCCCATTCAGTGATACTGAAGCCGATTGTAAGGACACCACTGCCCCAGCTAACTCAGTCAAGTTGCCGTCAGATCTGGTGAGTCCATGGTCTGTACTTTATTTTACTTTTGGCTATTTATTTCCCCAGTGACCAAATAAATGGAGTGAATCCAAGCCAGTAGAAATTGTGTGGTGCTTTTTGCTTGCTTTATGGACATAAGCCAAAATACATTGGCTTGCATCCACACATTGCACCTTACCTATCCTCAAAGCAGTTTGTGGCCAACGTAGTATCTTTTGTAATGTAGATAAAAACAGCGACTAATTTGGACAGAGCGTGATCACATAGGTAGCAGATGATATTATTGCGAATTTAACTTTTGTTCTATGTTGGTTGAGGAAGGAATAAGGCACAGGAGCAGATTGAACTGAGCAAACATCATGACCTGTGCTAAAGATATCCAAAGCATCTATGGCACCCTTGGCATGCCAGCAGCCTCAGTATACAATTTAAATAGAATAAGTTGTGTTCTGGTTTGCTTAATTGTTGATGTATTTTATAGCTGATCGACAAATGATTAAGGGTGAGGTTTAGGAAATTCTCAGAAATTCTTAATCTGACCCTTGGGCTTGCAAACAAAGAAAATTTTTATCTGTCTCTGAACAGGAAGATATACGGAATCTTCTTTAATGTCACGTCCAAAATATCTTCTGACAAATGGTGGACTGCCTTAGTATTTCCAGTGAAACTATCACCTCAATCTTTATTGTGTTCAGCGTCAACACAACATGTTCAGGTGGTGTGTATGGCTGAATCGAACAACAACCAGTAAGGTTATCTCACTGTATCTGGCCCAATGAACTGCAGTTCACATGGACTTTTATCTTATAACCAGGGTCCATTAAGTTCTGAGCCACCTTTTGTTGCTTGAAAGTGAATGCAAAGACTTTCCTGCATTAAAAGGAAATGCCTTTGTTTTGCACTTGCAGGGAAGTTCTGAGGAATGTCAAATTCCAAGGCATTTTGTTTTTTTTCTGGAAAAGCTGTACTGAACTGTTTTAGGACACTCTTATATGTACTTAAAGATTTTTTTGAATAAATAAAGTATAATTTGCAGCCTGTATAGGCTTTATGGTACACAAGGATAGGGTATTTAATTTGAGCACTGACATGGGCTTAGTTTCCGGTAGGGAGTGAGGACAGGCCAACCAGTTGAAAGATGTTAATTTAGTGCACGAACCAAAGAATACTATGTCCTTTGCTCCCTGCTGAGAAAGGTATTAAACCAAGGGATGCTTGAGGCAAGTAATTATTTTGAAGAAGTTGGCTGTATTTGTATGTTTATACGTAATGTGTGTGAACTGCAGTTTGTGCAAAATTGCCTGTGTTTTAAGCTTTCATCTTTGAGTCCATTTGTGCAAATCCCGATTCAGAAATGTGCATTATTCACTCGTTTGTCTGAAGAAAGTGACGTGTGTTTAATTGGTCAGTATCAAGATGTTTCTCCTATTTAAGTGCCAATTAGTTTTTTTTGGAATTGTACTTTCACTTTCAACCAGTTTGCCATAATTTATTACCTGATATAGCAGTATTTTCTGCTCACATTGTTGAATTTTTTTGCTTTAATGTCTTCTCCTCTTCCCTATCCTATTGTTGTCTTTTTTCTCTCTAACTCCAGGTTTTCTCCAGACTGTGTATTGTTATTTTTGTATTAATGCTTCTTTGGTGATCAGCCCCTAACTCTGCAGCCAACTCGCATTCTTAAGGGTACATTTCAGTACCTTCCATGCAAATTAAATTGCTCTTTTTGGGGATTGAGCCTATTACCTTCTCTGATCAGAGAATATTGGCCTGTGCAGAGATGTTTTAACACACTCCCTGGAGCAAGTCAAACTTGAACCTGATTTTCCTGATTCAGAGGACAATACCATTGTGCCATCTGAGAGTTTGTATTCTATATTTCCAGCTATATTGTTCATTCGCACTCTAAAAATATTAGTGAAATAGTGGGTGTAAAAATCAAAGACAGAAAGACAATGGAATATCTAACACTGAAAAGTGAATTGTGGTTGAAAGGCTTTCCTCAAGGAAGAGGTGAGAACTACACTTCATGTATTTAAAGTGTATCCCGATTTGGGATAAATCGGGCTGAGAAAATGATCAATATTCTCTAGCTTAGTTCATAACACCGCTCTGCCTTCTTTTGTACTACCCCCCACGGCTCATCACAAAATCTGATTGTTTCTGAAATAGTTCCTCAAATAGTTTCCCACTGCCTCTGTATCTGAAATGTAATTCTGTAAAATGGATGCACTTTCTGTGAAGTATGTTACAAATTCTTGTAAGTTACACATTATCTGTAACCTGTTTAAGATTACTGAAAAGATTGAAAAAATAGAAACAATTCTTCAGGTGTGGGTAAGATTTTCATTTTGACTTTTATGAATTCTAATGTGTCAGGTTTAAGTGAATCTGCTTGTCTAAGAAGTTAGCCAATCAGAGTATAAACTGGGTAGAATGAGGCAAATTCATTTGTGCTCAAGGTGTGATGACAGACTTTTAAAAAATACAGTTGTGAAGAATGGACCACTTGGCCCACCATGGCAGTCTTATCTTGTCACACCAAACTTTGGGAGGGTCAAGACATCGGTTTTAAATTCAAGGATGAAATTCAGATCTGTTGTCTTGGGAAACTGGAAGCAAATGTGGGTGGAGAGAGGCAGTGGCTGAGCAGGACTTGGTTTGTAATGCATTATGGGCAGCTTGTCACAAAAAATTGGGAAAGCTGGAGAGTTGGAAGCCAACCTTTATTAATTCAAGTCACAAAACTTAAAGATAAGTGATGTGCTTTGGCAGTTTGAGCAACACCTGGGATCAAATAATGGTGCAAGTTGTTGGTCTTCGTAGTGGAGATGATCTGAAGGTGACAGAAGTTTGTTTTGGGGTCAGACAGAAAGCAGACTGTCTGATCGAGCCTGAGATAATGATTGAACAGGGTGCAAAATCAGTGTTCATATTTATAAACCTATACGTATATTTTTACATCGCAAGAAACCAAGCTTTTACTTATTCTGAAAGTGAATGTTCTGTCCAGCTGGCTATTCTCTGGATACGTGACTGCTGTGAGTTTGGCAATTGAAAGAGATAAACCATCTTCGAAGAATTAAGCTTGGCTTTACAGTTGACTTGTTATCAGATTCAGACTTGTGTAATGTAAATGCAGAGATTTACCGAATAAGTAGACCATATAATGTCCGTAGGGTTACATTTGAAGTGAATCAAACAAGTTTTTTTTAACTTGACAACTTTGACAACTCCTTGCCACGTACCATACTATTCAGCACATATGAGGAGAAACTTGTTGAAACTGGTAATGGTTGTTTTCAGTTTACGAGACATAGTCACAAAGTGGGACATTATAACTACAACTAAAGCTGAATCAAGATTAACTTTTGGTATCGTCCTTAACCAAGTGGCTGTGAGAAGTTTAATTATTGAGTTGATAAAAGGTATGGGCCGTGTAACATGTAGTAGCAGCCTGTAAGTGAGCCTGCCAGTTGATTTATATACTGCTGGTCTTGGGAACTGCCTTGAATGAAATGATAGACAAACCAATTATAGAATGTTACAGTCTAAAAGCCATAACCATTGTGATAATGTGATTCTTCACTTCATTCAGCAGATGAGCTAATGCAATATTAGTGACCATGCTAATTGTTAGATCTCAGTGAGTATTTTACTTATTCTTTTATAATTCACATGATCTTTATTTCTTCTTTCCCTCTACCTCAAAAAGTATTTGACATTGCTTTTTTAATGAAGTGTCACAGTCGTTCCGTTTCCCCCCTCAGTCGAAGCAAAACGTTCAGAGACCAGTATAGTTTTACCTGCTTTATCTCTATTCTGGATCCTGGAGGAAGAGAGAATGATCACCCGTGTCAACAGAGATGAGTTCTCGGTCTTCTCTCTCGAATAAGTTTCTTAATGAACTATATAGTCATTTTACAGGGAGGAGCATCCAGAGACGGCAACATACATATTGATTGGGTGACCATTACTATCAACAAGTATCAGTAGTAAAGATTAAGCCATCTGCTGTTGCACTATGAATGTTATTAACCTTAACTGGCTTCACATAATGAATAAGTTTCACCTTACAAATCACACAACAACAGGTTATAGTCCACCAGGTTTAATTGGAAGCACTGGCTTTCGGAGTGGTGCTCCGGAAGCTAGTGCTTCCAATTAAACCTATTGGACTATAACCTGGTGTTATGTGATTTGTAACTTTGTACACCCCAGTGCAACACTGGCATCTCCAAATCATGACTTTTCACCTTGTTAAACTGACCTTACATACTGCATGCTTCCAATATTGTTAAATGGCTCGACATAATGAATGCTTTTCCTCCTTGTTAACCCTTTACCCTTGCCGCCACCACCCCATTGTTAACTGTAAGTTCTTATCTGATCTGAGTCATGCTCAGCTGAACCTCTTGTTTCACCAAACTCAAAACTTAACTCCTTTCCCTACCTGTTCATACCCTATTCACATTCTCATTACAATACGGGATGAACCCTCCTGTTTAATTTAAACCACCAACACAGGAAAAATTTACCCCATACAGTAATCTGAAAATTCAAGAGGCCAAGCACTATTTAAAGTGAAAATTAACAACTTTATTAACAACTTTATTTCTTAAAATATAACAACTCCTTCCTCTAACCTAACTTTTATTTTCTCTTCCATAATATTACTCCGACAAATCCCTGAGTAAGATGTACTGAAATATTCAAATTTCAAAACGTGTCAGCTCTCGAATCTTCTCTTTGCAGATTTGCTCTCCAGGTTGATGCTAATGTTTTTCTCTGTGCAAACTCCTTCTCTAGAAAGGTACTTCTAGAACAGGACAATGTTGGAGAGATTATCTGGGGAAGAGGGCGGGGTTCAGGGTTTACGCCTGTGTAGAACTCCAGGGTAAGTGTTGGGGGAGAGAGAGGCTGGAGGTCAGTCATTTAGAGACGGTGTCTGGACTGTCCAGGACTGTTCTTGGCAGCATTTCAGTGAGCTGAGTTCATTTTTAATCATTGTACCTGTAAACAAAAGATGCGATCAGTGTTGAAACAGCCCTTTGATATCATTTTTCAATTGGGACCTTGGGATCTCCTTCGGATAATCTGATATTCGGATAATCGAGGTTCCTCTATGTTAAATTCAAACTTGATTGGAGTTTGTTTGTTTTTGGGGGTGATATAATTTAAACTGATTGGCCTAATTCAAATTTATTTTTGTCTCCAGGCAACCAGCTACCCTAGCTGCTGGACCACATGTTACATTGTATCTCATTAAGATCACTTGGTGCTGTCAGGTAGTTCTGCGAGCTTTTGACTGTCTTAAATGTACAGTACACCCACATCTTCATAACAGAAGTCAGCCCTGACTATTTATCTTTTAAAAATGCTTTCAAGCCACATGGGGTCAGAGGCAAAGCTAGATTTGTTGCTAGTCTCCAATTGTTGAGACTGTAGTGGTGAGCTCCCTCACACTTCATAGCCTTGTCCTTCTCAAAGTTAAAGATGGCATGCTTAGAAGGTGCTGTGAAAGGAACCCTGGCAAGTTTATGTACCACATCTTGTATGAGGTGCATACTGATAGACTGTGTTACAACCTGGGGTAAACTCTCCTGCTTACTGTAAACCAGCAACACAGAAAAGATATATCCTGTGCAGTAATTTGTGAAAATTTGAGAGGCCAAGAACTAGTTAAATTAAAAATTAACAACTTTATTTCTTAAAGTATAACAGGGAATAATTAACTAACAACTATTTACAACTCCTGTCTAACCTATCTTTTACCTTCCCTTTTATAATACTAGTCCAATAAAACACCCGATTATGATTTACAAAACAAAACTTGTCTCAAAACCAGGCAGCTTTCAGTTTTCTCTGTATTCCGGTCGTCTTTTCTTCTTCTTGGGGATTCTGCTTCACAGGTTACTGATTGATTAAAGGAACCTTTTAAGAGAGCTATTTTTTCAGGCAGTCTTTACATGCTGGCAGCTTGGCAGTTCTCATCTCAACTGTTCAATTTTCCCTGGTCTTATACCCCCCCCAAAACGTCAGATTGTGTCATTGGCTTTTAAGATTGTCAGTATACTAAATGCAAACTGGATTGGAGTTTGATATTTTTTGGGGTATAATTTAAATTGATTGGCTTAAATTGAATTTGTTTTGTTGTTTCCAGGCAACCAGCCATCCTAGCTACCTCAGTCGTTACGTTGTCTCTTTTTTCAGGGCACTTGGTGCTGTCAGGTAGTCTTTGCCAGCTTTTAATTCTCCTAAAGGTACAGTTGACTCACATCTTCATAACAACTGTGCATTGGTGGTGAAGGAATTAAATGCTGAAGGTGATTAATGGGGTTCCATTGAAGCAGGCTGCTTTGTTTGAGCTGCCCAGATGTTGTTGGAGCAGCATTCATCCATGGAAATGGTAATAATATTTCATCACTCCTGAATTTTGCCTTGTAGATAATGAAAGGGATTTGAGGAGTATCAAAGTGAGGCAAGGGCACATGGTTGAATATTTGCTTGAGTTCAGGTCTTTTGCCATGTTTGAACCATGGCTGTAATGAAATCAGGAGCTGAGTGGTCCTGGTGAAGTCCAAACTGAACATTGTAGAGCACGTTATTAGCTTCAGATGTGAATGGACAGTTCTGTGGCTGACTTTTTTGTGATGTTTGAGGGAAGTTGAATATGTGACTCATGACTCAGCTGAGTTTGTTCTGGCTTTCACAAGTGGGATATTCTTAGCATTGTCAGGTAGATGCCAGTGTTGTCACAGCTGTTATTGGACTGTTGAATGGATCTCTTCACTGTTAATGTTGATCTCTCGCAGCACCTTCTTGGTAGCTGTAACATTGTATCCTGAACTCTGTGTTACCCTGATACACTTGTAAGATCTGCCTGCAAAACATGTAAGACAACACTTTTTACTGTACCTTGGTACACATTACAGTAATAAATCAAAGTAAATCACTGGAGTAGTTCGACAAGGGATACGTTATCCACGGAGTGCAGGTGTTCAAAAGTTGTCAGAATGTTACTGGGGGTCACAAAGCATTACAGTATCGAGAACAAAGAAGGCACCGCACAAGAACAGGTCTTTTGACTTGGACTGGCACATTTTCAAAACTAAAGCCGTTTGCCTCCACACGGCCTGTATCTCTTTATTCCCTGCTTATTGATGTATCTGTCAAGATGCCTTTTAAATGTTGCTATTGTTTCTGTTCCAACCATCATCTCTGGCAGGATGTAACAGGCACTTAGCACCCTGTGTTTGCAAAAGAAAAATTGCATCTCCTTTAAATTTACTCTATTTTCTTGTAAATCTCTGATATTACTATCCTGGGGGAAAAGAAAGACTGCAACTATTTACTCTATCCGTGCTTGTCATAATTTTGTAAACATCTATCAGCCCATCCATCAGCCTTTGACATTCAAGTGAAACAAAGCATGTTTGTCCAATCTTTCTTCTTAGCTAATACCCCCCAAATGAGGTGACATCCTGGTAAATCTTTTCTGTACCTTCTGTTGGTGTGGCAATCAGAACTGTACACAACATTCCAAATGTGTCCGAATTCAAAACAGCTGCACATTTCTTGCCAATCTTTGCATTCTGCCCCAACTGATGAAGGCAAGCATGCCATATGCCTCGTTGACCACCTTAGCCATGTTTCCATCAGGGAACTGTGGACCTGTCCACCTTGATCCATCTGTATGTTAATGCATCTGAGGATTCTGCCATTTCCTATATAAATCCCTCTTGCATTAGTCCTTTGAAAATGCATCACCTTGCATTTGTCTGGATTAAATTCCATCTGCCATTTTTCCACCCAAGTGTCTCCATCTTATCTAAATACTGCTGTATCCTCTAGCAATCATCCTCACTATCTGCAGCTCCCCCAACCTTTGTGTCATCCACAAACTTAATACTCAAAACCACCTATACTTTTTCCTCCAAATCAGTTATCCACATTATAAATAATAGAGGTCCCAGCACTGATCCCCACAGAACACCACTGATCACAGATCTGTAGTCTGAAAAACAACCTTCTGCTATTTTCTGACTTCTATGACCAAGCCAGTTCTCTATCCATCTTACTAGCTCACTACATGTCCCATTTGACCTCACCTTCTGAGTTTGCCTACCATGACTGACCTTGTCCATGTTGATGACAACCGCTGCTCTGCCCTCATGAATTATCTTTGTCACTTCCTCAAAAAACACAAACAAGTTGGCAAGTAGTCATCTCTCCTGCATAAAAGAAATGCCTGTCACAAATGAGTTCATATTTTCCCAAGTGTGAATAAATCCTATCTCTAAAAATCTCCGCAATAACTTCCCTGCCATTGCTGTAAAAATCACGAGCCTGTAATTTCACAAAGGAGCAACATTTGCTATTATCCAGTCCTTTGAGACCTCACCTGTGACTCAAGAGGATACAAAATTTCATAAAGCCGCAGCAGTTGCTTCCCATGCCTTCCTTAGTTTTCTTGTATTAATTCCCTTCTGTCCAGGGAACTTCTCTATCTTAATGCTTTTCCAAACACTCAAAAATCCCCTTCATTTTTGTGTCTACATGCCTGAGAATGTCAACATTCTCTTCTCACCAACCATCATGTCCGTCTCCTTTGTGAATACTGAAGCAAAGTATTCATTAAAGATCTCACCGATATCATTTGGCTCCACACAAATTCCCTCCCTTGTCCATGAGTGGACATAACCTCTTGTTCCTTATATGTGAATAAAAAGCCTTGGGACTTTCCATAATCGTGTTTGCAAAGGTCATTTCATGGCTTGTTTTAGTCCTGCTATTTTCTCCTTTAAAGTTCTTTCCTGCTTTTTCATGTTGCATAAGTTCTAAGAGCAGAATTATGCTAATCAGTCCATTGTGTCTTCTCCACTATTGAAACATGGCTGATATGATTCTGAACCCCATTCCACTGCTTTCTCCTTGTAACCCTTATTAATCAAGAGCCTATCTATCTCCGTCTCAAATAAATTCAACGACTTGGCCTCCACGGCCCACTGTGGCAGAGTTGCAAAGATTACCAACCCTCTGGCTGAAGAAATTCCTCCTCATCTCAGTTCTATACAGAGAAAGTCTCCAGAAATCACTTTGAGGCTGTGACCTTGGTTCCTTGTCTCTCCAACCAGTGGGAACATCTTCTCCACATCCACTATGTCCAGTCCTCCCAGTATTCTGTAAGTCTCAATTAGATCCCCGCTCATCGTTCTAAACCCGATCAAGTACAGACCCGAAGTCCTCAACTTCTCCTCACGCAACAGCCCTTTTATCCCTTGGATCATTCTTGTAAACCTCCTCTGGACCCCTTTAAGGCCAACACATCCTTTCTTAGATATGGAGCTCAAAACTGCTGGCAGTATTCCAAATGCAGTCTAACCAGAGACTTGTACAGTCTCAGCAGTATATCTCTGCTCTTGTATTCTCACCCTCTAGAAATGAAGACCAACATTGCATTTGCCTTCCTCACTGCCAACTGAACCTGCATGTTAACTTCAAGAGAATTCTAAACAAGGACTCCCAAGTCCCTTTGTGCTTCAGATTTCTGGAGACTTTCCCTGTTTAGAAGATAGTCTCCACAATATTCTTGGTACCAGAGTGCATGAAATCACATTTTGTTTCATCTGCCACTTCTTTGCCCACTCTCTGAGCGTATCCAAGACTGCCTGCAGCCTGTCTGCTTCTTTGACACTACTTGTCCTTCCACCTATCTTTGTGTCATCTGCAACTTAGTGACAATGCTCCCAGTTCTTTCATCCAGATGGTCAATGTATCATGTCAGTTGTTGTGGTCCCAACGCGACCCTTGTGGAACTCCATTAATCACTTGCTGCCACTCTGAAAAATACCTATTTATCCTGACCCCACTCTGCCTTCTGCCAGTCAGCCAATCCTCTATCCATGTCAGTACCTTGCCCCGAACACCATGGGCTATTACCTTTCTTAGCAACTTCCTATGTGGCACCTTGTCACAGGCGTTCTGGAAATCCATCCACTGGCTCTACTTGCTTGTTAACACCTCAAATAAATCTGACCGATTTTTCAGGCACGACCTTCCCTTGATGAAGCCATGCTGAATAAGCCCAATTTTCCTATCCATTTCCAAGTATTCACAATCTTATCCTTAATAATGGAATCTAAAATCTTTTTTAGTGACCAAGGTCAGGTGAACAGGCAGATAGTTTGCTGTTTTCTGCCTGCCTCCCTTCCTAAATAGGGGTGCACCCTCCCTGACTGCAGTGGTGTCTGAAAGATCACCACGAATGCCTCTGTAATCTCCTCAGCTATCTCCTTTGGAAAACTGAGGTGTAGACCATCTGGTCTGGATGTTTTATCCACCCTCAGACCTCACAGTTTGCCCAGCGACGACACTTGCGTTTGCCCCGACTCTCAAAGTTCTAGTCTGCTGCTGGTGTCTTCCACTGTGAAAACTGATGAAAAGTAATGATTCAGTTCCTCCGTTATTTCCTTGTTCCCAGTCACTACTTCTCCAGCCCTATCATCCAGTGGTCCAATGCCCACTCATGGCTCTCTTGTAACTTTTAGATATCTAAAAGTCTGATATTAATACATTTATTTTTAATAAAGACATGTTATCTGCACACACGTGTATACACACGCGCACACACACACCATTGCTTTTTTAAAGTTATTATCTACTGGTTTTAAAGGCTTCACAATCCTCTGGCTTCCCATTAATCCTCACCACATTGTGTGCTTTTTATTTTGCTGTTATGCTGTCCTTGGCCTCCCTTAACAGCCATGGTTGCTTCACTCTCCCCTTAGCATGTTTTTTTCCCTTTCTACTGTGCCTCCCAAATTACTTCCAGAAACTCCTGACATTGCTGCCCCACTGACTTCCCTGCTCGGCTACCCTTCCAATCAGCTCTCTGGTCAGCTCTTCCCTCATGTCTTTCCAGTTAATTTTACTGAATTGTAATTCCATTATGTCTGATTCAGTCTTTGGCAAATTGCAGGGTGAATTCCATGATATTAAGGTCACTGCCTCCTCAGGGTTCCTTCACCTTAAGCTCTTCCATCATGTCTGCCTCATGATACATCACCAAATCCTTTATTATGTGTTTCCTAGTGGGCTCTGCCACAAGCTGTTCCAAGCAAACCATCTCATAAACATTCCATGAATTCTTTTTCTTGAGATCCATGATCAACCTGATTTTTCCCAGTCCACCTGCATATTGAAGTCTTCCATGATTATTCTAATAATGCCATTCTTACATGTCTTTTCTATCTCTTGATTTATTTTCTTCCCTACATCTTGATTCCTGATAGGAGGCATGTATACAACTCGTATCGGGGTGTTTTTTTTAAATTTGTGGTTCCTCAACTCTGCCCACACAGATTCTATGTCTTGCAATTCTGTGTCACTGCTTGCTATCAATTTAATTTCATTTCTTATTAACAAAGCAACCATGCCTCTCTTCCCATCTGCCTGACCTTTTGATAAGATGTGTATTGTTGGATATTTAGTTCCCATGCCTGATCCCTAGTCACACCAACCTGTCCCTGACCACAGATTTGAATTCAAGATTGTTAATCTCCTGAAACACAGCGACCAGGTAACTCTCCCTCACCCTGGTGTGTCACAGTATTCAAAACTCAGTCTCCAGCCCATCCACTCTGAGCTATGGTTCCTCAAGCAACCAACACTTGCTACAGATGTGGTCACTACAAAAAGCAATGGAGTCCACTAGTACCCACGTCATATGGTTACAACACATCACTTGGCCCAGCATGTCTCTTTTAATTACTTAGTTGTTAATTTGATTTTTAAACAAATTGTACTGGTCTTTTAGTTTGTTGCCTGTAAATAATTCCACTATTTGCCTTCAATCTGAAAGTTACCAAAGTTACCGACAATAAATAGTCAAATTTGTAGCTGTCGCCAACCGATGAACGTACAGTTCGCCTGTGATATCACTGTTTGATGTTCTTCCTTGATCCTAGGCTTCAGTTTATCTAATTGAAAAACCTTACGGTCACTAAGCCAAAGAAAAAGCCGAAAGCACCTCTTGCCCTTTGCAACGAATTCCCAAGTTGCCTCCAAATTTCCTGTAGTATGTGCTCATTCTGATTGTCTCACTCTTGGTGTCCTTGCCTCCTCCTTGACCAGGTGAAGCTTTCTTGAGGGTTCTGTCTATGTTCGGTTTCCTAAATCTTATGTAAAGTTTATTTTTCTTTCCGACTGAGCTCACATTTTCTCTTGTCATCCAAGGTTCCTGAATCTTGCCATCCTTATAATTCACTTCCACAGCAGCATGCTGGTCTCTCATCAACTGGTCTTTAAAAGATTCCCACATAACAGATCTGAATTTACCCCCAAACAGTCATCCAAATTTACATTACTCATTTTCTACCTAATATTGTCCTAGCTTAACCTTCACCCAGTTTAGTACTTTGATCCGAAGATCTCTGTTATTCTTAGCCACAAGTTACTTCAAATTTATGGGATTATGGTCACTGTTACCGAAATGCTCCCCCACTAAAACCTGAGTAGGCCTATTCCCCAACATTATTAGATCCAGAATGGCCCTTTCCCGAGTTGAAGTATTTACAATTGCTTCAAGAAATCCTCCTGGATTCCCCCGAAGGAATCACCTCATTTTTATGTGTATCTCGTGCTTTGCATGGCTTACCTGCAGTACTCTTCAATGGACCAAGTTAATCCTTTAGCTTCGTGTCTGCTGAGCTATCACATGTGACCATGTTTCTATACTGTTCTCTCTCAAACTTTCCAACAGGTGACGTCAAATGTCATTATCTGCTCGTTATCAAAAGCAAATGTTCCACATCCCTCTTTATGGTATCATGCTAAAAAGAAATAGAAGCAGCCATCCACTTGCCCCGTCAAGCATGTTATGTTGCATTTGATGATGCCTAGTTTGTGATTTATCTCCAATCACTTGATTTTCCTGGAGTCCTTTAATAACTTGGGTAATCAGAAATAAATCCTTTTTTAAGTTAACAATTAAGTTATCAAGTGATGCTCTCAGAAGATAATACAAAATTACTTTTCACTATTGCCAGTAGAAGTGTTTCCTAACTTTACTTCGGAATGATGTGCTCTTGTTTTGAGACAATGTCCCCTAGTCTTTGATTCTCCAATATATAGAAATAGTTTCTCCAACTGTTCGGACACTGTGTCCAAGGAAGGTCAGCACAGCACTTGGCTCAAAAGCAGCATTGGCAGATACCTAGTACAGGTTATTGTATCAGGGTTACTTGTTGGAGAGAGAGAGAGAAAAAACTACCAAAGCAGACATATAATTCCCAAATATGAGTCTGAATTTTCAAAGTGCATGTATTTGAGATGGACACTGACACAATTTTAACAGTCAAAGATGATTGTTGCCTGCACATAGTTTTTATCTTAGCTTTCTGTTACCAATTCAAACATAACATACAGTAAAAACTTCATTGCAGATATAATATATGTAGACTATAATAAACATGTCCAAAGATGTGCACGTTAGGTGAATTGGCTATGCTAAAATTGCCCGTAGTGTTAGGTAAAGGGGTAAATGTAGGGGAATGGGTGGGTTGCGCTTCGGCGGGTCGGTGTGGACTTGTTGGGCCGAAGGGCCTGTTTCCACACTGTAAGTAATCTAAAAACATGAGTCATTTGAAATTCAATGTGGACTTTTTTTAATGGGTACATATCATAGTTCAGTAAACTTTAATCCACTGTGTATAGTTAAGATGTTAAAGCTGGTATCTACATTGGTGACAGACAAATGAAATACAGCTACAAGTGATTTAATATGAAGTATTTTATTCGTTCCACTTTGGTAAAAGTGTGATAGCATTAAAAAGTATTAGCAATCTTCAAGTAAATTTGCTGCTTTTGCAAAGGCTTCACTCATTATGATGCTGACAAACAAGAATCAGATGCTCCACATTTAATCTTTCCTGATGGTAATGTAGTTCACTGAAACAGGAATTGAATAACATAGAAACATAGAAGATGGGAGAAGGAGGAGACTATTCGCCCCTTCGAGCCAGCTCCTCCATTCATCATTATCATGGCTGATCGTCTCACTCAGTAGCTTAATCCTGCTTTCTCCCCATAACCTTTGATCCCATTCGTCCCAAGTGCTTTATCTAGCTGCCTCTTGAATACATTCAATGTTTTGGCATAAACTACTTTCTGTAGTAACTAATTCCACAGGCTCACCACTCTCTGGGTTAAGACATTTCTTTATCTTCAATGATCCAGCCTGAATCCTCATACTGTGACCCCTGATTCTGGACGCATCCACCATCGGGAACATCCTCCCTGCATCTACCCTGTCTAGTTCTGTTAGAATTTTGAGTCTCTCTGAAATCCCTCTTCACTCGTGTGAACTCTAGCGAAAACCATCCTAACCTAATCAATCTCTCCTCATATGTTAGTCCTGCCATCCCTGGAATCAGCCTGACAAACCTTCGCTGCACTCCCTCAAGAGCAAGAGCATCCTTCCTCAGAAAAG
The DNA here is from genome assembly GCF_047496795.1 of Chiloscyllium punctatum. Taxonomy (NCBI): domain Eukaryota; kingdom Metazoa; phylum Chordata; class Chondrichthyes; order Orectolobiformes; family Hemiscylliidae; genus Chiloscyllium; species Chiloscyllium punctatum. Next base: position 57,549,025 of record NC_092783.1, read on the forward strand.
GAGACTGAAACTGTGCACAATATTGTAGGTGTGGCCTCACCAAGGTCCTGGAAAACTGCAACAACACATCCCTGCTCCAGTACCGGAAACCTCTCTCTTTGAAGGGCAACAGACCATTTGCCACCTTTACTGCCTGCTGCACCTGCGTGTTCACTTTCAGTGACTGATGCACAAAGACAGCCAGGTCCTTCTGCACACTTCCCCTCTCTCAATTTACAGCCATTCAAGTAGAAATCTGCCGCCTTGTTTTGGCTTCCAAAGCGAATACCCAAATTATCCTGCATCTGGCGTTGGTTTGGCCACTCGCCCAACCTGTCCAGATCATGCTGAACGATCTCTGCAGCCTTGTCACAGTTCACCCTCCCATCCAACTTGGTATCATCTGCAAACTTTGAGATGTTACATTTCGTTCACTCATTCAAATAATTAATATTTATTCACTGATACTACTCACAAAAGATATCAGTCAGGAGTTTCTTCTGATGACAAACTATTCACTTGTATTTTGTGTCTGTATTTTTGTTGAGAACAGGATTGGGCCTGACTCTGTCTTCTCCTTTTGACATTAGTTTGCTGGTGCTTGCTAGATAACATTTGAATAAGAATTAGAAAGCTGCTGTTGACAATAGAGCTTTTTTGCCTCTACAAATTTATATTTTCAAGAGAGGTGGGGCAATCAATTTGCAGATGGTTTAAGAACTTATAAAATGTTATTTGCACACCAGTGAGCTAAGTGAATGGAATTTCCTTTCAGAGACTGTATAAATCTATCAATCATGCATCATGTTTCCTTTGAAAGTTGTGTTTGCACTAATGTGTCTGAATGTGTCTCTGTTAAGAGTATCCCTAAGTATCCCTAACAGTGTGTTAAGATATATCTGCTGGTAAGGTTCAAGAGTGAAAATGAGCTTGGGCTGTTTTATGTCTTGATTCAAAGGGATTTCTCTTTCTGCATTACATGTGAACAAGGTAAGGAGTGTTTCTTATTGTTCCTGACATTCTTCACTTTTGTCAAAAATTTTCAAGGTTAGATATGGTCAAGCAAGATCTGCTCATGCAACACTGTTTGCGCCTGATTCAATAATCTCCAGACCATTGTAGAATCTACGCTTAGAAGACAACAGTACCAGGAGAGGCATTCTGAAAGAGTGGTACTCTCAACTAGAGCTCTCAACTGGAAGCATCCATATTCCTATTCAAAAGGACTTCGGTTTTGAGCTTGTACACTCATGTGTATTATAAAACTAAGTTAAAATAAAACAAAATAGGAATTGAAGGAGAAACTCTGCAGGTCTGACAATATTTGTGGAGAGAAAGCAATTTACCACAGTGATTCTAGTGACCCTTCTTCAGAATTGTTCGTAACCTGGAAATGATTTATTTATGCTGATGACAGAGGATGGGATGAAAAGGAGTGATCGGATAGTTTGAGACCGAGCCTGGGGAAAGCAAGAAAAATAAACAAACAAAGGGAAGGAGAAAAACTGATAATGGAGACCACGAGTAGATGAAAGATGGTTGTGCTGAAAGAAGACCATGCCTTGACAGGATATGATATGTGGGCGTGGGTAAAGCAACTGAAACTTAGTCTATTGGCTCTAAAATTATTGAACTTGACATTGAGCCCTGAAGGCTACAGAGTCTCCAAATGGAAGATGAAATGCTGTTCTTCCAGCTTGTGCTTAGCTTTTCTGGAACACTACAGCAGGTCTGACAGCTAACACACCTGTGCACTGTTTCTCTAATGTGTTTCTCATCTTAAGTACATCACCCTGGAGACCATGCTGTCACCTTGCTAGGCTTCAAGTGATGGAATGTCCTTACAAAACATCTCTAAAACATTCTAGAAACCTACTTTTTGGACGATGGCTTTGGTTATCTGGTTTAGCAACACTTTATGTGGTTGAATGTCAATTTTCACAGATAACATCCTGGAAAGACATTGAGATGCTTTACTACATTAAGCTCACTGTATAAATCCACATTCTTGTGCCTCTGTTCTCATTTTGTCTGTAGATTTTACACAAGTAAACTTTGGGCAGATATAATCCATCTTATAATTGACTTCGAGCCACAGTACCCAATGTTCCTAAATTAAGATCTTGCATGCAGTGATTTATCATGACATCTATATAGTCGATTTTGCTGCCAATAGCCAAAACAAAATTGAAGATTTTATTCTGAGCAATGTGTTTTTTAGAAAGACAAATGGCTGCTGATGAACTCTTTCTTGCCTGAGAGAATTGAAGGTTGGACAGCGTACAGTTGCGGTTGTGAGAGCCTGCCCTTAAATTTGAAAAGATAGCATAAAAGCTATTTGGAAAAAGCATGGAATATTTTTAAAAGGTAATGGTTGGACACTTCTATCAGTGGTTTGACGTTTCAAATTATAACTAGTCATTTATTTTAGTTTGGTGGTTGGCATCCATAGTCTAGGTAAGAATATGCACATTTTAAAAAAGACATTTTTGAGTCTTACCCAGTACAGCTTGCAATAACTTCTCTTTCAACCTGTGACTAAACACTATTCATATGTATAGTTTGGGATGTGACAAAGATGTGTTGGTTTGGACATGAAGCAACTGTGAGATAATATTTTGGAACTTTTGAAAAGTGCCAGGTGAAAATTGCATCTGTTGATTTTTGCCTCTTATGGAGTAAACTTTGCTTTTTAGATTTTTGAAGTCTTTGTGCTATCATTTGAAGACTGATCATTTCATGAAACACTTTAGACTTTATAAAATATTCTTTTCAAGGAAATAAAATACTATAAATGCTGAAAATCTCGCATGCAAACAGAAAAAGCTGGATGTATTAATTAAGTATTATATCACCTGTGTCAAAAGAAAAACAGAATTTATGTTTGTTCAATGACTATTTGCCACAGTTTCAGTGTTAAAACTAGATTATCTGCTTTATCACAAGATACTAAATGCAGCCAAATATATCATATATCTCAACTTACTCTTGTACTCACAGGAAATTGAAAAGGTTTTTCTGCACTCTAAAGGCTGGACTAATAATCCTGAGACCCAGGAAGTGTTTTGGGTGCATAAATTCAGATCCCACTGTGACCGATGATAAACTTTAAATGCAATAAAATCTGGAATTGATAATCTAATGATGACCATAAAACTGCTGTCGATTATTGTGAAACAATAATGTGGTTCACTAATGTCCTTTAGGGAAGGAAACTGTTGTCCTTCCGTGGTTTGGCCGACATGTGATCCAAGCTAAGTTGACTTGGATATGTACACTAAAATTGGATTTGTAGTGGACAGCGAAGAAAGTTACTTTAGATTACAACAGGATCTTGATCAGATGGGCCAATGGGCTGAAGAGTGGCAGATGGAGTTTAATTTAGATAAATGTGAGGTGCTGCACTTTAGGAAAGCAAACTTTAGCAGGGTTTATACACTTAATGGTAAGGTCCTAGAGAATGCAGGTTCATAGCTCCTTGAAGGTAGAGTTGCAGGTAGATAGAATAGTGAAGAAGGCATTTGGTATGCTTTCCTTTATTGGTCAGAGCATTGAGTACAGGAGTTGGGAGGTCATGTTCCAGCTGTACAGAGCATTGGTTAGGCCACTTGCGGAAGGATGTTGTGAAACTTGAAAGGGTTCAGGAAAGATTTACAAGGATGTTGCCAGAGTTGGAGGTTTTAAGCTATAGGGAGAGGCTGAATAGGCTGGGGCTGTTTTCCCTGGAGCATCGGAGGCTGAGGGATGACCTTAGAGGTTTATAAAAGCATGAGGGGCATGGATAGGGTAAATATACAAAGTCTCTTCCCCAGGGTGGGGGAGTCCAGAACTAGAGGGCATAGGTTTAGGGTGAAAGGGGAAAGAGACCTATGGGGCAACTTTTTCACAGAGAGGGTGGTATGTGTATGGAATGAGCTGCCAGAGGAACTGGAGGAGGCTGGTACAATTGCAACATTTAAAAGGCATTTGGATGGGGTATATGAGCCAAGTGCTAGCAAATGGGACTAGATTATTTTGGGATATTTGGTCAGCATGGATGATTTGGACCGAAGGGTCTGTTTCCGTGCTGTACATCTTCATGACTCTATGACTCTTAACTGCTCTCTGAAATGACCTGGCACTTGTTTTATTCAAGGGTAACTCTGATTAGGCAGAACATGCTGGTCTAGCCAGTGACTCCTACATCCCAAGAGTGAATTTAAAAAGAGTGGAAATGATGCATGGGTGGGGTCCTGCTGCAGAGCCGGAAATAAAAGGTACTCCAAAGAGTTTAGCAAGTTCAGTCACTTGTGAAAGGCTTTATTTTCTTGCTGTCTCCTCCCTGCAAAATAAAAGTTTTCTTCCAAATGAGCAGTTGGAAAAGATGTCATCAAAAACAGGGACCCAACATCAATCGGATGAGGAATGGAAAGGGCAGCAATTTTCAGTTGTCTGGTCAGTTAGATTAAAAGCTATGCTATACATGGGACCTAACATTACAATTTACAGGCTGCTTGAGTCGTGTTTTCAGAAGATGCCTATTTGTTTTATTATGTTTTTGTTTAACAAAGAATAAATTGAGTTTTGAGAACATGAAATTCAGTGGACAAGATTGCATGAGCTAGTTTGGCCATTCAACTATTTAGGTGTCATTTATCAATAAGGTTTGAGATGCCTATGAAGTGTGCATGTCCAGAGTATAATTTGAGTTCGATGTGAATTTTGTTGTTGAAAGATGAAGATAAATTTACTAATTTAGCTAGCCTTTTCCAAAAAAAAGCTAAGCAATACATGAGACTCACTGTGCAATGACCAGCCCAATTTTCAAGGTTTCAGAGGACAAAAAGGTTAAAAGTTTCCATTGTAAGCTTTAATTTCTTGAACCTGGATTCAAATCTGACCAGTGCCTTTAGATTGCACTTCTCACTTTGAGATTTGAATGTTTTTAGTCAATGAACTGGGCTCCTTGTAATTCTGGCTCCACAATGTTAACTTTAGCTGAGAGCTTACCTGTTCATTATTCTTCTTGCGACATCAGCTGATCACCCTCTTTGGAGCTTGCTCGCCCCAGAACTTTCACATCAGTTTACTTCTAGCTACAAGAGAAATCTGAGTTTTAAAACCAGCGTTTCTCAACCTCCCCTGTATTTCTAAATAAATAACACCATAGTTCAATTGTCAAATCTTAATTTTATCTTGATTTTCATTCGATGTTTTGAATCTGTGAAGAGACGTGAGGGTTGTATTATCCAATTCTCAAAGCAAAAGTTCAAATTCAAGAATATCATGGAATAAAAATAGAGTTCGACTTGTTCATTCATTCTTAGTCTTAATTTTGCCCTTTACTTTGTGCTAAGAGTCCTATTGTGATACAGCAGCATGTCATAGAGTCATAGAGATGTACAGCATGGAAACAGACCCTTTGGTCCAACCCATCATGCAGACCAGATATCCCAACCCAATCTAGTCCCACCTGCCAGCACCCAGTCCATGTCCCTCTAACCCTTCCTATTCATATCCCCATCCAAATGCCTCTTAAATGTTGAAATTATACCAAATTCCACCACTTTGGCAGCTCATTCCATACATGTACCACCCTCTGCATGAAAAAGTTGCCCCTTAAGTCTCTTTTATATCTTTCCTCTCTCACCCTAAATCTATGCCCTCTAGTTCTGGACTCCCCAACCCCAGGGAAAAGACTTTGCCGATTTACCCTATCCATGCCCCTCATAATTTTGTAAACCTCTATAAGTTCACCCCTCAGCCTCTGAAGCTCCAGGGAAAACAGATACCCAGCCTCTTCAGCCTCTCCCCATAGCTCAAATCCTCCAACCGTGGCAACATCCTTTGTAAAACTTTTCTGAACCCTTTCAAGTTTCACAACATCTTCACAACATAGGAAGGAGATCAGAATTGCACGCAATATTCCAACAGTGGCCTAACCAATGTCCTTTACAGCTGCAACATGACCTCCTGACTCCTGTACTCAATACTCTGACCAATAAAAGAAAGCATACCAAACGTTGTTTTCACTATCCTTTCTACCTGCGACTGCACTTTCAAGGAGCTATGAACCTGCACTTCAAGGTCTCTTTGTTCAGCAACACCCCCGGGACCTTGCCATTAAGTGTATAAGTCCTGCTAAGATTTGCTTTCCCAAAATGCAGCACCTCACATTTATCTGAATTAAACTCCATCTGCCACTTCTCAACTCATTGGCTCATCTGGTCAAGGTCCTGTTGTAATCTGAGGTATCCTTCTTCGCTGTCCACTACCCCTCCAATTTTGGTGTCATCTGCAAACTTACTAACTGTACCACTTATGCCCGCATCCAAATCATTTATGTAAATGACAAAAAGTAGAGGACCCAGCACTGATCCTTATGGCACTCCATTGGTCACAGGCCTCCAGTCTGAAAACAACCCTCCACCACCACCCCCCTCTGTCTTCTACCTTCAAGCCAATTCTGTATCCAAATGGCTAGTTCTCCCTGTATTCTGTGAGATCTAGCCTTACTAATCAGTCTCCCATGGGGAGCCTTGTCGAACACCTTACTGAAGTCCATATAGATCACATCTACCGCTCTGCCCTCATCAATCCTCTTTGTTACTTCTTCAAAAAACTCAATCAAGTTTGTGAGACATGATTTCCCACACACAAAGCCATGTTGACTATCCAGAATCAGTCCTTGCCTTTCCAAATACATGTACATCCTGTCCCTCAGGATTCCCTCCAACAACTTGCCCACCACTGAGGTCAGATTCACAGGTCTGTAATTCCCTGGCTTGTCCTAACCACCCTTCTTAAACAGTGGCACCATGTTAACCAAGCTCTAGTCTTCGGGCACCTCACCTGTGACTATCGATGATACAAATATCTCAGCAAGAGGCCCAGCAATCACTTCTCTAGCTTCCCACAGAGTTCTAGGTACACCTGATCAGGTCCTGGGGATTTATCCACCTTTGTGTTCCAAGACATCCAGCACTTCCTCCTCTGTAATCTGGACATTTTGCAAGATGTCACCATCTATTTCCCTACAGTCTATATCTTCCAAATCCTTTTCCACAGTAAATACTGATGCAAAATACTCGTTCGGTATTTCCCCCACTTTCTGTGGCTCCACACAAAGGCCGCCTTGCTGACCTTTGAGGGGCTCTATTCTCTCCCTAGTTACCCTTTTGTCCTTAATGTATTTGTAAAGACCCTTTGGATTCTCCTGAATTTTATTTTCAAAGCTATCTCATGTCCCCTTTTTGCCCTCCTGATTTCATTCTTAAGTATACCCCTACTGCCTTTATACTCTTCTAAGGATTCACTAGATCTCTCCTGTCTATACCTTACATATGCTTCCTTCTTTTTCTTCACCAAACCCTCAATTTCTTTAGTCATCCAGCATTCCCTATACCTGCAGGCCTTTCCTTTCACCCTAACAGGAATATACTTTTCCTCCAAATCAATGAGGAACACCACGTGATGTTTGCCAGTAATTCAAGAAAGTGAATCTGATTGGAACTAGCGACCAGTTTTGTTGATTTGATAAAATTTAATTCAACTGAAGCTACTTTATTTGAAAATAAAAATCAATTTTAATATGGTGAGACGAACAGAAGCACAATTATACAGTAGTGGGATCATAGACATGTACATCATGGAAACAGACCCTTCAGTCCAACTCGCCCATGCCGACCAGATATCCTGAATTAATCTAGTCCCATTTGCTTACACTTGGCCCATATTCCTGTCAACCCTTCCTATTCATATCCCCATATACCTATCCAGATGCCTTTTAAATGTTGTGATTCTATCAGCCGCCTCCAGTTCCTCTGGCAGGTCATTCCATACTCGCACACCCTCTCTGTGGAAAAAGTTGCCCCTTCGGTCCATTTTAAGCCTTTTCTCCCCCTCATCTTTAATCCATGCCCTCTAGTTTTGGACTCCCCTCCCTTGTCTTTTTACCCCTCATGATTTTATTAAACCTCTATAAGGTCACCCCTCAGCCTCTTGACGTCCCAGGGAAAATAGCCCCAGTCTATTCAGCCTCTCTCTGTAGCTCAAATCCTTCAACCCTGGCAATGCCCTTGTAAGTCTTTTCTGAATCCTTTCAAGTTTCACAACATCCTTCCAATAGCAGGGATAGCAGAATTGAACACAGTATTCCAAAAGTGGCCTGACCAATGTCCTGCACAACCACAACATGGCCTCCCAACTCTTGTCTTCATTGATCAGTGCATTGAGTATAAGTGTACTAAGTGCCTTTTTCACTATCCTGTCAACCTGCAACTCTACTTTCAAGAAACTATGAATTTGCACTTCAAGGTCTTTCTGTTGAGCAATACTGCTCAGGACCTTACCACTAAGTGTTTAAGTTCTGCCATGTTTACAGTTTTTGCTCAAGCTCCTTTTAAGCTTTGTGCTGGGATCTATTTACTCCTGTCAGTTCGGTAATCTGAGTCTGGTGGCAAAGAAATGAGAATGCAATAAAGAAATTTTCATCTTTGTATAATAAAAGGATGAGATCTCGTGAAAGCTGTCAGTTTAGAGGAGGTATTGAAGTCAGATTAGCAGTGAGGAGTGCTTTGAGCAAAGAAAGAGGCTGTCTAAACTATTGGCAGAACTCTAAGGTTTGAGAACTGTGTCTCAATTCTTTTTACATGCTCCGAATTCACTCTTTATGGTTAGATTGCCAATGTATTTGGATTTTTTATGAAAAACTGCCCCTCACAACAATTTTAATTCTAGCCCTTCATGACTTCTTCATGCTCAATTTTAGTAATTAATTTAATGTACCTCATCAATGTTAACTTTGAGAAAACACCTCTGGTTTCTTCTTCTCGCAAAATAGGCAACTGGTGATTTTCCCCTAAATTTTCATGTGAATCATGGCTCGTTTTGGAAAGCGATTCCACTCAGTTTACATCCCAATTGACATTCACATTTTGGAAACACATTATTCCAAATTATTTTTGCTTTGTATATCTTGTGGGAAGTACAACCAGGTTAAAAAAGAAACTTGCAGTGCACCTTTAATGTGAAAAAATATTCCAAAGGTATGTAAAAATTGGAAAAGCATAAGTTGGGAAAGATTTTATGGAAGATTTGGAGGAACAGGAAAACTCCAACAAGGTCTTTTTCGATTTTTACATCTAACTCTGTTACCTGTTGTCTGATTTAAATTTTAATAATGATGAACGTTATTAGTCTCATTGTTATCAATGCAAAATCTGTGCATTTACATTTCTGTGTACTGTGAATTATAACTTATAAGTTGATCTGTGAAGCTATGAAAAAGCCTTTGAAAAATAGGTGTCAGCTTAGACCCCATATATCAATTGCAGATCACCAGTATTGATCCAGCAGGGTCTATTTCTCTTTCAGTTGTTTTGCGTGATCTGCTGTGTGTAGGTGTACCTTAATATTCCTGTACATCATCTTGACGACATGGACCATATTGCTTGCTTGTTTTCATGCATCACCTATGAGCCAAGTTTAAAACTTAGCATGCATTTTTGAGCTGAAAATTGAGGCCAACTGCTAATTGGATGGAGGGCTAAACATGCATTTTGCTACTGAGAAAATAGGATGGCCTTTTGTGTTGGTTGGCTTATACTCCATGATCGTGAATAATGATCAGGAGTTAAGATTGTTTTGTTTTCATAGTTTTCTAATTGCCATCCTGGTTGAGATCAGCAAACTCCGTCTTTTCCGTGTGGCTCAACACCGTGTACTAGGCATTCTCTGCCTTCGCAAATGGTGCAGTTCCATTATACTGGTGTTGTTGGACAGACAGCAGATGTTCTAATTTGATACTTAAGGTAATATGTAGAATTGTACCTTTATTTCATAGAAAATTAACAGGAAACCAGCGCAGTGTCATACCCTGCTCCTGCTTAATTCTTCTGGCCTGCCTCCTGTTCTGCTTCCATTATTGTTGTTAGGAGTCCCATAGAGAATAATTTTTGGAAAAACAATAATCCAGTTGCTCTTTATCCAAAATCGGAAAGCAAGTTTTCTGGTGTCAGTGAATTTGAACTGCATACCATTACAATTTGAGTCATGTGCTTAATGAGGCATGGCAGTTGGAAAATAAGTTATAAATTTGATCTGTAAATGCCTTAAAATGCATATATATTTTTGAACCCGGAGTCTTTTAGTTTTATGCTGTAGCTATATTGTGATGGTGGAAAACTGTGCAAACAATGCTCCAACTTTTTTCCCCCTTTACGAGTAAACTGCCAGTAAATATAGGGTGACTATATTTTATGTTGGATGGTCAGTAATATATGGGAAATAGGATCTGGAGTGCAGGATTTGCTTCCTATCTCCTTATGGGACATCCTGCGCTATGTTCTCAAAGATTGTAGGTTGAGAGTTGGCTTGTTCATTAACATGAAGAACCATTGCACAAACTCATGATCCTGAGGAGACATGATCCTCAATGATGATGATAGCTCCTTGAATAGAGCAGATTATCCCCATGACTTGATAGAACTGTAATCAAAGAAAATTTAATACTTTTCAAAAAAGCACTGATTTCGACAGATGAGCAAAGGTTGCTTCAGGGATAGGTTTTGAGGAGTGGCTTAGGAGAGTAGAATTAATAAAAAGATGAGAATGAGATCGTAAGTTCTGAAATTTAGAACTTGAGGCAGTTGAATGCACAGTGACCCCGTTTCAGTCTGAAGCCCTTTATCAGGGCTCCGGCCCGAAACGTTGACTCTCCTGCACCTCAGATGCTGCCTGATCTGCTGTGCTTTTCCAGCAATACACTCTCAACTCTGATCTCCAGCAACTGCAGTCCTCACTGTCTCCTGCATGGTGAAGACTGTTGACCTTAATGCTGTGTATAGTCAGGTACTCCGCCAATACTACCACAATATATTGTGAATTGTAAACTGCATGTGTATCATGTCAAAACTTGTATTCTTTGATTGCTGGACCAAGCTTTGAATCCAACTCCAGCTTCATGGCATGTCCTGTGAAAAATCACCTTAAAACACATTGAACCCAGTTCCTATTCGCTATGCATGCACTACAAATCTGTAAATTGTTGGCACAAAATTGATAGAAGTGTGGAAAATGAAGTTAACACATATTCAACCCTTCGTTTGCATCGAAACGATGCTCTTCACCATATTAACATTTTTAAAGGAAAACTCTGCCCATGCAAATCTGAATGAAGTCAGCTTCAGGAGAGGAAAATAGCTTTCTGCTCAAAAAACTAACTCCGCATGCAGTAAAAAAAAAGCCATCCAAGAGGCTAGGATGTGTCTTTGCTTGAAAGATTCCACAAAAATATCTATTGTCTCTGTTATTAAAAAAAAATCAAGTTTTTTCTCTCTGATATTGTTTTGCTGCTGCATCTTTATGAAATCCTTCAGTTTTGATTTTTGGTTACCATTCAATCTACATTGCTTAGATTTTTTTAGAGAACCAAGAACAATACAGCACAGGAACAGGCCCTTCGGTCCTCCAAGCCTGTGCCAACACATTTTGCCTTTCTATCCTAAATTTGTCTTCACTTACAGGATTTGATTCACTTTGTCTTACAATCTTAGAAACTTCTCTTAGGTCATTCATCAACCTCTGATGTTCCAGTGAAAACAAATACAGCTCTTAGCTAAAATACCCCTAACCAAGTAACATCCTGGTAAACCTTTTCTGTACTCTCTCCAGAGCATCCACATCCTACTGGTAATGTAGTGACCAGAACTATAGGCACCATTTCAATGTGTGACCTAACTGAAAACATATAAAGGTGCAGCACATCTTGTCTATCCTTAATACTCAATGTCCCTTCCAATGAAGTCAAGCATGCCATAGATCTTTTTTTTAAACTACTGTCACCTTCAGCAATCTATGAACCGAAACACCAGATCCCTCTGCATATCAATTCTTTTAAGGGTTCTACGATTCACTGTAGAATTTCTACCTGGATTTGACCTACCAAAATGCATTACCTCATACTTGTCCAAATTAAACTCCATCTGCCATTTTTCTGCCCATTCTTCCAAATGAACTAAATCTTGCTGTATCCTCTGATAATCCTCCTCACTGTTTGCAACTCCATCAATCTTTGGGATTAATGAGGTTATACTACTGGTCTTATTTAAAAATCTTTGCATTTGTTTGACAGGTAAATAGCTTGGTTTATTCTATATTATCTTCATTTCCTTTTGTTTAATAAACTTGTGTTGACAAAACCTGCAACATTGCATTCTTATGTTTCAGCAAGAAGCCACTTAGATCAAATGTTGTTTTATCTTAGTTTTAACAATCAAGCCAAGTTTTAGTCTGGGATCTGACTTGTCCAGGGATAATATCAGTTGGGGTGATAACAGCAACAAGACCTGGTTGATACAAGACTTCGGCTGACAAGTGGCATATAACAATTATGCAACACAAGTACCAGAAAATGACCATCTCCAGCAAGAGAGAATCTAATCAGTACCTCATGACATTCACTGACATTACCATTGCTGAATTTCTCATTTTCTATATCATCGGTATTCCCATTGACCAGAAATTGAACTGGACTAACTATTGTGTCTGCATCAGTTCTGGACTAACTATTGTGCCTGAATGAGCATCATGATTTAGTGCCATACTCGAACCTTTTTCCTGTAACCTTGTAGATTATGTCTCTTTAAATAGTTATCAAAAGCCCACTTGAATGCCTCGATTAAACTTTTCTTAGTTAAACTTCCGGGCCTCAACCACTCTGTGTGAAAAGACTTTTTTTGTCGCATTGCACTTGGTACTTTTGCAATTCACTATAAATCTATGCCTATCGTCATGTTGATTCTTGTTTGAGTGGATACTGTTTCACCCTGTCGACTCAGTCCAGACTCCTAAGATTTTTGAAAATCTTGTTCTCACACTTTCCTCTCCACAAAAATAACAGCCCAAACTTCTCCGACCTACCTTTAAAACTGCAATACATTGCCACTGAAACCATTCTTGTAAACCTCTTCAACACTTTGTGCAGTGAGTTTGCATCCTTCCTGTCATGTGGCTTCCAGATCCTCTGCTAAGGTTAAACAAAGCCTCCCTGTTCTTGTCTATGTTATTATTAATAAAACTGAAGACACTGTACAATTTGTCAACCACTCTCTTCACTTGACCTGCTTTCTTTAATGCACATGTACACCTAGGTCTTTTTCTCCTACATGCAATTTAGAGTAGTTCCCTCCATTTTATACATCCACTCTTCTCTTTCTGTCCAAAAGTGTCACCTTGCACTTCCCCTGTTAGAACCTTATCTATCACGTTTTCACCCAATCTGTCAAACTTTTGAAGTTCCACACTCCTCTTCTGATTCCAAGGTTTGTATTGTCCTCAAACTTACAAATTGTCTCCTAATTACCCAAGATCTCGATGATTAACAAATAATTAGGAAGATCAAAGGTTCCAGTCCCAACAGCTGGGGAATTTCACTACAAAACTTCCTAACCACTGTGCTTTGTTTCCCATCATCAGAAAGGAGATGTCAAGGGAGCAACAGAGAGAGACAGAAGTACTTGTAATGTACTAAGCCATGTTTTGAGGTGTTGAGATGATTTTTGAAAACTACTTAATTGGCAATGGAAACTAAAGCCAGGTAATACTGTTCAGGGTATCAGTTTCACTTCATGTTAATCGTCTTAAGATAAAGTCCTATTTTATGGCACTAAATTACCCGACTCTGTTTTCTTTATCACTGCTTTGCAAGTGACTATTTGGCAATATGTTGGACAAAGCAACTGTTGCACTGAATAGCAATTGCAGCCCGTTAGGATTGATGATAAACATCTGTGACTGCCAGAATATTTAGAACTATTTTTACACACACTGCATCCTCTACATTTTTTTCAACTCTGTTCCAGGGTTCTGTTGCATTAATATGATGAAATTTAGTCTTTTATGAATGCAATTCTCAGAGCCTTTTTTCTCAATTAAAGCATTTGAAAGGGAATTAGATTATTCCTTTACATGTAACTGTGTACAGGATTATTGGAGGGGGGGGGATGGCGGTGGTGGGGGTGGGGAAGGTAGGACAAGGGCTTCAAGTGTGTTACTCATTTGGAAACCCGGTGCAGACATGATTGGCTGAATGGTCTCCATCTGCACTAACAATCCTGGGTTTCATATCCCATGTTTCTCAGGGGTGTTTTTTCACAGTTTATTGTGGCGTTGTTTATAATGGATGTACTTTTTGATGAGCCAAAGACATCGTGTGTATCTTAATAAACTGCCTTATTTATTCATTTTACACAGCACAACGATAGCCTATAGCTTTGCTACTGTTTTGTTTACAATTTTGATAGTTCTGTGTTTTCATGCTGTGATTCCCATTGTGCACCTTTTGTATAGAACAAAACGAATCAAGCTCAATAGAGTTCTTGTTTAATTGCCAACTATTCCTAGACACCGTGACTTGAATCTTAGTGCAGATTTTGTTTTTTGTCTCAGAAAAATTATTACATGGTATTCTTCACTTTTTCTGCTACTTTCTCCCCCATTCCCTGTGGTATTTTCCTGATCTGCTTTCTTTTTTATGTGACTGACTGCTCTTAGATTTTGTCGTATTGCCTTCCCCAGGTTTTTCCCCTCTGGTTCCTGTAGAACAGGAAGTTGTCTCAAATGCTTAACCCAGCATTCTTCTGAATTTGAGGTTATTGGCAGGTTGTGCAGCTGTGCCTTTAGGGACCATCTGATATACCACTGTAGACTGGTGAAAGCTAAGCACAGCCATGGCACTTGGTGCATTCAGTTAATGGCAGATTTGGAATTTTGGTTCTCAGACAACTGTTGAAGACCGTGATTAGCTTAACGCCTCTTGAACGTGGTTCTTCTCCACCCTGCCAAAGCCCAAAAAACAGCCAAGAGCCCATGCAAATGTTTTATCCAAAAAGCATAGTGTGACAGAAACGTACTTCTGCTACTGACTATTTTATCTCCCAGACCTTGAGCTTCCTTCCCTACTCATAGTCATAGAGATGTACAGCACAAAAGCAGACCCTTCGGTCCAACTCGTCCATACGAGCTAGATATCCTAGTTTAATCTAGTCCTGTGTGCCAGCATTTGGCCCATAGCCCGCCTAAATCCTTCCTATTCAAACATCCATCCAGATGCGTTTTAAAATGTAGTTGTACCAGCCTCCCCCACTTTCTGTGGAAGCTCATGCCGTACATGTACCATACTCTGCATGAAAAAGTTGTCTGTTAAGGACGTTTTGAATCTTGCCCCTCTTACCCTGAATCTATGCCCTCTAGTTCTGGACTCCCGTACCTTGGGAAGAAAACCTTGACTATTCACCCGATCCATGCCCATCACGATTGAATAAACCTCACCCCTCAGTCTATGATGCTTCAGGGAAAATAGTCCCAGTCCCAGACCAGCGGTTAAACCATATGAGGAAGCACCTACACTTAACTGCCGCAATGTAATGCTTATTTGGAATTTTGTTTTATGGCTATAATGTCCATCCTTTGACTGTGTCTTAGTTCTAGCTCATCCTTTAAACACTAAAATAATGCAACCACTTCACTTTTTATTACTCTTTTGTACCTAAGTACTTGTAGTTAAGATGGTGCCATAAAGAGGTAACATTGTAAACCTTTTCACTGTACGCCTGCACTTCTCTACTGGAGTCCAAGCGACAATAAAGGATATTCTATATTCTGTTCCATGTTCTATTTTTGAGGAACAATGAAATTTGCAGATGACACCAAAAGTGGTAGTGTAGTGGACAGCCAAGAAGATTACCTCAGTATAATGGGATCTTGATCAGATGGACTGATGGGCTGAGGTCTGGCAGATGGAGTTTAGTTTAAATAAATGAGATGCTGCATTTTGGGAAAGCAAATCTTAGCAGGACTTACACACTGAATTGTAAGGTCCTCGGGAGTGTTGCTGAACAAAGAGACCATGGAATGCAGGTTCATAGCTCCTTGAAAGTGGAGTCGCAGGTAGATGGGATAGTGAAGAAGGCATTTCGTGTACTTTCCTTTATTGGTCAGAGTATAGAGTACAGGAGTTGGGAGGTCATGTTGCGGCTGTATGGGACATTGGTTAGGCCACTGTTGGAATATTGCGTGCAGTCTTGGTCTCCATCCTGTCGGAAAGATGTTGTGAAAGTTGAAAAGATTTACAAGGATGTTGCCAGGGTTGGAGGATTTGAGCGAGAGGGAGACGTTGAATAGGCTGGGGCTGTTTTCCCTGGAATGTTGGAGGCTGAGGGGTGACCTTATGGATGTTTATAAAATCATGAGGAACATGGACAGGATAAATAGACAAAGTCTTTTCCCTGGGGTGGGGGGAGTCAAGAACTAGAGGGCATAGGTTTAGGGCGAGATGGGAAAGATATAAAAGAGACCAACGGGCCAACTGTTTCACGCAGAGGGTGGAATGAGCTGCCAGAGGAAGTGGTAGAGGCTAGTACAATTGCAACATTTAAAAGGCATCTGGATGGGTATATGAATAAAAAGGGTTTGGAAGGGTATGGGCCGGGTGCTGGCAGGTGGAACTAGATTGGGTTGGGATATTTGATTGGCATGGACAAGTTGGACCGAAGGGTCAGTTTCCATTGCTGTACCCCTGTATGACTCTGTGACCTACATTTTCCTGCAAGTCATTTATATGCATTACATGCAACATGCCTGCCTTGTACTGGTCTTTAAAAGACTCCCACATGCCAGATGTGGATTTGCCCTCAAATAGTTGTCTCCGATCCACAGTCTCCAACTCTTGCCTTATTCAATTATCATTGGCTTTCCCCCTTCATCCGAGGTCTGTTGTTGTTATCCATAAGTATTGGAAAACATAGGGATAGTGAGCATAATTCTGTAAAATGCTCCCCACCGAAACTTTGATCACCTGGTTAGCCTTATTTCCTAACACCAGGTCTTGTATGCACCCCCACCCCAGCCATTTGAAATAACCTTCTTGGACATGCCTGATAAATTGTTCCCTATTCAAACCCCTGACACTAAGGCAGTTTCAGTCAGTGTGGCGGGAGGTTAAAATCACCCACCCCAACAACTGTTATTTTTATATCTTTCCAGAATCTTAACTACATATCTTCTACCTCCCACTGGCAGCTCGGAAGTCTGTAGTACAATTCTAGCGTTGTGATTGCTACAATTCCTTCCTATTCCTGAGCTCTACACATAATTCCTCTTTCCAAGATCCCTCCGGGGTGTTCTGCCTCAATGTAGATGTGATATTCTCCCTGAGCAGTCGTGCAACTCCCCCAGCTTATTTGTATTCTCTTCTGTCTAATCTAAAACATCAGTATCTCAAATCCTGTTCTTTTTTCAACCATGTATTTGTGATAGCAACACATGAAAGTTTCATGCGTTAATCCAGGCTTGCTAAGTTCATTCCTTTTACTTGTTATACTTGTTGCATTAAAGCAAATACACTTCAAGCCTCCAGTTCTGCCAAGTTCAGCAACCCCTTCTTGACTGCGCTTCCTTTTAGCTATGTTTGCCTTAGTCTCAAGCTCTTCCCCTGTCTCTCTACTTCCTGACTTCCTGCTCTGGTTCCCATCCCTCTGCCACACTCTGGAGTGGCACGATCAAACTTTTCTGCCAGGATATTAGCTGTTCCACCATATTTCATCAAGTCCTGATAAAGTCCATTTGGAGGGGATTCCGATACTGAATCATGTGCCCTGTTAATTGGGAACAATCAGCACCAAAATTCACTCGTACCTTCTCATTAAAATCGAGATAAAATTCAGAATGCAGCCACATTTTTTGATTAGTTTTAGAATTTTTCATGGGAAGACTTCAGTGGAAAGCTATTTACATCCTTGTGCAATTAATAAAGTGAAAAATGACTATTAATTCTACTCTTTTCAGAATTCATATGTGATTCTTCTCCTATCTTAGAATAATAGCTGTGATAAATTTTAAGAAATATCTGAGAAATCCTTTCCTGACTTTGAAGTACTGAAATGAGACCCTGATTAGTCATGACTTGCCATTATGTACAGATCTCAAGCTTCAGTACATATGTCTGCATTTATTACTGTAAAAGGAGCTGAGTTTCAGAGATTAATATTCTCTTCTGAGTGAAGGATTTCAGAAAGCTCATACTGGGATAAAATATGCTTCACCTAATCTGCCTGAGGTTTGGTGGTGATTGGGCAGTTACAGCCAATCACTGATGGATTGAGGCAGCTTGAACAGGCATTTAAGGGAGTTAGTTAGTGCTGTAAATCTACTTTGTTGAAATGTGATGTTGCAAGACTGCTCAGCATTTTCTCAAATGGCTGCAGGATGGTGAATAAATTGTTTTTCTTTGAATCTGTAATAACAAATTTCTTTGTGACATTTTAGAAATGTTAATGGGATTTCACTTCATTACAAAAATAGTTCATTTCATACAGTTCAAAGATTCTCGGGTTTGAGCTACAAATACATGAAGTTCTTTCTCACTTTCTGTTGTCTGCCCCATCCCTTTTCATATATATTTACTATTAGAACATAGAAAAGTACAGCACAGAACAGGTCCTTTGGCCCACGATGTTGTGGCGAGATTTAATCCTAATGTCAAATATAGTAACTTAACCTATGCACCCCTCAACTCAGTGCTATCCGTGTGCATGTCCAGCAGTCACTTAAATGTCCCCAATGACTCTGCTAAATTTGATTGGCTCTGGCAGTTCTTAAGAACTGAGTGCCAAAATCCATTTGATTGAGTCGACTGAATGATGCCAATTGTTGACTTATGGGAAGGCATCACAATCAGAGTCAAGCCCAGTTATGTTTTTACTTGATGCCCACGTATCTGTTTTTGTGTTTGATGATGATTAGAAATGGGAATGCTGCGTCGATCTTCCCTGTATGATTCCCATCACTCTTTAGCTTTCATTAATTGTATTACAGCTTTACTTGAGACCAGGTACCAACGAATAGAAGTAGTTAAAAATCCAAGCTTTTTTATTGGGTTCTTGGTTAATAGGCGGAAGAAGGTTTACATCTGTTGTCTGCAATATGGAGGAAAATCCAGCATTGAATCCACTATTTGAGAAATGTTACTGAGGGTCTTCTCTTGATGCTTTAGAGTTGATGTAAAGTTTTGCCTGGGATTAATAATTTGTTGGAGACAGGGGTGCTGCAGATGCTGGAGAAATCAGAGTTGGTCAAGCATGATGCTGGAAAAGGCAGCATCCAAGGACTGGGGAGGGGGAACTGAATTGAGTGATAAATGGGGCGAGGGGAAAGGTGGGCAAAGGTGGGAGGTGATAGTGACATGTTGATGGGAAGGGTGGAATGGATAGGTGGGAAGGAAGGTGGACAGGTAGGCCAAGCCAAGAGGGTTAGATCTGGAATGGGGTGTGGGGAGGAGAGATTTTGAAACCAATGAACTTAGTGTTCATGCCATGTGGTTGTAGGCTCCCGAGACGAAAACTGGGGTGTTTCTCCTCCTCCAGTTTGCAGATGGCCTTTAGTCGGTGGTGGAGGAGGCTCAGAATGTCCTTAGGGGAGTGGGAGGGGGAGTTGAAGTGGATGGCCACAGGAAAGTGGGATTAGTTGGTGATTACGGACCAGAGATATTCCCTGAACCATTCCACAAGTTTGTGCTTGGTCTCTCCAATGTCGAGGAGACCACATTGAGAGCACTGGATATAATTGAGGTTGGAGGATGTTCAAGTAAATTTCTGTTGTATTTGAAATTGGGGAAGGGTGGGGGAAATTGGGGAGGGAAGGTGCTAGAAGTGGAGAAGGGGTTAGTGGGGAATCTGGACCAAATGAGGGAGTCATGAATAAACGTTCCCTATGAAATGCAGATGGGGTGGAGAGGGAAATATATTTTTGGGATAGATGGCGCAAGTGGTGGAGGAAAATGGGCTTGATTTGGATGGGTGGGTGGAATGTGAGGACCTGAGAATTATATCTTGGTTGGGGTTGGGGGAGTGGGGTTCAAGTACAGAAGTGTGGGAAATGGAAGAGGCACGATTGAGGACACTGTTGATCACTGGGGAGGGAAAATTATGGACCTTGAAGTAGGTGGATATCTGGGATGCCCTGGAGTGGAATTGCACATCCTGAGAGCAGATATGGCAGAGGGGGAGGAATTGGGAGTAGGGGAACGTGTTTTTATGGCGGAGGGGGAGGGGGGAGGAGGTGTAGTCAAGGTAGCTGTAGGAGGAGGTGGGTTTGTAGTAGATGTCGGTGTGTAGTTGGTCACTGGAGATGGAGACAGAGAGGTCCAAGAAGGGAAAGAAGGTGTCAGTGATGGACCACGTGAATGTTAGCTCTGGGTGGAAGGTGTTGGTGCAAATGATTCACTGTTCAAGCTTCTCATTGGAACATGAGGCAGCACCCATATAGACGTCGATGTAGCGGAGGAAAAGGTGGGGTGTGGTGCCTGTGTTGCTGTGGATGAGGGACTGTTCCATGTATCCTACTAAGAGGCAGGAAAAGTTGGCACCCGTACGGGTACCCATAACCACCCCTCTGGTTTGTAGGAAGTGGGAGGATTGAAAGGAGATGTTGAGGTAAGGACCCAGTTCTGCCAATTGAATGAGGGTGTCGGCAGAGGGGTACTGAGTGGATCACTAGGAGAAGAAACTGAGGGTTTTAGCGCCTTAGTTTATTTTCATTTCTCCTTTGAAGTCAGCATTAGCAACAATTGAGGAGTAGTTAACTGAGGTTTCATTATATGAATGAAAAGAAAATCTGATCTTGAATTGACTCAGTTTATGCTTGGAACCTCACCCTTGCTAGTTAAATGTTAGATACCGGAGTGTTATTGAAGAATGGCATGTAGCAGAGGCATGTATTTGAGACAAGATGATGAGGACAAGGGTTAATTATATTTTCAGTGCAAAATAAATTATTGGGAATTAAGCTTGTTTTTGACCTGATATAGTCCATTTCTTTCTATTCTCTGAAGCGTTGTAACTTTTGAGTGTTGCCAGTTTTTTTGAATTGTATATCTGGCATTTTTTTAAGTTAGTGCAGTAATGAAGTAACATTGGTTTGGTTACATATCTGCTGTGTGCCTCAGGAGCATATGTCTCAATTTCTTTTATCTCAGTGGGCTGAAGCAGCCCATAATGGAGTCTTGTGAACCTCCACAATGTGTCTTGTGAACTAGATGAATGGTTCATTGTCTTCAAAGACTTGGGCATATTTTTGTTCATTGCTTGAAGATTTATCCATCAAGGCTAAAATAATCTTTTAAAACTTCAGACTGATGGAATTCAATCAGAATGTATCAGTGAGTTGACAGATTTAAGTTTGCTGTGTTTCTGTTGTACATTTATGACCATTCGCTACATTTTAAAAGCTGAAATGGTTCACTAGTTTTCAGTTTGACACACCTGCAATGTGCATGCCCAAGTCTCTTGTGTAACACAAGGAATTTATTTTAAGCCACAGGTGTTTCCCTTATAACTGAACCTCTTCGAATTTTAATAAAATTGTGAAGCCTTCTCAGTCTGTTTACTCTGGTTTTGATGAATTAGTCTTTATAATGTTAGGAAGAAAAGTTTTTCCCACGTGGTTGACATCAAAAAAACACTGTAGAAACTAATGTCAGTTACAGCCCAGCCTCAATTTCAAGATTTTCTTCTTTAATTTCAAGTCTTTTAATGATCAAGCCATTCCCTGTTCCTGTAACCTCATGTAACGTTATATAATTTCTGTTCTGACCTCCCTGATTTTAATTGCTCTACCACTGGTGATTGTGCCCTTTGCCGCATCCCAAGGCATAGGAGCATCTTCCATGAACTCTGGGCGCCTCTATTTTCCCATCTTAAAGGTACTCATTGTTTTTACCTAAAAGGTAGGTTCCAATGACTGCAGATGCTGGAAACCATATTCTGGATTAGTGATGCTGGAAGAGCACAGCAGTTCAGCCAACATCCGAGGAGCAAAAGCCCTTCATCAGGAATAAAGGCAGAGAGCCTGAAGGGTGGAGAGATAAGCTAGAGGAGGGTGGGGGTGGGGAGAAAGTAGCATAGAGTACAATAGGTGAGTGGGGGAGGGGATGAAGGTGATAGGTCAAGGAGGAGAGGGTGGAGTGGATAAGTGGAAAACTAGCAGAGCGCTTTAGGGAACATCTCCGGGACACCCGCACCAATCAACCACACTGCCCTGTGGCCCAACATTTCAACTCCCCCTCCCACTCTGCCGAGGACATGGAGATCCTGGGCCTCCTTTCACCGCCGCTCCCTCACCACCAGACGCCTGGAGGAAGAACGCCTCATCTCCCGCCTCGGAACACTTCAACCCCAGGGCATCAGTGTGGACTTCAACAGTTTCCTCATTTCCCCTTGCCCCACCTCACCCTAGGTCCAAACTTCCAGATCAGCACTGTCCCCATGACTTGTCCTACCTGCCTATCTTCTTTTCCACCTATCCACTCCACCCTCCTCCCTAACTTATCACCTTCATTCTCCACCCCCACCCTCCTCTAGCTTATCTCTCCACCCTTCAGGCTCTCTGCCTTTATTCCTGATGAAGGGCTTTTGCCCAAAACGCTGATTTTACTGCTCCTCGGATGCTGGCTGAACTGCTGTGCTTTTCCAGCACCACTAATCTGGAGCCTACCTTTTGTCTGGTTCAGCATCAAATTTTATTTCGTAATCTAAATCTATAATAAAGACAGCATTTCGTGCAACTTATTTCGTTGCATGATAATGAGAAAGCGATTCTGAATACTACTTGCAGTTTAGACACTAATCATTCACCTCTGGAACCTGAATTTAATCCCAGGTCCAGACCATTGTCTGCATCAGCTCCATAAGTGGTCCAGCTTCTGAGTGGCCATAATGTATGGGGAATGGCCCCAAAATACATGACCATGTTTAATTTAGCACAATTTAACCTTGGCTCAATGATGGCTATGTTTTTTGTTAATTTAACAGGTCAGAGATGTCTTGGATTGAGGGGGAGAGTGAGCAGCAAGAAGTCATGGTACACATCGGTCCCAATGACATAATTAGCAAAAGGGATGAGGACTTGAAAAGTGAATATAGGGAGTTAGGTTGGAAGCTAAAAGGACAAGCAGAGTAGTAATCTCGGGATTATTACTGGTGACACAGGCTCGGGAGGTGAGGAGCAGAGCGAGTGCAGCTGAACTCTTGGTTGCAGAGCTGGTTTCGGAAGAAGGGCTTCAGATATATGGATCATTGGGATACCTTCTGGGGAAGGTGGGACCTCTATAAAGAGGGCAAGTTGCACCTGAACTGGAGGGACACCAATATCCTGGGTGGGAGGTTTGCTAGAGTTTTTTTGGGAGGGTTTGAACTTTTTGGCAGGGGGATGGGGACTAGAGCTATGGTTCAGAGGATCGGGTAACTGGTGAACAGGCAGGTACAGCGTGCAGAGAGTCTGTGAGGAAGGATAGACAGTTGATAGGGCAAAATTACAATGAGTGTGATGGGTTGAAGTGTGTCTATTTTAATGCAAGAAGTGTCGGGCATAAGGGTGATGAACTTAGACCACAGATCAGTATTTGGAGCTACGATGTTGTGGAATTACGGAGACTTGGATATCACTGGCAAGAATGGTTGTTGGATGTTCGGGGTTCAAGTGTTTAAAAAGGAATAGGGAGAGGAGTGAAAGAGGTGGGGGAGTGACATTGCTCATCAGGGAAAGTATAACAGCTGCAGAAAGGGAGGTCATCTAGGAGGGTTTGTTCACTGAGTCATAATGGGTGGAAGTCAGAAACAGGAAAGGAGCAGTCACTTTATTGGGAGTTTTCTATAGACCCTCCAACAGCAATAAAGACATGGAGGAGCAGATTGATAGAGATTTTGGAAAGGTGCTGAATTAACAGGATTGTTGTCATGGATGATTTTAACTTCTGTAATATTGATTGGAACCTCCTTTGTACAAATAGTTTGGATGAAGTAGTTTTTGTCAGGTGTGACCAAGAAGGATTCTTGACTAATTATGCAGACAGGCTGACTAGAGGGGAGACCATGTTGGATTTGGTGCTTGACAACGAGCCAGGTCAGGTGTCAGATCTCTCGGTGGGAGAGCATTTTGATGGTAGTGATCACACCTCCTTGATCTTTGCTATAGACATGGAGAGGGATAGGAGAAGACTGTGTGTATGGGAATGAATTGAATTGGGGAAAGGGGAATTACTGTGCTATTAGGCAGGAACTGTGAAGCATAATTTGGGAGCAGATATCCTTGGAAATGCACAAGAGAAAAGTGGAGGTTGTTTAGGGAGCCCTTGCTGCGAGTGCTGGATAAGTTTGTCCCACTGAGGCAAGGAAGGGATGGTAGGGTGAAGGAATCTTGGAAGATACAAGATGTGGAACATCCAGCCAAGAGGAAGAAGGAATCCTACTGAAGGTTGAAGAAGCAAGGATCGGGCAGGGCTCTAGAGGGTTACAAGGTAGCCAAGAAGGAATTGAAGAATGGACATGGGAGAGCTAGAAGAGAGCATGAAAAAGCCTTGGTAAGTGCAATTAAGGAAAATCCCAATGCATTCTGCACTTAGTGAGGAACAAGAGGATGGCCAGAGTGAGTGTAGCACCGATCAGGGGTAGTGGAGGGAACTTGTGCCTGGAGTGGGAGGAAGTAGGGGAGGTCCTTAATGAATACTTTGTTTCAGTATTCACTAGTTAGAGGAACCTTTTTGTTTGTGAGGACACTGGGAAATATGCTGATACACTCGAACAGTTTGATGTTAAGAAGGAGAATGTGCTGGAAATTTTGAAATGCATGAGGAAAAGATAAGTCCCCCACATCACATGGGGTGTACCAAACGTTATGGGAAGTGAGGGAAGAGATTGCTGTGCCTTTGGCTATTGTCTTTGCATCCTCAGTATTCACTGAAGTAGTACCAGATTATTGGAGGGTGGCAAATGTTACTCCCTTGTTCAAGAAAGGGCATAGGGATATCCTTTGCACTTACAGACCATTCAGTCTTGCATCAGTGGTGGGCAAATTATTGGAGAGGTCTCTGAAGATAGGATCTATAATTATTTGGAAAAGCATAGCTTGATTAGGGATAGTCAGCATGGCTTTGTGAGGGGCAGGCCATGCCTCACAAACCTTATTGAATTGTTTGAGGTTGTGACAAAATACATTGAAAGTAGAACAGTGGATGTGGTGTATATGGATTTTAGCAAGGTATTCGATCAAGTTCTCCATGGTAGGCTCATTCAAAAGTAAGGAGGCATGGGATACAGGGAAATCTGGCTGCCTGGATACAGAATTGGCTGGCCCATAAAAGTCAGAGGGTGGTAGTAGATGGAAAGTATTCAGCCTGGAGCTCGGTGACCAGTGGTGTTCTGCAGGGATCTGTTCTGGGACCTCTGCTCTTTTTGATTTTTATAAATGACTTGGATAAGGAAGTGGAAGGGTGGGTTAGTAAGTTTGCTAATGACATGAAGGTTGGTGGAGTTGCGTATAGTGTGAAGGGCTGTTGTAGGTTGCAATGGGACATTAACAGGATGCAGAGTTGGGCTGAGAATTAACAGTGGAGTTCAACCTGGAAAAGCGTGAAATGATTCATTTTTGGAAGGTCAAATTTGGATGCAAATTACAGGGTTAAAGTCAATATTCTTGGGACTGTGGAGGAATAGAGGGATCTTGAGGTTCGCCTCCATAGATCCCTCAAAGTTGCCACCCAAGTTGGTAGTGTAGTTAAGCCTATGGTGTGTTGGCCTTCATTAGCCGGGGGATTGAGTTTTAAAAGCCGCAAAGTTATGCTGCAGCTCCATAGAGTCCTTTTTAGACCTCACTTGGAATATTCTATTCAGTTCTGGTTGCCTCATTATAGGAAGGATGTGACAACTTTAGAGAGGGTGCAGAGGAGATTTACCAGGATGCTGCCTGGACTAGAGAGCGTGTCTTATGATGAAAGGTTCAGGGAGCTTGGGCTTTTCTCATTGGAGTGAAGAAGAATGAGAGGTGACTTAATAGAGGTGTACAAGATGGTGAGAGGCATGGATAGAGTGGATAGCCAGAAACTTTTTTCCCCATGGTAGGAATGGCTATCACAAGGGGGCATAATTTTAAGGTGATTGGAGGAAGGTTTAGGGGTGATAGGTTCTTTTTTACAGAGCATAGTGGGTGTGTGGAATGCACTGATAGCAGTGGTAATAGTGTAGGATACATTAGGGGCATTTAAGTGATCCTTTGATCGGCTATGGATGATAGCAAAACTATACCTGTGGGGTATGGAGTTCACTTTGATCTTTTGATTCGGATAAAAGGTCAGCACAACATCGAGGGCTGGTGGGCCTGTTCTGTATTCTGTAGGTCTCCAGGAGGACTTGTATCCTGGTTAAGTATCTAAGCTGGCTTTGCAGTGAAGGTCTGAGGAAATGTCAAACTGTTGAAAATGTAGTTTTTCAATGAAGCTAAATCATCTTCCTCTGAGATGCATGTGAAAGAACCTGATTAATGTTCAAAGAGCAGGATTGTTCGAGCTTTCTTTTCCACTCCACTCCAAACCTCCTGGCCAATATTTACTTTCTAATCAACATCACTAAAACTAATTTTGTGATAACTGTCTCACTCCTATTTCTGGGACTTAGAGTACAAAATGATTGACATGTTTGCTGCTCAATGGCATGTCAAATGTATTTAATTGTCTTTGGGGTGTCCTGATAGGTTCCATATGAATGCAAATTTTCTTTGCTAATTAGTATTTCATGATAGTTGTAAGAGTTGGTAAAATGCTATAATAACATACTGATCACTGTTCTTCCAGGTATGGTATGTGATATTTTACTACAGTTTAATATAGGGAGCTTTAGTCTGCATGTAAATAAGTTCAAGTTGACCTTGGTGTGCTCAGTCCTGTTGTTGGATTGTGTGCAGTAGAAAGGATGTCATTCTCTTGTAATAGATGGCTTCAACGGAGGCTCACTGATGATATTACCTAGCATGGTGACGAAACATCTGAAAGCAAACATCCAGCTCAGCGAGCAAGAAAACTCAAATTTAAAGGAAAGGTTTTTTAATGTATTCTTGCTTGTGGTGATGTTTGGCTAATGGTGAGTTGAATATTCATTTCAAAATGTTGACAACAGTGTGTGTCACCTGTAATTGTCAGCTGTGACCTGAGTATTGTTTATTAAATGGAGGGTGAAGATTTATAGTTCTTGTAGCCACTAAGAAAAATTTTTAAATTGGCTTTCTCGATAGTCCTTAGAGTATGCTGAACATGACAGTGAAAATTATTTGTGTTTAATTTTCATTCTGTATAATAGAGACCATTGCAAGAATTACATCGAACCTGGAGTTCCTGTAGCGTAACCGGGGACTGGTGTTCAACTGGCCTTGAAGCAAACCATCAGCGACTTTATTTTAAAGGAAAACTTGAAAATGTTTTCTTTATTTCAAGCCACTATCTGTATTTGTGTGCTGTTCTTTGAGTGGAGTTCTGCACTAGGGACTTCCATGTGTTTCCGTTCTGAATCAACTTGCTGCATGAATACTGTTTGGAATGCATGAATCTCATTACTGGCAGCAAGTGCATCGAGATAAACAGCATTTTATGTTTTACTCGAAGTGTTGGAAAAAAGTTCAACTAATGGAACAAGATAGCCGAGGGATCTCTGTTATAATCCACAGCGTTTTCCCGTGTTTAAGCTCTCTTTTATAAAGTTGAGTATCCTCCACATTTTTAGGATATTTTTGCTCCACAAAATCTTTGGAAATTGTTCACTGATTTCCTGTCATTGGTCATAAATGTTACTGTTTTGTTTATAACTTTAGTTTTGTTTAACTTATTTAATCTAAACACCAATTTCAATTCATTACTTTTTTTATTCATTCATGGGATGTTGGCCTCACTAGCTAGGGCAGCATGTTTTGTGCATCCCTAATTAGCCAGAGGGTAGTTAAGAGTCAGCCACATTACTGTGGGTCTGGAGTCACATAACGGCCAGACCGGTAAGGACAAAAGTCTCCTTCGCTAAAGAACATTCTGGCAAATGAAAATGGTTTCATGATCATTCGACTCTTATTTTCAGATTTTAAATCAAATTCCACCATCTGACACAGCATTTGAGTGTGAGGTGTCAAGACATTACCCAGGCCTCTGGCTTTACAGTCCAGCAATTAATGCGAATCGGCCCTTATTTCCCTATTACATTGGACTAGAACAGTTTACCATTTCAGTGCCTACTTATGAAATTTAAGTCAAAACAATATTAACTGACATTGTTATTCTCTCATTCCCTGGTGCAGAATTACCTTTTTTGGTCTCCTTGTGACTCTGTCCTGCCTTCACAAAGAGAGGCCCACATCTGTCAGGTGCAGCTCACTCCTGTTTCAGGCTGGTCCCATCCTCCAGTATGTGATAGCTTTACAGCATTGTAATCCTAGCCATCCATTTTATTCCATTAATCTGCATAATATATTGGACAAATAGCATCGAACATTCTCATGGACTGGACTTTTTTTAAGAGAAGAAAGAATTGTTTGTTTTCCCATCTGAATTACTTCGTTTCCATATAATCGGTTCATACATTACTTGTAACTGATCAGCTTTCTTCTCCAATCTTTGTCAAGTCGTTACATTGCTTAACAAAAGTAGAAATTGCTGGAGAAACTCAGGTGTCTGGCAGTGAGTCAAGCAAGTCAACTCTGAAGACCAATCACTGGGATCACAATATTAACTCTGCTTCTTGTCCACAGATGCTGTTCAACCTGCTCAGTTTCTCCAACAATTTCATTTTTTGTTTCAGACCTTCAGTATCCGTTTTGTAAATTAGATCCCTTTATCAGTACTTAGAAAATAAATGCACCATTCAGAACTCGAACATCTAATTTTTAGAATTTGGAGGTGCCGGTGTTGGACTGGGGCGGACGAAGTTAAAAATCACACAACACTAAGTTCTAGTCCAACAGGTTTATTTGGAAGCACTAGCTTTGGGAGCACTGCTCCAACCACCTGATGAAGGAACGGTGCTCCGAAAGCGAGTTCTTCCAAATGAATCTTTTGGACTGTAACCTGGTATGGTGTGATTTTTAATGTGGTTTTTAGTAGTAATTGTATATTGTAGAGTTTTCCCCTGATATCAGAATCACTGCATTATGAGTAATGGTGCTTCATCCAATTAACTCCATCTTCAGTCAATGTTGATTTTTCCCTGCTTATCTATTTGTAGTAATCCAGATGATTTGGACTTCTACAAATATTGAAAGTAGAAACAGTGTAAGAATCATTAAAATGCCAGTGCTTAGAGTCTTTTGTTTTGCTGGCGTCACTTTTGCCCTGCTGATGTTACTTTGCCCGGATCAAAATCAAATAAAATGATTTATGTGAACCTCGAATTAAGAACTGTGCCACTTCTGTTTAACATCATGTTTAATGGTAACTGAAAAATACAATTTCTATTTTTGCGTGGCATTGTTTAAAGTTGACTGGTCTTTTAAGATTAATATCCCACCCATCTTGTCTTGAGTTCAAGCCTTTTGATAATGCAATCCTGTCAGAGACTATGATTGAAAAGCTTTCATCAATTGATGTTTAGTTAATGAGGGAAGAGATATAATGAAAGCTGATGATTTGTATTGTTGCTTAATTTCTACATTGAGACACTTGCATGTTGTAGAATACGACATAATTTCTTTGTCAAAGCAAAACTCCAGCTTGAATAACTTGATTGAGAGCAAATGAAACTGTTTGTCTGGCTGGTACATATGGAACTGGACAGCCGAAGCAAACTTTGTTACTCACTACATACTCACTAAATCTAGTGGCTATTTTTCTTAGATCTTCCACTTTGCTTTTTATACACAAACTGCCACTATTTTGTAATTTTCCATGTGTGTGTTTCCCTCCAATTCTATCCAATCATTTTGCTCAATTGAATCGAGAACAGCTTATTTCTCTTATTGTCCCCAGAAATGGCATATTTCAAAAGACAGCATAACTTGTAGTTGTGTTGTGTAGGCCAAGTCATCAGATTCATGGAAATTGAAATGCCTTTAACTTGTATTTCAAGATAGAGGTGCAGTTGATGTCATCTAGGATTGAGACTTTAGTGGATTTTTTTGAATCAAGAATCTGACAGCCAAATTCCTTTTCAGGCATATGTCTCTTCTTGCCATCCCTGTCCTCTTGCTATCCTCTAACAAAACTGAAAGGAGGAGCAAAGACAAGATATATCATTAGTTGCAGCTAATGTCAAATGTTGAGTTTTTTTCCAGTTATGTTATTCTGGTAACCATTTAGATTTTTTTTCAGCAGAGTGAGCTGTCTGTGAAAATATTTACATCTCTGTTCTCTGCTGTGTTGTCCTAACTAAGTGTTGTGAATTATGGTTAATTAGTGGCTGAGGCTATTTTTGATATTCAACACGTTTTCTTGCCACCTCAGATGACAGAAATGACTATACCTCTTCACCGTTGGTTCTCCAAGTGTGATGCAGTGGTCAATGGGTTTCCTCCAGGTTGTCTGTGAACTAGTCCAAACTGCAAAATAAAAAAATCAAAAGAACTGCAGTTGCTGGAAATTGGAAACAAAACAGAAATTGCAGGAAAAACTCAACAGATCTGGCAGCATCTGTGGAGAGAAATCAGTTCTGAAAAACTGAAATGTTAACTCTGATTTCTCTCTACAGATGCTGCCAGACCTGCTGAGTTTTTCAAGCAATATGTTTTTAGCCCATAATGTAAGTGACTGATCTCCATTTCTGTGTCTGGGACTTCACAAAAGTACAAGGAAGAACCCTCATTTCCACTCTAGTGCTTTCACATCAGATCAATTCCTGCATATACTGCACAGCATGCAAGTTGCAATTTAAACACTGCTCAATTTTCAGCATTGGGGTGTTGGAGGCTCAGGTTTTATTGAGGTTTATAAAATCATGAGGGGCACAAGATAAGGTGAATTAGCCAAGGTCTTTTCCACTGAGTAGGGAAGTCCAAAAGTAGAGGGCATAGATTTAAGGTGAGAGGGGAAATATTTAAAAGGGACCTAAGGGGAAACAGCACAAAAGTGTGAAAGATACAATTCAGTGCATCTCCAGAGAATATATTGTGATTACCAAGAGAGTGGGATTGAAATATGCAAAAAGGAGTAGGCTTCAAGAGTGCATAATGTTTCTAAAATGTTGTACTTAAGTTTCAGGCATAATCTAGGAATTGTTGGGGCATTCTTTTATGAAGTTTGACATTTGAACAATTCAGTTTGTTACTGTTTTTCATCCCAACAATATGTACATTGACAACTCATGTATTTGTTTAATGTTAAAATTGCATTACATAGCAGAAACCTGCTGAGATATTTGCTGTCACAATGGAACTTGACAACCATTCCTAAGTAAAGGCTACCCTCCCCTTTTCATTATAATGTGCATGACCGCAATCAAAATGGTTCATTTTCATTGGTATGTTGTGGAGATTATGTTGGCACATGGCAGTCTTTTCCCAGCACAGCTCTACTTGAGAAGTAGTTGTTGATTAGTGGAAGTGAATACAGCTTGTCAAAAGGCTGTAATATCAGAACTGTATACTTGGAGCAGTAAACCTAACCAAATTGAACCATTTTATAAGCATTGTTCAATCAGCCAGTTAAAGTAATGCAGATTTCTGCAGAAGTTTGAGCTAATCTGATTAGCATTGAAGCTGATTGTAATTGTATGCTGGCTAAAATGTCATTCCAATCTCAGCATACAATTTCCAAATTCAGCCTCATTCAATATATGCAGCATCCTACATTAAATGTGTTTCTTAGTTCTCTATTTTGTTATGTTTGCCGCTCCTCACACCTAACTATAAAATTTTCTCCTTGCCTCCTTTGAAATTGCTTATCATTGTCTTGAGTTATGTTCTGCAGGTTCTGGCAGCCTTTTGATCCATGTCTAAGTGGGCAGTCTTAATGTGAGAGTCCATTTGTATTGACAGCCTTTTTAGTTATTGGATATTTCACAGACAAACCCAGTCATCTCCATGTTCGTATCAAAGCAATAAACTTGCTGGGATTACTGGAAAGGAATTTAGTGCAAATAGTGGTTGACTGTTTACTTCTCCATTTGGATACCAATTTACTGACATTTTGAAATAAGATTAGTTAACTCAGCACTGATCAGCCATTGTATCTGAGCATAAGGCTGGATCTGGCTCAGTTCCTTTGGAATTTCACAGGCTACATCATCAAAACCAGCAACAAATTGTGTGTTAGAGTGGAAAGTGTGCATGATCAATTGGGATCCTGAATGTCTAGATTAACCTGGACCCATAGAAAAGTTGCAGTTCAAAAAGATGCAACTAAAATACTATTCAGGCTGCCTCATGCATTGACTGAAAAAGAAAGAAAAAGAAAATAAAACAAGCTGCCTTTATATAATCCCACCTTGCAGCCATGATCTGTTGCCATGTAGGTCCAAGCACTTGACTCATAGATCATGGGGCCTTTTTAACAGGTTGTGTTTCTGCCTCCCCAACCAAAACTGAACACTATTATTCAGATGTCCACCACTCAGCCGGATACAAATGTTTCATTTCTCCTCTGAGCCTTCTATCAGTTAACATACACTGGTGCCCTGTATTAATTGACTTTTCAGCTGTATGATACAGGTCTTTCCTATCTACTTTATCTAGACCCCTGGTCATCCCTGAATGACTTATTTCAAAAGAAAAAAATAATCAACTAATCAGTTGTTTAAAAGTTTGTTCTTGGGCATATTTAGAAAATTTTGATGAAGCTCAGGTTTATCAAACATGTTCATCTGTTAATTTGCTTAGCTTGATTTGGTCTCAACGGAAAGGTATTTTAAATCAATTTTAATATTTCAATTTGCTTCACTTCAAACCTTTTTTTAAAATAAATCTCTCTCTCACACTCTCTCTCTCACACTCTCTCTCACACTCTCTCTCTCTCTCACTCTCTCTCTCTCTCTCTTTCACTCTCTCTTTCTTTCTTTCTTTCTTTCTTTCTTTCTTTCTCTCTCTCTCTCTCTCTCTCTCTCTCTCTCTCTCTCTCTCTCTCTCTCTCTCTCTTACTCTCTCTCTCTCTTACTCTCTGTTTCACTCTCTCTTTCCCCCCACCCCCTCTCCGCCCCTTCTTCCAACCCCAAGAAGGTGGAAAGGCAATAACACTCAAAACCTCTGATACAGTCACCTTCTAATGCAAGCGAGACCCTATGTTCAACTGACGGACTGCCAGAGCCAACTGCAATGAACTGAGAGAAAGTAATTTGAATTCCACCATTGTGGATTCTTAATCCACCAAATTCCTCCTTTGTTTGTGTCTTGCATTCATGATGTTTCTGCAGAACTGTCTGCCTGGTGAAAGTGTGTTGGGATTTAGAGGGTAGAGTTGAAGTTTGCATCTAACTAATTAATGATCAGTTTTACCACTTGTTGAAGGATAGGTTTGTTTGTTATAAAGAAAGTTCGGTTTTCTTGTTTATTGATGAAACCTGAGGTCAATTTCTTTCAGTTTAGTTAACGGTCAGAGTCAGGCAAATTAACTGTCTAATAACATTTTTGACCTTTATAAGACTGTTGAAATACTAGCTCTTATATTTCTCGTGGCCCTCACATTGAGCAATTGTTGAGCTACATTTTCTGAGCAGATTCCTTTGCCTTTGAATTGCACTTGCCCTGGTACAATTGGGAAAGGTACAAAAGGTGCATACTTATCTATAACTTGAAATTAATATTTTTATTTGTTTTGTATTTCATGGGAGTGCTATTTGCATGTTAAAGGTGGCCTCCCATCTGAAGTT
The DNA here is from genome assembly GCF_047496795.1 of Chiloscyllium punctatum. Taxonomy (NCBI): domain Eukaryota; kingdom Metazoa; phylum Chordata; class Chondrichthyes; order Orectolobiformes; family Hemiscylliidae; genus Chiloscyllium; species Chiloscyllium punctatum. The sequence goes on from NC_092783.1 coordinate 57,582,636, forward strand.
TGCTATTATCATAGCTACCCATCTCAGCTCCAACTTCGAATTTCTGATTGACCAGATGTTATTTTAAATTGCTACTGCCCTTTTTTAAGCCCAGAAAAGATGGGTAGAATCAACTTTTGCATTGCTAACATATATTTTTCTGTCATTTTGTAATACATTTGGTTGTTAATGTCAGTAACCCCCATTATTTTTCATGATTCTATTGTCATTGAAAATCCATCCTGCTTTAGTAAATAGAGCAACTAAGCAAGGTCGAAAGGAAATCTTTTCAATAGTTTCTAAAATTTGTTTCAATATCTTTTTCTGCCAAAAGTCTAAAGACTGTTTGCTAAACCATTAATGTTGGAAAAGAGGTGTTTGCATTTTTGAAGTTTTTAAATCACATCTCAGACCATCAAGTACCCTGAAATTTGGTAATTTATTTGCAAGCAAACTTGTCAGCCATGTTTGCTGTATAAGATTACATAAGCAGCAACAGTGAGAACATTCTATTCTGTTCAGTTTTTAATATCATTTTATGGAGGAATGTTGACTCTGACACCAGAAGGGAACTCGCATCCTTTTTGAATAATACGTTGGGATCTTCAACATCCATGTGAAGAGCCAAACCGGCTGCAACTAAATGATTAATCCAAGAGACACCGCCTTGGAAAGTGAAACACTGCATTGAATTGACATCTTATTTTGTGAGCTTAACTCCTGGAATAGAGCTGAAAACCACAGTCTCTGACCTAGCAGTACTTGTGTTGCGAACTAAGTTGAAGCTAGCAGATAGATCACGGAGTTTCTGCTGGTGTGTAGTTTATTAGAATCAGAACATTTACATTTTCCAAAGCATTTCAATGAACAAAAGCAAACCATATCTTCAGAGTAGTAGTCTCTTTCCTCAGAAGATATGTCCTGAAGTCATTCAGAATAGCAGCAAAAAGTAGAGAAGGTAGCAAAGATTATGTCCAACCTGCACCCAGGCAATTAACAGCACTGGTTTTGACAAGACTTTTGCCCTGTAAGAAAGCTTAAGAGAGGTTGGATAATTCATTTTGATGATTTTCTGAAATTAGAGACTTTGTCACTTTCGAGAGTTAATACTGTCTTTGATGGACTGAATAGTCGTTGTACTGTAATTTAGTCTATTGACTTCTAGATCATTGGTGAAACTGTACAAACATGCTCATTGTGAAGAAAAGAATCTTCTGATCTCTTTATTAGTTAAGTATGAATGTTATCACTCCATGTTCATTCCCATTTTCCTCGATGTTTTGTGTCTATTTTGATATAGTGATTGGCTATCGATCAAGATTTTGATGTGGCTGTTTTATGTGACTGTAGCACAGCCTCACATACTGGGCAGTGCAACCAAGTACAAATTTGCTGGCTTCTGTTCAACTGACCAAGTTAAAGTCTTTGATTTTCGTGTTGGTTTCCAATGGCACCAAAAGGATGAGGGGTGCAGTTTATAGAAAAAAAAGCCAAGGTGTTAAGGCAAGTATTCTACTGTGTCCGCCCAAACCCAAGATTAAAATGTAAGCTGCCATCATAAGAACTTTGAGTCTGGCTAACTGAGAAATAGAAAAGCATATTTCCTAAAGAAGCTTTACAGCCTGGGCCAACCCACTGACTCATTAGTTTGCTTTGAATGAGAATGATGATCTTATTGAGATTGTCAAGTTTTTCTTTATTTTTCTCATTTTTGTTTGAAGTTGAGAATCAAACTTTGGACACCTTGTTTTTTTTCAAGAAAAGGAACAAACCAGCAAACTAATGTTTGCATTGTAGGAACTGGACTGGAAAGATAATTGCAATTTAATTGTTGTTCGAAGATGATGTTTCAACACCAGGATGTGTTCTGCTCAAGGACCGGCAATAAATCAAAGGAAGATCGCTGCTGACCACCCTATCAGAGAGAACGTTGAAAAGGAAAACGCAAGCACAGACTGAACTAATTTTGACTAGACTTTTAGGACAGAAGACTATATGTTCTAAAGCTGCTGGACTAGGAAGTTGTTTGAGTTTTACTCTTTCTAGTTTTATATATAATTACAGCAATATTGGGTGTCCCAAGGAATAAAATCCTGGTTTATAAGAAATAAGTGAATATTTCTCTGAGCCTGTTGGCAGCTGTTTACATTGGTGCCTTCGCAATTCAAGATATAATTCCATGTACCTGGAATGCATTATTCAGAGTCCACAAGACCTTGTACTCATCACTGAAACAGTTATCAAACTCTGAAATTACGACTTTTTTTTCTTATCCCATAACTGTGTATGCCTCTGTCTGTGAGTGGACGTTACAATCAAACAAGATTGAGTTTAAATTGTACTGATTTCTGAGCTTAGAACAAAGAACTGCAAATGTTAGAGATCTGAAACAAAGCCATAAATTACTGGTGAAAGTTAACTGGTCTGGCAGAATTGATGAGGAGAAAGTAATCTAAACGTTTTGATTCTGATAACTGCCAGACCTGTTGAGTATCGCTAGCAATGATTGTTTTTGTGACATTAATTAGCTGACCTTATTATTTAACTTTGTTCTTCTAAAGTTGCATATTCATAAATTGTTCATTTCTGTTTAATTTATAAACTAGTGTTTCATATCTGTTGTTCTTAAAGCCTGATTAGGAACATTTGGACAATTTTGAAAGTCATTGAATATTTTCATTTTACAGTGTTGCAAATCCAAGTGAGTCTACTTTGGTCTGGCTTGTATTGACTGTATTGTAACAATCCATACATGCTGCAGTTGTTGTCAAAGAGGTTATTACAGGGCATTTATTCTTACTTTGCTTAAGCCTGCTGATGCTATTAGCTTTTCTGTTTTCAAATGTGCAGATTTAACAATGAGCACTCTGATCTCGGGATTTGCAGGATAGTACAGAATTAATTCCTGTTGTGGAATGTGCTCGGGATTGTTTGCCACCCATTTGCACTACACAGTACAAAGTTATGACTTGTGTTCAGGTATGCTTTAAGGAAAAATTTATGGAAGGTTGTATGTCTGAAATTCAATGTGTGGAAGAATTCAAGGCTCATTCCAGGTTTCTGCTGAGAAAGATGTTAATCGTGCCTTTGTTGTGACTGATTATCTCATCACCTTTTATAAAAATCAAATGAAAAACAATCAAACAGTCTGGTACAACTTGAATCTAAGGCTGATGTGGAAATTCATAGGAGTAATCAAGTACTGTTGGAAAGAATTGTATATTGAAATGTAGACTATTTTTGGTATTAACCTGCTGAAAGTTAGATGGATTGATTGGCTTGTATGACTGCATTAGCTATATGAATTAACTGGATTTATCAACATCCTGGTGTTATCATTAACAGAAAACCACACTAGCAGCCATATAAATATCTTGACTGCATGACTAGGTCAGAAATTGGGAATTCTGTAGGAAGTCACTTGCCTCATGATTCCTCAAAGCTTGTTCATCATTTACAAGGCACAAAACCAGGAATTGCTGAAAAAGCTAAGCTGACATGGTAGCGTCTGTGAAGAGAAATCAGAGTTCACGTTTCAGGTCCGGTGACCCTTTCTTAGAACTGGATCCGAAACATTAACTCTGATTTCTCTTCACAGATGCTGCCACACCTGCTGAGCTTTTCCAGCAACTTCTGTTTTTGTTACTGATTTACGGCATCTGCAATTCTCTCGGTTTTTATCTACAAGGCACAAGTCGGGAGTATGATGGAATATTCTTCACTTGCCTGGATAAATGCAGCTCCGATAACTCAAAACTTGACACCATCCAGGACACAGCTGCCCACTTGAGTGATACCACATCCATAAATATTCACTCCCTCCACTACCAACACACAATGGCAGTAATGCATACCATCTGCAAGGTGGGCTTTAGCTCCTCACTAAGGATCCTTCAACAGCAGCTTCCAAACCGCCTTGAAGATTAAAGGCAACATAGGAATATCACCACCTGTAAGTTTCCTCCCAGCCACTCACCATTGTGATTTGGAACTGTATTCCTTCACTGTCATCGGGTCAATATCGTGGAACTTCCATCCGAAGAGTGCTGTTGGTGTACCTATACCTCAAGAACTGCAATGGTTCAAAAAGGTAACTCACAACCACCTTCAAGGACAATTAGAGGTGGCAGAAAGTACAGGCCTGAAAAGCAACACCCACATCCCATTTGTGTATTTTTTTTAAGTACACTGCAGTGTGTATAACAACCTTATTTATCTATTTTAAGAGGGAGGAAGTGACACTCTTTAACTTGTTGGTGAGTTGAAAATGAATTTAGAAGAGTGCATTGGGACATTTTGAAGAGTTTCTTTTGTAACTCCTGGTCTCTGAGTTAAAACAGACCTTGGTGGTGAAGTGTAACGGAAGCATAATCAAGTCCGGATGTATCTTTCTCGGTCTCCTTTATTCAAGCATATGCAGGGGAGCCAAAGAACAGAGTAATGTTTCTCCTCTGAATTCCCAGATCAGTGGTTACAATATATTTTATATTGTCAAAGCACAATAGATTAGTGTTCATGAGATCCACCGGTTACATCCAGTGTTGTGCAACACGATTTATACGAAATCCTTTTTTTTAGCTTGAGTCGTCCCACTACTTGTTCTTGGCAACTTGCCTAGCCTATGGTCAACGTTTTCCTTCTCCCTGAGCATGCCCAGGCATGTTTGGACCTTGCTAAGCCGCCTTGTTCAGAATGCATCCACACACTGTGCTAACCCAGACATTTTGCCCCTTTCAGTAGGTGATGCCTTCAGGATACTCTATTTTCCCTTCAGGATCTGGAGTAAAAGGTACATTCCAGACTACTGATCCATCAATGCGTAGGAAATCAGTGAGTGCAAGGAGTTTAGATATGAATAGGATTCTGTTCAATTCCAAAAAATAATGTTGTTGAATAGCTTGCTGGTAATACATTCTTGGCCACTTGAGGGCTCTAGTGGGAATGTATGGTCGCAACATCTACACTAAGATGTAATTTTTGCATAGTTTGTTGCATATATTTCCTTTTATTGCAATTTAATAACGGTTTTGGGACATTGGCAAAACTGAATTTATTATTTTTGTGAGTCACCTAAATCTAAGTGCAATTTTGACTTGTTGCAATTAACATGCCTAAATTGCATACTATTCCTCCAACTAATTGTGAACAAGGCCATGAGAATCACAAGCATAGGATTGAAGATGCTAAATATGTAGCTGTCTTGATTTTTCTGCAGTGGTGCCAGCTGTACAATGTGTCCTTGTGTAGGCACTGATGAATGGGTTCGAATAGGACTTGGTTCAGCGTGGCTGCCATGATCAAATAGTCTTGTGGCGCTCTTTCTGCCTCCAATTATGACTGTTGATCAGCAAAGGCATGTCAAGTTTATCAGTGTAACAACCTGAGAGCAAAGACTAACAGACCCATGCAGTAAAGGCTGTTATCGTGCAGTGATTGTGCCCCTTCAACTAAACTGGAAGGCCTGTGTCCTATGTTCTTCAGAAGTATGACATAACAAGACAGGATAGACTGATTAAAAATAAAAAATAAATATTCATATGTCGACTTTATAGTAATGGAGCATCTGTGGCTCTTAAGAGAGCATCAAACCTCCTCTTGTAAATGTATTTTGGTCTTGGTCCCTCTCCAGAGTTGGCATGCTGTCAATTATTACAATTATTCTTTTGTGTCAATGGTTGCGACGAGAATACCTGCTTTTGTTGGAATTGATCGCACGAGCACTTTCTGTTCTTTCCTAAGGTTTAACACTTTTTACTTCTCTCATGAAGCAGAGAGAGAGAGAATGTTACGCTATTGGAAATCCACTATGTCATTGAAATGGCCAAATTTCAGTAGGATTCTTTCAGCTTTGTAATGTACACTTTTAGCTTTCTTTTGTTGAAATCTTTACGCAGAGAGTGGTAAGGGCGTGGAATGCCCTACCTGCTAATGTAGTCAACTCAGCCACATTAGGGAGATTTAAACAATCCTTAGATAAGCACATGGATGATTTTGGGATAGTGTAAGGGGTCGAGCTGAGAAGAGTTCACAGGTCGGTGCAACATCGAGGGCCGAAGAGCCAGTTCTGTGCTGTATTGTTCTATGTTCTAAATACTGAAGAAAACCAGTTATGTGGATGCTGGTATCTTATTGTTGTCTGAAATGCCACTAGCTAAATCTTCAGGAATAATGTATTTAGAATCGCCAATTTGATCTTCAAGAGTGGAGTCAATATTAAAGCATTTAAAAAGAACCAAAATCAATTTTTGTCTGTTAAAGAAGTAGATAATACGCATCCCAGAATGGGAAGAAGATTCAAAATGGCCAGTTCAGATTTTCAAAATTAGCATAATCTTTCATTTATCACAATATGTGAGAACTTTAGTTTCTTCAATTTGCTGGAAAAACTCAATGGGTCTGGCAGCATCTGTGAAGAAATATCAGAGTTATCGTTTCAGGTCCAGTAACCGTTCTTTCGAAGATAGACTTGCTTTTGTCCAATCAGAAATCGGGAACAGTGGATGCCACGTGTCATCAGCCTATTTCGCAATCAAGCTGAAAATGAAAAGACTATTACCAACTTTAATCTTAGATTTACAATAATAGATGACTCTTAATTACTTGTTTTAGTTCTCGTGATCTCTAATTAAAGACACAGTACAACACAATTGGCATATCCCACCAGTTGTTGAATGGTTGACTTAAATAGTTTGTACCTTGTTCTTTCAGTTCTGAAGACCGGGTAGGAATTCTGCATAAGTGTAGTTTTATTTTCATGTGCCAGTTATGGGGGTCCTGGGTTTGGGTAGTTTTAATCCAGTTCACTTCAGTTAATTTTCTCTCCTCTTAGCCTAGAGCTACTCAGGTCAGTTTTGTATTTCCATTTTTAAGAGTCAGGAGTAGTTTTATTTGTCATTTCTACCATATGCAACTGATACAGTAAAAACGAGACATTGTTTGTTCAGGACCAATGTGCTACGTGAACAACACAAATTACACGAGTACGGTCATACACAGGACAACATAAAGTGCAAAATACGCAAGACAGCACAGTAATTCCTGACAAGACAAAACAATAGGCACATTGGTGGACAAATTACAGTGGAATAATGAATGATCATTAATAAACTATTGTTTTTGCAACAATTTTGAAAAGTTATGCAAAAATTTGTAGATGGAATACAGTGTGATCATAGTGTTAAGGAGCCTGATGGCTTGGTGGAAGAAAGTGTTACACAGTCTGGCCGTGAGAGGCCAAGTGCTCCACTGTCTTCTGCCAGATGGCAGGAGGGAAAAGAGTTTGAATGAGGGATGTGTGGGGTCATCCACAATGCTGCCAACCTTGTGGATGCAGTGTGTGGTGCAAGTGTCTGTAATTGAGGGAGGAGTGACCCCAATGATTTTCTCAGCTGTCCTCACTATCCGTTGTAGGGTCTAATGATTCGAGATGGTGCAATTCCTGAGCAGACCGTGATGCAGCTGTTCAGGGTACTCTCAATGAACTCTGTGTGGAATGTGTTGAGGATGGGGTGGATGGAGGTGGGCTTTCCTCAAACTACGCAGAAAGCAGAGATGCTGCTGGGCTTTCTTGGCGATGGAGCTGGTGCTGAGGCACCAGGTGAGCTTCTCCACCAGGTGGATACCGAGAAATTTGGTCCATTTCACGATCTCCACTGGGGAGCTGTCCATGCGCAGCGGAGAGTGGTCACTCTGTGCCCTCCTGAAGTCAACAACCATGTCTTTCATTTTATCCACATTCAAAGGCACGTTGTTTTACCAGTCCATTAGCCACTGCACCTCCTCTCTGTATGCTGACTTGTCTTTCCTGCTAATGAGACCCACCACAGTCGTGTCATCAGCGAACTTAATGATGTGATTCGAGCTATGCATCCTTGCATAGTCATATGTTAGCAGGGTGAACAGCAGTGGATTGAGCATACAGCCCTGGGGGGGGGGCCCCCATGCTCAGTGTGATGGTGTTGGAGATGCTGTTCCCAATCCAGACTGACTGAGGTCTCCCAGTCAGGAACCAGGATCCAGTTGCAGAGGGAGGTTTTCAGGCCTAGCAGACTCCGCTTTCCAATCAGGTGCTGAGGAATGATAATGTTGAATGTAGAACTGGAGTCAATGAACAGTAATCTGACATAGGTGTCCTCCTTGCCCAGGTGGGTAAGAGCCAGCTGGAGGGTGGTGTTAATTGCTTCATCTGTTGAGTGGTTGGGATGATATGCAAACTGCACGGTGTCCTGTGGGGTGGTATTCATTGAGACAGGACACTGAAGATTCTTTGGCACAGGGACAGTGGTAACGGTCTTGAAGCACATTGGAACTATGGCGCAGCTCAGTGTGATATTAAAAATGACCTTGAGAATATCCAGCAGCTCGTCAGAGCATCCCTTGAGCACTCTGTCAGGGACATTATCTGGTCCAGCAGCCTTATGTGGGCTGACTCTGCATTGGGTTTTCCTCACATCAGCCATGGTAAGATACAGCACCTTGTCATTTGGGGGAGGGGGTGGTCTTCCTCATTGCTACGTCATTTTGAAGAGCTGGATAGGCTGGGACTTTTTACATTGGAGCATAGATAGTTAATGGGTAACTTTCTAGAGGTTTATGAAATCCTGATGGCCATGGATAAAACGAATACCAAAGGTCTTGTCCCTAGGGGAGGAGAATTTGAAACTAGAGGGCATATTTTACAGTTTAGAGGGGGAAGATTTAACCGGAACCTGAGGAGCAACTGTTTTACACACAGGGTGGTTTGTTATTTGGAATGAACTACCAGAGGAAGTGGTAGATGCAGATACACTCATAACATCTAAAAGACATTCGGACAAGTACATGAATAAGAAAGATTTAGAGCAGTTAAGTGGGACTAGTTTAATTCTGGAAATTTTTCAGCATGGATGAGTTGGACTGAAGAGTCAGTTTTTGTACTGTATGATTTTGCCTCTATCACTTATGCTGCAAAGTTGTATTCATCCACTAGAGGGAGAGCTGTCTGTGCATTGTTCCTGACAGACCTCTTATGGTACATAAAAGACAGTACAGCCAGTTTTCTAAATGCATTTATTCATAAAAGGTTCGCAAATATTATATTTGTAAGCTTTTTAAAAGTAGTTTGAATGCTATAAGATTTTAAAGAACAATGAAAGTTTAGTCTTTATTAATGCAAACCATTAAATTATGGTGGGAATGTGCTTGTTGAAATTCAAGTCAACCACTTCTATTTCTCCCACAGTACCACCTAACAGCAGTAGTGTTTATATTTTTCCCAGCACCCAACCAGTTTTATTGTTTCCTTAATCACAGATGGCTATTGTACTGGTGCAATGTTGGATCGTACAGGCCGTCAAGGCCCAAGGTTCCATCTCCTCTATGCTACATTGGTCGAGTAAAGTTGAGTAAAAAGAAAGAACTTGCATTTCAAAAATACTTTTTTTCATCCTCGTGACATCGAGACTTATATATGTTATTGCAGTTAAATAGTTGTATACAGCATGATTCTTTTAAAGAGAAACAAAATAATTAACCTTATAATCTATCTTGCTTACATTGTATGAGATGGAGTGGAGTGGATAGATGGGAAAGACGATGGACAAGTGAAGGGGGCAATGCTGAGTTGGAGGCTGTGTGAGAGGAGAGGAAATGGGGAAGCTGGTGAAATCTGCATCAATTCCATGTGATTGCAGGGTCCCAAGGTAGAAGATGAGGCTTCCTTCCTCCAGGTGTCAGCTGGTTAGGATTTGGCAGTGGAGGAGGCCTAGGACCTGCATGTCCTTGACAGACTGAGAGGGGGAGTTGAATGTTTAGCCACAAGTTGCTTGGGTTGGTTGGTGCGGGTGTCCCAGAGAGATTCTCTGAAGTGATCTGCAAGTTGGCACCCTGTCTCCCCAATGTAGAGGAGACCACATCACATGTAATGGTTACAGTAGATGACATTTATGGAGATATGGAGAAATTCCAAGTGAATTTCTGTTGATTGTGGAAGGATCCTTTGAAGGTGAGGAGAGAGGTGTGGGCGTAGGTTTTCCACTTCCTGTAGTTGGGAGTGGGGTGTGGGCTGGTGGGGGTTAGGACTGAACAATCCCACCCCCATGGCTGAAAACACCTGCACCAAACAACCCCACCACCCTGTGGCTGAACACTTCAACTCCCCCTCCCATTGCAACAAGGACATGCAGGTCCTAGGCCACTTCCATTGCCAAACCTAACCACCCAACGCCTGGAGGAAGAATGCCTCATCTTCTACCTTGGGGACCTTGCAACCACACGGGATTAATGTGGATTTCACCAGCTTCCCATCTCCAACTCTTTTCCACCCACCCACCACCACCACCACCACCACCACCTTATCCCAGTCCCAAGCCTTCAACTTTGCATTGTCCTCTTGGCCTGGCCATGACCTTTTCCATCTACCTACTCCACCCTCCTCTCCAACCTATCACCTTCTCCCCCACCTTCATCAAACTATTGCATTTCTAGCTACCTTCCCCTCAGCCCCACCCCCTTCCATTTATCTCTCAGCCCCTTGGCTCACAAGCCTCATTCCTGATGAAGGATTTATGCCTAAAACATCGATTCTCTTGCTGCTTGGATGCTGCCTGACCTCCTGTGCTTTTCCAGCACCACACTCTCGACTCTGATCTCCAGCATCTGCAGTTCTCACTTTCTCTTGAGGCGGACTGGGGGGAGAGAATGCAAATACTGACCAGGACACTGAAAATTTATTTGTCTTCAAATCAGGATCTTTTATATACAATACAAAAGACAAATGGGACCTAATTTTCCAACTAGAATGTCACAATGAAGGGGTGATACCTTAAACTATTAGCTTTGATTTGTGTGCTTGAATTCTGAAAGTGAGAATGCTTGCAATTAGTGAGATTGACGCTGACATTGCAGCTATAATTGATCTTGTTTCACCTGGGCTGGGGAAGAAAAAAATAGTCAAAGTTATGTTCTGACTATGTTCCAATAAGTGTAATGACAGAAAAGTGTGCATACATTATATCTTGAGAGAAAATAGATTTGTGTCATGCATTCCTTCGCATGAAGAATGACGCTTGAGTGAAGTAAAAGGTGACATCCCATCCTGGTGAAGCCAGGAAGTAATCAAGTTTCTAAACAAAATCGTATTTTGGATGCAAAGAATGTGAATGATCTTGTATCATTTGTAATGATGCTGTGGCTTTAAGAGCCATGTTTTGTCCTGATTTTTTTATAGAGAGATATTAGGGAGCACAATCTCCGAGAAGATTATTAAATTGTGAAGCCTTTGTTGCAACTTTTAAAAAAAGACACTACAATGGGTGTGGTCAAACTTCCACTCTCAGAATCAGGGATTTTTAGTTTTCAGCAGCAGTTGTTGTTGGGTCTTGAACTTGAAGCTATTTTTCCTCTCTCTCGATTATAGCCAAAAGCTGGGTGTTCTCTTCCAGGCTGTTGGATTGCATGTGAGATAAATCTGTTTTCTGAATTTGCCTTTTGCTAAGGGTTTGTGGGATGTTACAATATTGGAACAGTTAATTAGTAATAGTTACTGTTTCTATTCCAAGCTTTTTCCAAGTTCTTCTTTCTTTTGTTGTATACCAACGATTGTGTTTTAATAAAGTGTGCTTTGCTTAATGTCGAGTAATTTGGTCCATCGAATTGCATCTGGAACACAACACCTGATATTTACCTTCTTAAAATAAGATAAAGTTGGCATCAAAGCTACACCCTTAATATATTTTAAGGGGGTCAGCTCTGGTTTGGTCTATAATACCTTTAAGCAATTAATTGCCAGGTCAGTCTGTCTGGATTGATCGCTACAACTCACCAAATACTGACTTTCTCCAAATAGACAACAAGTTGAGAAAGATTGTATGCCTTTTAACTGGCTGGAGACCACCACATTTTCCTCTAATTAACATGTAGTCCACTAGAAAAGAAGGAGCTCAAATGTCATCAGATGCAAATAATTATGTGGGAGTATTCTAGCGCAAGTAATATGTGTTGGTCTCAGATGTGTAATAAATAATTTTAAATGCTCCCCAACACTTCCTCAAAAATGTGTTTTTTCTACAATGATGAACAACAAAACTAACTTGGAATATTTCACAGTGAAATTCATCCCATCTGATGCAGCATGCTGAGGAACTGTTATGGAGTTCCTCCAGGTCTACACTGTCTGAAAGATCATGGCCAAATCTATTCCACACTGCCAATAATCGAGCGCTGATCCCTGTGTATATCAATGAACTCCCCTGTGTGGAAATAGGATTTCTTTTAAAGTGGCTTGGTTTGTCATGTAAAGAACAAAACTGGAGCAAAATAGTGTTAATGTTTAGGGAATAAATGTCCAAAGTCAGAACAGTAGCTGCTTCCACTTTGGAAGTATTGAAAAAGCAATGGGTCACCAAAGGAGCTTTTATTCCTTAATCCAGTGTTCAGGATACAGGATTGTCTTGATGTAATGTTGTTCCATACATCAACTATCACCCATGTGTGACTGATTTGAAATCCAGATGTTGAGAATTGAATTTTTATCAGTAAATAAAAATGGTTGAGTTGTTCGACATAAGATACCCTCTTCGTGGAATATGTGCATGTGAACCTTCACCTTTCTTTGTGAAATGGTTTGCCAGAAAATAGTGAGAAATCTTGTTGTAATGTATGGTTTACTTGCAATTGATAGGTGAACTTGACTTGTGAAATAGATTTAGTTGTATTGTTTAGGTTGTGTGCAGTGTTTATCTACAAAAATGATTGCATGTGCCTGAGCTGATGTCATCGTAGCCACACTTGTCAGCGATTTCTTTTGGACAATACTGCATTAATGTCTTTGGATTTTTAAGTAAAGAACTGGGTTTTAGTGTCAACCAGAAAGTTGTTCTAATTCCAATTTACATCACTGATACGGATTCAAGAACTCTAAGCAAATAGCTTAAATTGTCTGTCAATTAAATAAATCCCTTTATCAGCGCACACTCTAATGGTCTCTTGCTATGACATCGGGTAAACCCTGCACCCCAGCTAATTTAAACCTGCAACACAGAAATTACTTAACTGTTCAAAAATCTGTTATAATTTGAGAGGCCAAGAACTATCCCAAAGGTCACTATTTAAAGAAAAATTAACAACTTTATTTTTTACTTAAAATTCGAACATAGAATAATTGACTAACAACTATTTACAACTCCTTTCTCTAACCTATCTTTTACTTTCCCTTCTATGATACTGGTTTGATAAAACCTCAGATTAAGAGTTACCAAAAATTCAAATTTCAAAACCAGCCAGCTGTTGAATCTTCTCTTTGTACCTTCCTCTGTCATCTTTTCCTCTTAAGGTTTCTATCTCACAGTTTGTTGATAGATAAAGGTACCTTTAAGAGAGCTCTTCTATGGGCAGTCTGCATGTGTTGGTGGCTTGGCAGTTCTCCTCCAACTGTTCAATTTGTTTTAATATTTACATCCCAAAGCATATGATCATTTCATTGGTTTTAATATTGTCGAAATACCAAATTCAAACGTAGTTGGAGTTTAGTATCTTAGGGCATAATTTAACCTGATTGGCCGAATTTGAATTTGTTTTTTTTGTCTCCTAGAAACCCAGGTAGAGCTAGCTGCTGAACTGAATGTTACATTGTAAATTTTCTAGTACTCTGTGTGTTTGCTAAGTCTTTCAACTTTCTTAAAGGTACAGTACACCTCTACACCTCCATAACACTCAAAGGTGCAGTGACCTTTGCCTCACTGAGTCAAAGGGATGCATTTGAAAAGTGAAAGTGATGTAGAGAAGAATATTGAGATTGATTTCTTCTGAATCTCATCCATTTGAGAAGCTACTTCAGTCTTGAAAGTAGATTTTGTAGAAATGTTCATACAGAAGTATGTAGTACTTAATGATAACAACAAAAGAAAGTCACAAGATAGCTTTGAAGTAAGTGAGACATTGATTCAAACCAAATGCAAAGTGACATGTTTGTTCAACCAGTGAGTGATTTAAAACTCCAAATGAACTTAGTTATTAAATTAGATGCAGCACTAATGGTAATGGAGGGTCTTTCTAAATGGCTGAATTAAGGTTCAGATGATCTTTTTTAGATATGAAGTTGAAGGCATGTACTGTACCTTTTAAGAGAGAATGAGAGCTGTTTTGCACTGAGAGCTTGCAAGCACCTGTTATGTAACTGATTAGCAGTCTGAGTGGATACTGGAAAATTGAAAATATGTAACATTTGGCTATAAACCACATATCTCAGTTGTTTTGACCACCATTCTAATCTAACCAATCAGTTTAAACTATGCCGCACGATATTAAAACCCATTCAAGTTTGAATTTATTGGTTCAACGTTATCAAAAACAATGAGACAATCCGATGTTTGGGGTGTAAAGAAGCCAGCATTTTGAGAGTTAGCTAGAGGGAGTGACCAATCCAATCGCCAGAGTAACTGCAAGCAAAACACTCTCTATCAAAAGTACCTTTTTCATACGCAACATTGTTGCAGCAAAAGATAGAAGACAATCCAGGAGATCTATAGCCAGAAGAAGACAGACACTGGAGACGACAACCACTGTCTGGTTTCAAAAATTAAGTTGGTATAATTTTAATATGGGTTTTTATCAGAACAGTATATTATTATAGAATGGGAGGTAGATAGCAGCCATTTAAGAGAAAGGAGGCTTAGAGTAAATGGTTGTTTAATAATCATTTGTAGAGTTAAAGAATAAATTGATATTTATTTTCTTTAAATAGTGGAATTTGAGAATTCTCTGTCACTCGTACTCTAACAGATTAAGAGGCAAGGTGAGCTTTTAATGGAAGGATTCCCCACCGTGTTATAACAGAAAACCTTGTGAAATGATGGAATTGAGTAAATGTGAGAGTTGAGTTTGTTAAGATCAAGGGAACTATTCTTCAGTTGCTGTTTATTTGCTGCAAAAAAGGAAAATGTGTGGTTGTTGCAAGTATTACTGGTATTACCCCTACCCTCCATAATTCTTCCACTGTTAGATTAGAGGTGTTGAGCTCAGTTGTGGTATTCCCCAGTGTTTCTCTGTTTGGGATCAACTAATTTAAGGATAGGATTGGGAACGCCCATGCTTGGCTCACTGCCATAGTTCAGGGTGGATTTGCCAAGTAAGGCAAGGGGGAAGACTTGTTGACATGTGTTCCTTGTAATTCTGACATACTATTCTAAAATTTAGTATCAGTTTTAAAATTGAACATTTCCTTTAATTTCTAAATTTGTTGACAATGTTAAAAATAATTTATAACAGGCACTGTTTCTTCAAATCTCTTTGCAGACCTGTTCTTAGTGAAAATTACTGCTATATCAGATTTGTTTTTGGAAACTGTGGTATGTTACAATGCAGTGTAACTGTGAGCATATGAAAGCATTTATTTTCCTCACTGGATTTCAGTAAAGCAGTTGTTTGATGTTATTGTACTGCCAGCTTGAGAGGGAAAACACTTAGTTGAACTGTTGGGGACTTGGTCTTCAAAATGTATCATGTGTCTGGGAAAGTGTTGCACGAAGAGAATTTGATCTTTACAACTTAACTGAAGTGCCAATCATTTGATGAAAGCGCTGAATGAAGGTTCTTGTAGAAGCTACATGGTGTACCTGTGAATAAGAAGGGATTAAATGGATGTCGAAGTAGGACAGAGCAAGATTATTCTGGGAGGAGGAGGCTTCAGTTGGGTGAAAGCACTGCTGTAGCCCAGTAGAACCAATGGCCTATTTCCATGCTGTGAGTTCTGTTTAATTTAATTCAATTTTAAAAGTAACATTGAAATCAGTAAGCTAAGTAAATTGGAATGGCAACACTGGAAAATAAATTCACCTGTTCTTCCCTCCCCAGTTTTAATAAATCAGTTATGAACTAGTGTTTTAAGCCACATAAGAATAGAAGGTCACTCAGAATATATAGATCAATAAAGTCTTCTTTGTTTAGTATGAAGGTGAACAAAGTGAAAACAATGGATCTGTGCTGACTGCCCTAAAGTTTATGTTATGCTTGTTACCAGTGATATTTTCCCTACCTCCTCTCATCTGTCAGAAGGGGCACCCATTCACAAAGGGCATCTATTTGTATCTTTGTTTTTGATATAATATTTTTACTGACTCCAGTAACGGTTCCTTTGATACATTTTCTTTTTTATTACCTGATTATTCAAAGATGATCACAATTCTCCTTCTTCTAATACATTCACCCACCCATCCACACTTATCAAACTGTAAATGAAATCTTTTGTCTGTGCTTTTAGTATCTCCCAAATGCTCACTCTCCATTGTCCCACTTTTTTTTTGATTAATGCCTTGTTTGGACCCAACTCATCCAAACCCCAACTGCATTTGGGCCTTCCACTCATACATCACCTCCATACTTCGTGACTTCTACTGGCTCCCAGTATCTAAAGGCTTTGATTTTAAAATCCTGGATTCTTTCCATCAGTCTCTGTCTAGCTACTTCCCACATTCTCTTAAACTGTCTTCTTGAAACTCATTCTTCTAACCATGTTTTGGATATTCATTCCTTATCTTGATTAAGATATGCCTTTCTTCTCGAGGTACAGCTGGTCGTAGCTAGTAAAGCTGGATGGAACAGCAGATTATTTAGAAATACATAATATGATCAAGCAGAGTCAGCACACATGTAACATGATCAAGCAGAGTCAGCATGGCTTCACATTGGGGAAATCATGCCTGATTCTTAGAGGAGGTAACAGGCAGGATAGATGAAAGGAAAGCAGTGAAACTGATATATTTAGATTTTCAGAAGGCATTTGATAAGGTACCAGACACTAGGCTCCTTAAAAAAAAGAAACTGACGTATTGGGAACAGTGCTTGGTATCTGTGTGAATGGCTTAGCTAGGTACAGCTTCTGTGGCCAGTTATATAAAACTAGAAGATGTATGAGCGGAAGTAGGACATTCATTCTATCAGCTCTGCTCTGCCATTTGTTGGACATGACTGGTCTGATAATCCTCAACTCCATTTCTTCACCTTTTCCCCATGACCCTCAATTCCTTTATGCATTAGAACATAGAACAATACAGCACAGAACAGGCCCTTCGGCCCACGATGTTGTGCCGAACATTTGTCCTAGCTTAAGCACCTATCCATGTACCTATCCAATTGCCGCTTAAAGGTCACCAATGATTCTGACTCTGCCACTCCCACAGGCAGCGCATTCCATGCCCCCACCACTCTCTGCGTAAAGAACCTACCCCTGACATCCTCCCTTTACCTTCCATCGTTCACCTTAAATTTATGTCCTCTTGTAACACTCTGTTGTACCCGGGGAAAATGTCTCTGACTGTCTACTCTATCTATTCCCCTGATCATCTTATAAACCTCTATCAAGTCACCCCTCATCCTTCGCCGTTCCAATGAGAAAAGGCCTAGCACTCTCAATCCATCCTCGTACGACTTATTCTCCATTCCAGGCAACATCCTGGTCAATCTCCTCTGCACCCTCACCAAAGCTTCCACATCTTTCCTAAAATGAGGCGACCAGAACTGCACACAGTACTCCAAATGTGGCCTTACCAAGATCCTGTACAGCTGCAACGTCACCTCACGACTCTTGAATTCAATCCCTCTGCTAATGAACGCTAATACACCATAGGCTGCCTTACAAGCTCTATCCACCTGAGTGGCAACCTTCAAAGAGCTATGAACATAGACCCCAAGATCCCTCTGCTCCTCCACCTTACTGAGAACCCTACTGTTAACCCTGTATTCCAAATTCTTATTTGTCCTTCCAAAATGGACAACCTCACTCTTGACAGGGTTGAACTCCATCTGCCACTCCTCAGCCCAGCTCTGCGTCATATCGAAGGCCCTTTGCAGCCGACAACAGCCATCCTCACGATCCACAATTCCACCAATCTTCGTATCACATGTAAATTTACTGACCCACCCTTCGACTCCCTCTTCCAAGTCATTAATAAAAATTACAAACAGCAGAGGACCCAGAACTGATCCCTGCCGAACTCCACTTGTAATTGGGCTCCAGGCTGAATATTTACCATCTGCCACCACTCTCTGACTTCGACCGGTTAGCCAGTTCTCTATCCAACTAGCCAAACTTCCCACTATCCCATGCCTCCTGACTTTCCGCAAAAGCCTACCATGGGGAACCTTCTCAAAAGCCTTACTAAAATCCATGTACACTACATCCACTGCTCTACCCTCATTCACATGCTTGGTCATCTCCTCAAAGAATTCAATAAGACTTGTAAGGCAAGACCTACCCCTCACAAATCCGTGCTGGCTGTCCCTAATCAAGCAGTGTCTTTCCAGATACTCATAAATCCTATCCCTCAGTACCCTTTCCATTACTTTGCCTCCCACCGAAGTAAGACTAACTGGCCTGTAATTCCTGGGGTTATCCCTATTCCCTTTTTTGAACAGGGGCACAACATTCGCCACTCTCCAGTGCCCTGGTACCACCCCCGTTGACCGTGAAGACAAAAAGATCATTGCCAACGGTTCTGCAATTTCCTCTCTTGCTTCCCACATAATCCTAGGATATATCCCGTCAGGCCCGGGGGATTTGTCTATCCTCCAGTTTTTCAAAATGCCCAACACATCTTCCTTCCTAACAAGTATCTCCTCTAGCTTACCAGTCCGTTTCACACTCTCCTCTTCAACAATACGGTCCCCCTCATTTGTAAATACTGAAGAAAAGTACTCATTCAAGACCTCTCCTATCTCTTCCGACTCAATACACAGTCTCCCACTACTGTCCTTGATTGGACCTACATTCATTCTCGTCATTCTCATGATTAGCGATCTGTTGACTCAATCCTAAATGATCCAGCCTCAACAGTCCTCTGTGATTTTTTTTTTAAAAACTCCACAGATTCACAATGGTGTGAGAGAAACTATTCCTCCTTTTCTCCATCCCAAATGCATAATCTCCTAGTCCAGAACACTGTAGTCCCAGACTCTCACTTCAGGAAATAAACTTACTGCATCAATCCTGCCAAATGCCCCCAAATTTTGTATGTTTCAATAAGGTTGCCTCTTCGTGATTTACTTTCAATGACAGCTCTGGATGTTTCCACTGTTAAAGATGGTATGTTTCTGAAGAATTCCTAATCTTCATTGTAAAGCTGAAAAAAGAGCAGGAAACATAAAGCAAGGAACCCCAATCATCTCAGTGGTTATTTATGAATGAGACTTTTATGCAAGGGTAATATTTTCTGGTTAGCTACATTTGTAGCTAATGCCGTGGGAGTACCATGCATTATTTTGCAAAATTAGATTGTTGGATTTAAAATTGTTTAAATAGTATGGATTAGGTGTAAGAAATTAACATGGTGAGATGGTAAAAGGGCAAGTAGTTCATTTGTATCTGATCAGTTTAATTGAATAACTAAGCTTGTTGACTTTTACCATTTCATTTGTAAAACAAGGAACCAATGATCTTCTCAGTCATTCATGTGGCAATTTTTGAATTCATTAATCAGATGTGGGTGTCATTGCATATTAATTGTCCATCCCAAATTGCCCTTGAACTGATTGGCGTGTTAGGCTATTTTGTAGGGCAGTTAAAAGTTGAACACGTTGCTTATGGTCTGGATTTAAATGTAGGCCAGACCAGGTAAGGTCCGCATATTTCCTTACGTCAAGTAAATCAGATTGTTTATTTATTATGCAAATTGACAGTAATTTCGTGGTTGTCATTAAGCAAGCTTTTTATTTCAAAGTTTTGTTGAATTTCTTCAGTGGTAATGCTAGGAGATAGGTAAGGACCCATAGCCTTTACAGTGTCCAATGCCTCCAGCCATTGGTTTGATATGAATTGATTTGACTGAAGGCTGGCATATTTGACTCCAGAGACCTCAGGAAATGGGTTATTCATCCATTGGTGAGCTATTTCAACCTTTGAAGGTAAAAACAATGACGGCAGATGCTGAAAACCAAATACTGGATTAGTGGTGCTGGAAGAGCACAGCAGTTCAGGCAGCATCCAACGAGCAGCGAAATCGACGTTTCGGGCAAAAGCCCTTCATCAGGAATTATTCCTGATGAAGGGCTTTTGCCCGAAACGTCGATTTCGCTGCTCGTTGGATGCTGCCTGAACTGCTGTGCTCTTCCAGCACCACTAATCCAGTATTTCAACCTTGAACCCATATTTGTTCTCTTCCCCAATCTATTTTCCATTTACATTTGACTTTTCAATACTCAACTTTTCTCTTCCACTGTAAAGTTGTTCCATTGTGTATTATTAACCTTTTGGTGTGTATTATTAGTGTTCATGGAGTTCATTATTTGTGCTGGCTTGATTCTTTCTCGTCAAAATAGAATGCTTGCTGCATTTTCGGGCTACCGATACCCAACTGTATGTTCTCGTACTGCATTATACTTTGTGACATTTTGCCATGCAATTTGATTTGAACACTGGAAACTGATGATTATTTCATTACCTCTGTACCAAGGGCTCAGCAGTAAAGTACTTCCTTTGGTTCAAATGCTAGTTCTCCCATGAAGCAATGTTTGTTGGTGTGACGTGTCCAATCCAGTAGTAACGGGACAGTGCTATTTTAGAAGATTGACTGACTGCAGCAAATGTGCTATGTGTTTTGTAAACAGAAGAGGGAGAGGCTTTTACATCCCTTTTATGGTCTTGCATGACATTGGGGATTCTTTCTAAAGCAATTTCTGCATCACTCTGGTTGACTGAACAAACCTGCTTCAGCTATAGTTGGAAGATGATCAATTCTGCTTCCTGCCAGAAAGCTGTATCTAATTGGTTGTATTCAAGGAATTTCGATCATGAAAACTGCACTGTGGTTTTCCTGTCTGCTTTAATTTGGAGGCTGACTTCAGCTGATAGTTTGTGAGTGACTGTCACTTTTGGCCTGAATGGATCATGTTGCAAATTGTTTCAATGGTGAATCACCAGTCGGATTTCTGCTGTAAGGTTTGAATAGCCTTGAGTTCAAAGCGTGAATAGTCTTAAGTTATGTGGCAGAATAGGGTTGCACCAGTGAAATTGTATGAGCAAAAGAAAGATTCAAATAAGACAAATGTCTTGTCATGCCTGAACTTTGAATCATTGAAGTTGGATTTTATACTAAAGTAGGAAAGTATCCTTTTGTGCTGTGTTGTATTTTGTGTGTTTTAATGTATGTTGATACGTATCCCTCAGCAGGGTTTGGACAAAGCGTGCAGTTAATGTTACACAGTGATAACATCCATTATCTTACGAATTGTGTCGACATTTTTCAGACCTGAGAAAATTTTTCGTTGTAAATTATTGCTTATACTGTCCTCGGTACAGTGATCATGATAAATGAATATCTTTTTGCAGACATCAGCTGTGTAAATCAAGGAAAACATATCAAGCTAACATGCCACTTGTCTTTAAAGGCACTTTTAATTTTTTTTCTCTCCTACAGCAGTGTTCTTTTAAACTTTATGACAGATTTAATAAGAAGAATAATTTCTCACACTGGATAGTTCAGCTGGATTTATGCCACATGTTGTGGAAATTAATGTTGGAGTGAGTTTTTCACTGAGGGCATTAGACCTTTGTGACTTTGGCAGTCAGGGGCTGGCCTGATATCTGCCACTTGCATGGCAAAGTATCCAGTAGCATCTTCATGATGTAGACAGATGATATATAAACAGATATTGCTGAAATTGTTTTTATTTTGTGACTTCATTCTACAAAATGGTCGTCATAAAGCTCTTGTCACAGTTAGACATATTTGGAGGCAACTTGACTGGAAAATGGTAACACTCTACAGATATATTCCTGCTAGCCAGGGTTGACCACCTTGATAAGGCTGCTCAAGATATATTGAAGCAGACAGTCATGGACAATTTATGCTGGTGTTAATATTTCTGGTTTGTATTTTTGAGTATTTATAATTGCTTAAAAAGATGATTGTACATGACTGGTATAAAAAAAGTTATTATATGTCAGTCTTTTACATGGTGGACACAAATACCCACACACTCACTCTATTCAAGATTAACAATGGCTTGGTCAAAATTTGTAGTTTCATCCAGGATCTCAAAGTTAGTTCAGCATTACCTCAGAGTTATGGAGTCATACAGCACAGAATCTTTGTTCCAACTCAACCATGCCAACCAGACATCCCAGTCTGACTAGTTCCATTTGCCAGCAGTTGGCCGATATCCTTCGAAACTCTTCGTATTAATATACCCGTCTATATACCTTTTAAATGTTGTAATTGTACTGACTTCCACCACTTCCTCTGGCAGCTTATTCCATAACACACCACCCTCTGCCCTCAGATCCTTTTTTAAATCTTTCTCTTCTTACCTTAAATTTATACCCTCTCGGTTTGGACTCCCTCTCCCTAGGAAAAAGACCATAACTATTTACCCTATCTATTCCCCTCATGATTTTGTAAACCTCTATCAGGTCACCCTTTAGTGTCTGCTCCAGGGGAAAAAGCCCCAACCTATCCAACCTCTCCCTATAGCTCAAATCGTCCAGTCATGGCAACATCACAGTAAATGTTTTTTGTGCCCTCTCAAGTTTAACAATATCCTTCCTATAGGAGGGAGACCAGAATTGCACACAATATTCTAAAGTGGCCTCAACAATGTCCTGTACAGCTGCAATATGATGTCCCAACTCCTATACTGAATTTGCTGATCAATAAAGGCAAGCGTATCAAATGCTATCTTCACTATCCTATCTGCCTGTGTCTCAATTTTCATGGAACTATGCACCTGCACCCCTAGATCTCTTTGTTCGGCAGCACTACCAGGGCCCTACCATTAATCATAGAAGTTCTGCCCTAGTTTGTCTTACCAAAATGCAACATTTCACATTTATCTGTGTTAAACTCCATCTGCCACCCCTCACAATATGAAGGCAATTGCAAGTGTTTTCCACAAAGAAAAAAAGAAACCTGCTGTAACACATTACTCCATTTGTAGTATGATATTTGCATATCCTACAAATCTATGATCATTTTAATGTAGTTTTTCATTGTAGTAATTCTACTATTGTGATCCTGGTAATAAGCTTTGATCGAAATGGTGAGAAAAATGTTTGCTTCAATGTGATTATGACGCATGTACATCCCTTGGTAAATTTATTGTGAGAGATGCTGTAGTTTAAGGCTCAGTCTGTGCAATTCATCAAGCATTGCAAAATGGTTCTATTTAAACCAGCAGAAACCGGTTTATTTCAGCTCTTCTGCTGCCGCATTTTGGAAAGACAATCTCTTTCATGTTCCTTAACCACTGTTGGCAGAAGGAATCTTTGGGCTGAGGGCTTTCCACTCTAATATTAATCATGAGGATCACCGACCAGATACTTACTTGATCAGTTTTATATCTTGTGACACGTGGGATATGCAGATTGATCATTCTTCTGCAAGTGGAAGGATTTTTCTGCTTAATTCATTGCTGGGAACATTTGTAAGTACTGCATGCCTTATTGGCATGATTAAGTTAAAACAAAAGATTTCTAATACTGAGTTAAGCAATGAATTTTGACTATAGTCTCACACCATTGGAAATTTCCGCAAGCCTGCTTTCTTGAAATAAGATTGACAATGAAATATGTGGTTCATTTCCAATGCATTCTGAACATTATTCTAGTCCACTGTCAGTAGCTTTGTGCATTTTTCAGTGGATTGTTTTGCTGTACGACTGGAGTAACAAACTGTGGAGTGATTGTTTTAGTTGGTGTCAGGAATTAATCAGAATCTCTATTAATTGTGTTTACTGTTTCGCAGTATTTGAAACAATAGTTGTATCAGTCCTTTCTTTATTTAAGTGGATCCATTTATCAGACTTTTCTGTTGGTCTTGCTATAATATCCATGCTACAATATTCAAAACATCTTTGCTTAAAAATTAATAAAATATCCAAAGTGTTGTAAATTCAATATTAATATTCAACATTTGGAAACTACTTTCTGTTGAATTCCACGCTTGTTATTATTGTTCAGATGTTTATTGTAAACTCGATGTTGTCTGACCTCAAATTGTGATTTTGCTTTCAAAAAAAATCAAATAATAGTTCAGCCGATCTTAAAAGATATTAGATTAGATTACTTAGATTTAGATTACTTACAGTGTGGAAACAGGCCCTTCGGCCCAACAAGTCCACACCACCCCGCCGAAGCGCAACCCACCCATACCCCTACATTTACCCCTTACCTAACACTACGGACAATTTAGCATGGCCAATTCACCTGACCTGCACATCTTTGGACTATGGTATTATTAATACCATGAAAACAATTGTTGTTCATAGTCCATACCATCACAGATTTCAAAATAAACATGCATGTGAGACTGAAGTCTTGATATTTTCAATAGGTCAATAATGTTATTAACCATCTTAAGCAATGAATATTGACTAAAATGATGTTTGCTTTTATTTGCAGTTCTCACAGGAAAGCTGTGTGGAAACTATATAAGTCATTCTTCAATGTGTGTCTGTCTGTGTGTGTGTGTGGCCTCTCATAAAAGATAACTCGGAGATGTGTTTCACTTGTTAAGTTGATGAACCTGCATTGTTGTGAATTATTCATTGTTCTCTGGAAGCCTCTGACTTGGTGTAAGAGACTTAGTTTAGTAGAACATTCATATTGTATAATGTAATGAAATTGAATTCAGTAAATTGTCTGACATCTTAACAGTAAATGAGTTCGCATTGCACGGACACCAAAGATTGATGTGCAACTTTTAAATTTTGGGGCATCCTAGAATAATGGCATAAATGTAGGGTAAATCTAGAACTCTGGCTTGACACTGAGGTAGAATAAAATTCCTGAGGAAGTTTTGATCTGTTTCATCAGGCCAGTCCTCAAACATGCAATAATTCTTCTAAGTTGTTTCATTCGGTGTTGTGAAGTCATAATTATTTGGTCAAAATGTCAGGGATGAGCAATATTCCTGGCCCTTTCAATGACATTCATATCACAAGAGTGAATGAATAAAAAATACTAGACTGAATTTAAGCTTAGATCCTTCCCTTACAATTCCATCCAAATCCCAAAAATGAATCCTTTGTCTAAGAACAGTATTTGACAAGTATTCACATTGCTAATCTTTACAGCATTTTCCAGAAACAGAAGGATTTCCTCATCAAGGAATGAAACATTTGCTGTGTCAGCTGTGCCACAGCCGATAACCTTCTGACTTTGATGTGAGTGAGTTCTGCGGTCAAATCCAACTCCAAGACGTGTGCACAAAAGTACAGGCTGACATTCCCAGTGCAACATTATCAGAATATTAGGTTCTTTTCCTTGAGATTCTTACATAGTTGCTGCAACTGCAATACGCCAACTTCTCTGAACAGCCAAAACTTATTAAGCAATTACAAGCTTTAAAGGATCACTTAACACTCTTCACATTACTTGCAAAGCATGTCAAGAGAAGCTTTCTGAACACAGGAACAATCTTTTTTTGTACAGGATGTTACATTACCATCAGTAATGCCCCTAAAGACAACCCCCCCAGCCACTCCCCATACTCACATGCCACTCAATACACAATGAATTATTATAACCAGAAACCATATGATGAGATCATTCCTTAATGGCAAGATTCGTAAATCTTTTTTGCGAATGGTAAATCGTTTTTTTAACTATGGGGTGTGGTTAGATTCTTAACTGCAACGTTCTTATTCTTTCTGAATTGTAGGCAATGGCAATGTAAATTGACTCTGAATAGCCTGAGATGGCAATCTAAATATTTTGCCGTTCTACCTGTAAAATAGAGAAACAAATCACCCATTCCCCGGGACATCCAGTTTCTTGAAGATCAGCAGAACAGATTATCTCCTTAACATCTAATTCTGTCCTTTTATCATTCAATGAAAACCATCTAAATGGAGGATGAGAAAGGCGCTACCAGCTTATTCATAAGAATCTGACAGCCAGTATTTGAGCAAGTTATTGACATACAATATACAATGACTAAAGTCACAACAGTTACTAGCCCATTCAGTAGATAGGATCACCTCCCCCCCCCCCCCCCCCACCCCCCCCCACCTTAAAAGTGGAAAAAATGTTCACCTAGAAAGTTCTTAAATCCACAGTCCTTAGTGACCACTCCACCCCCTCCAAGTTGGGTGGAATCTCCTTCAGTAAACTCCAATCAGAAAACAAAATACAGTATGCCCTTGTGCATCACTCCACGGAGAAATCTGAATTAGATTAGATTAGATTAGATTACTTACAGTGTGGAAACAGGCCCTTTGGCCCAACAAGTCCACACCGCCCCGCCGAAGCGCAACCCACCCATACCCCTACATCTACCCCTTACCTAACACTACGGGCAATTTAGCATGGCCAATTCACCTGACCTGCACATCTTTGGACTGTGGGAGGAAACCGGAGCACCCGGAGGAAACCCACGCAGACATGGGGAGAATGTGCAAACTCCACACAGTCAGTCGCCTGAGGCGGGAATTGAACCCAGGTCTCTGGCGCTGTGAGGCAGCAGTGCTAACCACTGTGCCACCGTGCTCTTGGATAAGAGCAGTTAAATATGTAACAAAACTGACGAGACTTCTATCCTTGCGGAGATGCTTCAGATGGATGATACCAGTACATCTGAGCGTGAAGTGCGGCAGCAGCAGGGTAAGTGAACGCAGCATTCTTTGCTGCTTTTGCTCCCATTCTGCTGTTAACTGGCTGTTTTGATGTTAGCTTATCAGTGAACCTTCATATCCCTTAAATGATCGAAAGAGAAGGTAAAGTTCACATGGTTTAATCTCCATAGGAAAGCCACTGACAAAAATATACGGACCTCCTCTTCATCATTGTTAGCTGCTTCACTTTTCAAGCTCAT
Source organism: Chiloscyllium punctatum (assembly GCF_047496795.1). Classification (NCBI taxonomy): domain Eukaryota; kingdom Metazoa; phylum Chordata; class Chondrichthyes; order Orectolobiformes; family Hemiscylliidae; genus Chiloscyllium; species Chiloscyllium punctatum. The sequence continues at coordinate 57,609,392 of NC_092783.1, forward strand.
GGCAGGGGAGCTGATTGAATCCATTCGATCAGGTTGTGGAAGGGTGGGCGGTGGTCCGAAAGTGTGTTTTACCTGTGAATGGAGAAACTCTAGAGATGGTGTTAGCACCTGAAAGTATCTTTGAATTTTCTCTCTCATTTCCTTCCTTGCCGAGGTGGGTATCAGTGTGAAGACAGTCACACATTTAGATGCACTAAATTGTGTCTGCCTATTTCACCATTCTCAGTCGGCTTGAAGTCTGTTACTCTGTTCACTATTTATGTCATTATCAAGTTTTATACAATCCATAAACTTTTAAATTGTACTGCCTAAACAAATCAGTCACTTATAAACAACAATTAGTGGTCCTAAAATCAAACCCTTGGGGGACCCCATTCAAGTTATTCAAAAGCTATTTTTCTTTGACAAGTTAATACTGACTAATGTGAAAGCTGTCAGGAAAAGTATTTCATAGTTCCTGACTTTTAACTAAGTTTTTCTTTAACTTTGGTTACTATTGACTTTATGCTTAGTTGTCATCACGTTTAATTTCAAGTCTTCTACTTTCCTGATCACTTAAAGGCGTTACCAGCAGTATTTACATGTAGATTTTTCCTTGAAGTTTATTTTTTGTTTTGCTGCTGTATCTACTAGTCAATCTTTAAACAGTCCTGCCAGCTGAGAACCATTCAAATGGAACTGATGGCCTATTGCTGAACTTATTGCAGTGTGTCCTGTCCGAATTTACAGTAAGCACTATACTAATTAAGTTCTTGTATCATCTCACACAGCGATCTCTAATTGTAAAATTTTGAAAATAATTGTTAGAAATAATATGTTTTACATAGATTATGAAATCAATACACAAATATTTCAATTTTTTTGTTACCAAGTACTAATAGCTAATAGTATTGTGTAAACTTAACAAAACAAAGGAACATATGAATATTTTCTAAACAGCTGCAATTTAAATTGATGTCTATGAACTGAAATTTAAAATGACAATAAAAACAGAACAAAATTAAATATTCCAGGTATTATTAGCATTGGTAACAAAGCATCAGGTATAGATACTTGGCCAATTGGAGTGATCCAGAGGCCTTTTGACGCAGAGTGCGAACACACATCTTCCATATTTGCTTTTCTTCATCCGGGGTGTACCCTTGTAAATGCTGCACATTGACAATGTCTGGTATGCCTGTAGTCTTTGAAGCAGGTGACCGATCGAGTGCCTGCTGGTTCACAGAGGGCAGTGCATTTGACTATGGTCAATTGCATGGGGAGGAGGATGGCTTTGAGGAAATTTTGGATGTATAGTGAGTTCTGAATAAGTGTCCCTGAGGAGGTCAGAAATCTGCATTATGACCATAGCTCACCATCAATGTCATTATTTTGGAACAATATCGGCAGACCAGGCATGTCATGAGGTAACTCTTTGACATGCGTTATTCTCCTCAGCTGGAAAGTTTAGATATGTTCATTATTTCCTCAGCAGTCTTTCTCCATGCGGGGATTAAAGTTTTCCATTTAGTCTTTGTATTATGTTTCCAAATTGCTTCCTTTGTTTTTAAGCATTTATCTATGTCCCAGGTTCCTCCTATTGGCCAAATTTCATTTCCCAATTTTTTATTTAAACATCCTGGCAGACGCCTGAATCATTCCTCATTTTGGGGGTCATCCCGGTATAACGAATGCAAACGGATTCTGACACCTGACTGATCCAACGTCTGTCCCATTTTTCAAGTCTCTACTTCCTAGGTTATCTGTATATACTAGGTCAGTGTCCTCAGTCTCCCCACTCACTTCAGGGTCCTGACTTTTGCGTGTGGGATTTCGTTCCCCCCCCCGCCCCTAAACAACCGGTCTAAGGCAAGGTGATTGAGACAGACCCAGTAATTATCTTTAATCTTACGCACTATGTCCCAGGGTCTCAAACCTCACTCTTAGAGCATTCTAACCACCGATTTCAATGGGGACTCTGACCTCCCTTTCCTGTAACTTATGGTTCTGAGGACTCAAACCTCCAAATTTGAGGGGGACTCTAACCTCATTGACGTGCAAATGCGTAAATTATCTCAGAGATTCCGTCACCACAGAGTCCTTGGGGAACGAGTAGTTGACTGAGTGGTAAGTTAAGGAGAGAGATCAAGATAAATCTGAACTTGTAGGCCCATCCATCTCACGCAATCGGCGCTCAGGCGATCATTTATTCAGTCTGCTTAGAAGCTCAATATATGTTCGAATTCCACTGTTGCCTTCAAATGTTAGTTTTTTTCCTTAAGATTCTTACACACTTTATGCATCTGCAATGTGCCAACTTCTATGAATAGCCAAAATTTATTAAGCAAGTACAAGCTTTGGAGGATCACTTAAAACGCTTTGCAATGCTTGCGAAGCATGTCAAGAGAAGCTTCCTGAACAAAGGAACAGTCCTCCTTTTTGTATAGAATGCTATATCACCATTAGTAATGCTCCCAAGACAACCCCAGCCACTCTCCCATAATCACATGCCACTCAAGTCACAATGTAGTGATTTGATTTCCTCCAGAAACAATGTGATTATCTTGTTTCTTAATAGCAAGATCTGGTGTAAATCATTTTTTTAAACTGCGGGATGTGGTTAGATTCTTCACTGCAATGTTCTTACTCTTTCTGAATTGTGGGAGATGGCTATGTAAATAGATTCTGAATAGCAGGAGATGGTAATGTAAATAGATTCTGAATAACAGGGGATGGCAATATAAATTATTTTACATTCTACTTGCAAGACAGAGAAACATACCACCCTACCCCTGGGATATCCAATTTCTTGAAGGTCAGCAGAACAAATTAACTCTTTAACATCTTAAGACATGCTGTATGTTGAAAGAAATGTTCAACCAACACACCATCTGCTTCTCAGATGAATGTGGAAGATTACATGACACTTTATCAGAAAGATTAGGGTAGTTATCCTTTGTGTCCTGGCAAACAGTTATCCTTCATTCCGCATCATTAGCACATCCTTGATTTTGGGAGCTTTCGATGTCCTTACAATTTGCCTGCATGACAGCAGCTGCTACCAATTGAAAGTGCTTAATTATCTATGAAACAAATCCAAAGATGCTATGTAATGTAAGACCTTTTTGATATGAAGTGCCTTTCTGTGCAAGGGCATCCCAAAGTGTTGTGCACTTTTGGAAATTCTTTTGAAATATCATTTTTTTTAGGAAACCTATTGGTGTTTGTCTCTGTGGAGTGGGGGGTTGTGGAGGACAGAGGGTGAAATTTGTTTTGTTTTGACTGTACATTCAACATTTTACAAATGCATATAAATACTTTATTTGCACGAGAATATTATTGTCTAAAATACTTTATCACATGGAAATAAGTTAGAGAAATTAAACCGAGCTAATACATTACCTCAGTAATATCTCTGAACAACAAGAGTAAAAGCAATGTCTGTGAAATCTTGTGGAACATTGGTAGAGGCTGTACTGCTGAGTCAGAAGGTCTGCTTTCAAGACCTATCTGCTCCAGAGTGTGTGTCATAATATGTCTAAACAAAGTCACTCTTTGTTGCATTAGTTTTAAGTGTCAGTTTTTCATCTCAGATATAATTGTATCTTTCCATATAAGATTGTCAATTGCAGTATTGATACATTCCTGATCTATTTTTTTCCTCCAATGCTAATTATTATTGTGTAGAAAGGCAAGCAAGAGATGACTATCTCAAACTTAGGTTTATTCTGTTGAGTTTACCAGTATTTTGTAAGAACAATGGATGGCAAATTAGACACCGGCTTCTCAATGGGGAGAATTTTGATTCTGCTCACAACCTGTCTTGCACACAAGCTAGATCTGAAAGATCTCTGATCAGATACAGTTATGGAGTATTGCATTAAGGTAGTGTGCTTCTGCATCAGTGTAAAGCATGCCATAGGGCACAAGAGTGTGAATAGGGAATGAGTAAATAGTTATCAAATAAGAAATCTGACTTCACATTTGCAGAAGATAGGACAGTTGCTTTACGTGGTATCGTCAAATGATGAAGCCCAAAGTTCGTACTTGTAATTGAGTTTTTTTATAAAGTAAGATGTAAGATGTTTTGCATATTCAAGGCCACTTGCTCCTCTTATACTGAGAATTCCTCCTTCTGTATGCTGATTTTTAAAAAAAATTCAAGCTTTTATATTGGTAGCAACATAGTAATAAATAGTGACGAGGAGAGAGAGAGAGAAAACCTGCACAGTTACCGCCTTTGCTGTTTGAATTCATGTATCGCTGGACATCGGAGTGCATCTGGGAAAATTAACAAACAGTGAAATTCACAACTAATCTTGGAGGAACTGTTGGGTGAAGTTCACAGCACAGAATCAGATAAGTTAATTGTTGTTTTAAGTCTGTCCAACAGAAAGGCTGCAGTAGTGAGTATAGTGGATTCTTTCTTGATTATGTTTTTAGAGATAAGTCTCTTGATTAAACTTAAAATATTAGCCATAGCTATTAATTTCACCTGGGGCAGTGTTTGTAGAGGAATAAGACGGGGCTATTTTCTGGGTCTGTAGATTGTGATATGTACTTGTTGTCAGATGTGGGAGTTTAAAGAGAGTTTAAGGGTTACTACGGATTATATCTGCATAAATGCTATTGGATGCAAATCTTATCAGATCGAGTGGATCAGTTGGAGAGACAAATAGAAGCGATGAGGAATTTGCAACAGCTACAGTATGTGATGGATGGCAGTTATAGAAAGGGGGGGGGGGGGGGGGGAAGTCTCAGATACAGTCACATAGATGGGTTAACTCCAGGAAGGGTAAGAGAGGTAGGCAGCTAGTGCAGGAGTCTTTTGTGGATACACCCATTTCAAACAGGTATGCTATTTTGGAAAATGTAGGGGGTGATGGATTCTATGGGGAACGTAACACAAACAGCCAAGTTTCTGGTATTGAGACTGGCTCTAATGCAACGAGGGGTATGTCGGGCTTCCAAGAGATCAATTGTGTTAGGGGATTCTGTAGTCCGAGGTACAGACAGACGTTTCTGTGGCCAGCAGAGAAAAAGCAGAATGGTGTGCTGTTTCCCTGGTGCCAGGATCAAAGATGTCTCAGAGAGGGTGCAGAATGTTCTCACTGGGGAGAGGGGCCAGCAGGAGGTCATTGTCCACATTGGAACCAACGACATAGGAAGGGAAAAGGTTGTGATTCTGAAGGGAGATTGCAGAGAGTTAGGCAGAAATTTAAAAAGGAGGTCCTCAAAGGTAGTAATATCTGGATTACTCCCAGTGCTACGAGCTAGCGAGGACAGGAATCGGAGGATAGACCAGATGAATGCATGGCTGAGGAGCTGGTGTATGGGAGAAGGATTCACATTTTTGGATCATTGGAATCTCTTTTGGGGTCGAAGTGACCTGTACAAGAAGGACAGATTGTACCTAAATTGGAAGGGGACAAATATACTGGCAGGGAAATTTGCTAGAACTGCTTGGGAGGATTTAAACGAGTAAGGTGGGGGGGGGTGGGACCCAGGGAGATAGTGAGGAAAGAGATCGATCTGAGACAGGTACAGCTGAGAACAGAAGTGAGTCAAACAGTCAGGGCAGGCAGGGACAAGGTAGGACTAATAAGTTAAACTGCATTTATTTCAATGCAATGGGCCTAACAAGGAAGGCAGATGAACTCAGGGCATGGTTAAGAACATGGGATTGGGATATCACAGCAATTATAGAAACATGGCTCAGAGATGGGCAGGACTGGCAGCTTAATGTTCCAGGATACAAATACTACAGGAAGGATAGAAAGGGAGGCAAGAGAGGAGGGGGAGTGGCATTTTTGATAAGGGATAGCATTACAGCTGTGCTGAGGGAGGATATTCCCGGAAATACATTCAGGGAAGTTATTTGGGTGGAACTGAGAAATAAGAAAGGGATGATCACCTTATTGAGATTGTATTATACAACCCCCAATAGTCAGAGGGAAATTGAGAAACAAACTTGTAAGGAGATCTCAGCTATCTCTAAGAATAATAGGGTAGTTATGGTAGGGGATTTTAACTTTCCAAACATCAACTGGGATTACCATAGTGTTAAAGGTTTAGATGGAGAGGAATTTCTTAAATGTGTACAAGACAGTTTTCTGATTGACTATGTGGATGTACCTACTAAAGAAGGTGCAAAACCTGACCTACTCTTGGGAAATAAGGCAGGGCAGGTGACTGAGGTGTCAGTGGGGGAGCACTTTGGGGGCAGTGACCATAATTCTATTCGTTTTAAAATAGTGATGGAAAAGGATAGACCAGATCTAAAAATTGAAGTTCTAAATTGGAGAAAGGCTAATTTTGATGGTATTGGGCAAGAACTTTCAAAGGTGATTGGAGGCAGATGTTCGCAGGTAAAGGGACGGCTGGAAAATGGGACGCCTTCAGAAATGAAATAACAAGAATCCAGAGAAAGTATATTCCTGTCAGGATGAAAGGAAAGGCTAGTTATAGGGAATGCTGGATGACTAAAGAAATTGAGGGTTTGGTTAAGAAAAAGAAGGCAGCATATGTCAGGTATAGACAGGATAGATCGAATGAATCCTTAGAGTATAAAGAAAGTAGGAGTATACTTCAGAGGGGAATCAGGAGGGCAAAATGGGGACATGAGATAGCTTTGGCAAATAGAATTAAGGAGAATCCAAAGGGGTTTTACAAATATATTAAGGACAAAAGGGTAACTAGGGAGAGAATAGGGCCCCTCAAAGATCAGCAAGGTGGCTTTTGTGTGGAGCCATAGAAAATGGGGAGATACTAAATTAATATTTTGCATCAGTATTTACTGTGGAAAAGCATATGGAAGATATAGACTGTAGGGAAATAGATGGTGACATCTTGCAAAATGTCCAGATTACAGAGGAGGAAGTGCTGGATGTCTTGAAATGGTTAAAGGTGGATAAATCCCCAGGATCTGATCAGGTGTACCCGAGAATTCTATGGGAAGCTAGAGAAGTGATTGCTGGGCCTCTTGCTGAGATATTTGTATCATCGATAGTCACAGGTGAGGTGCCGGAAGACTGGAGGTTGGCAAACGTGGTGCCACTGTTTAAGAAGGGCAGTAAAGACAAGCCAGGGAACTATAGTCCAGTGAGCCTGACCTCGGTGGTGGGCAAGTTGTTGGAGGGAATCCTGAGGGGAAGGATGTACATGTATTTGGAAAGGCAAGGACTGATTCGGGATAGTCAACATGGCTTTGTGCGTGGGAAATCATGTCTCACAAACTTGATTGAGTTCTTTGGTGAAGTAACGAAGATTGTTGAGGGCAGAGCAGTAGATGTGATCTGTATGGACTTCAGTAAGGCATTCAACAAGGTCCCCCATGGGAGACTGATTAGCAAGGTTAGATCTCATGGAATACAGGGAGAACTAGCCATTTGGATACAGAACTGGCTCAAAGGTAGGATACAGAACTGGCTCAAAGGTAGAAGACAGAGGGTGGCGGTGGAGGGTTGTTTTTCAGACTGGAGGCCTGTGACCAGTAGAGTGCCACAAGGATCGGTGCTGGGTCCTCTACTTTTTGTCATTTACATAAATGATTTGGATGCGAGCAATAAGAGGTACAGTTAGTAAGTTTGCAGATGACACCAAAATTGGAGGTGGACAGCGAAGAGGGTTACCTCAGATTACAACAGGATCTTGACCAGATGGGCCAATGGGCAGAGAAGTGTCAGATGGAGTTTAATTCAGATTCTTGCGAGGTGCAGCATTTTGGGAAAGCAAATCTGAGCTGGACTTATACACTTAATGGTAAGGTCTTAGGGAGTGTTGCTGAACAAAGAGACCTTGGAGTGCAGGTTCATAGCTCCTTGAAAGTGGAGTCGCAGGTAGATAGGATAGTGAAGAGGGCATTTGGTATGCTTTCCTTTATTGGTCAGAGTATTGAGTACAGGAGTTGGGAGGTCATGTTGCGGCTGTAGAGACATTGGTTAGGCCACTTTTGGAATATTGCATGCACTTCTGGTCTCCTTCCTATCGGAAAGATGTTGTGAAACTTGAAAGGGTTCAGAAAAGATTTACAAGGATGTTGCCAGGGTTGGAGGATCTGAACTACAGGGAGAGGCTGAACAGGGTGGGGCTGTTTTTCCTGGAATGTCGGAGGCTGAGGGGTGACCTTTATAGAGGTTTACAAAATTGAGTTGCATGGATAGGATAAATAGACAAAGTCTTTTCCCTGGATTGGGGGAGTCCAGAACTAGAGGGCATAGGTTTAGAGTGAGAGGGGAAAGATCTAAAAGAGACCTAAGGGGCAACTTTTTCACGCAGAGGGTGGTACGTGTATGGAATGAGCTGCCAGAGGAAGTTGTGGAGGCTGGTACAATTGCAACATTTAAGAGGCATTTGGATGGGTATATGAATAGGAACAGTTTGGAGGGATAAGGGCCGGGTGCTGACAGGTGGGACTAGATTGGGTTGGGATATCTGGTTGGCATGGATGGGTTGGACCGCAGGGTCTGTTTCCATGCTGTACATCTCTGTGACTCTATGACCTGCAGGTTTTTTTTAGAGTGCATTATTTTGAGCCAGGAATTGGATCAGGTGTTTGCAGAGTTCTAATCAGAACACACTTCAAATTGTTGCCACCAATCTCAGATTTAACATATCTACTGCTTACTTCACTTTATTGGTGATGTGGCTGTTTGGCAATTTTTTTTTGTTATAAGTTGCTATGACAAAAATGGAGTTTGTGTTTATTGCTTCACATTTATCATCTACAATGCTGTTCAGACCGAAGTTAGTTAACTCACCACAAATTGAGGATGAAGTCAAGGAAATTCTAACTGCCTGAAGCTCAGCTGCTTAACTGAGTAAACCAACTCAAGTTATTAGATTCTTTTTAAGCACATCTTGTTTAAAATGAAAGCTAGTTCTTTTAAAAGCTTAACTATTGATTCTATGGCAAAATGGAGCACAGAAACTCTAGGATATTTTGAATAATGTTCATTCTGCTCATACTTTCATTATAAAATTATTCAGAATTGTTGAGTGAAAGGCAGCAACAGATTGCAGAGAAATCAAGAAATCTGATGACAAAAAGAAAGGGAAAAAGCATCAGGTAAAGACATTAGAATTGAAGTCTTGATGTAAGGTATAGTAATTAGAATGTGTACAGTGCTCTGGCCTATAATATGACTTCATCCATACTAGGTTTATTCTGGGAGGAAAAAGCCACCAACTACCACAGCTCCCTGGACTACTCCTTCTACCCTGCCTCCTGTAAAAATGCTATCCCTTATTCCCAATTTCTCCGCATCTGCTCCCGGGAGGACCAGTTCTGCTACAGAACACACCAGATGGCCACCTCCTTTAAAGACCGCAATTTCCCATCCCATGTGGTTGATGATGCCCTCCAGCGCATCTCATCCACTTCCTGCACTTCTGCCCTGGAATTTCACTCCTCCAATTTGCAACAAGGACAGACCACCCTGGTCCTCACCTTCCACCCCTCCAACCTTTGTATACATCACATCATCCTTTTGCCACCTACAAACAGACCTCACCACCAGAGATATATTTCCCTCCCCACCTCATCCGCTTTCCGTAAAGACCATTCCCTCCGCAACTCCCTTGTCAGGTCCATGCCCCACACCAACCCACCTTCCTCTCCTGGCACCTTTCCCTCCCACCACATGAATTGCAAAACCTGTGCCCAAACAGGACAGTCTTCACTTGAACCAGAGGGGTACTAATATCCTGCGTGGGGAATTTACTGGTGCTATTAGGGTGGGTTTGAACTAGCTCAGCAGGGGGATGGGAACCGGAGGTGTCGTTGCAGTGCACAGGAGGATGAGTGTAAGAAGGACAGGGACAGGATTTCAGGGTCACAGGAATGTGCTGGCAGACAGCAAAGTGGTTTGAAGTGTGTTTACTTCAACGCCACAAGTATCCAAAATAAGATAGGTGAGCTTGCAGCATGGATAGGTACCTGAGACTTTGATGTTGTAGCCATTTCGGAGACATGGAGAGAGCAGGGTGAGGAATGGATGTTGCAGGTTCCAGGGTTTAGATCTTTCATTAAGAACAGGCAAAGTGATAATAGAGGGGGAGGCGTGGCCTTGTTAGTCAAAGATAGTATAACGGTGGCTGAGAGAACTTTTGATGAGGACTCGTCTACTGAGGTAGTGTGGGCTGAGGTTAGAAACAGGAGAGGAGAGGTCACACTGCTTGGAGTTTTTTATAGGCCTCCGCAGAGTTCCAGGGAGGTGGAAGAGAGGATTAGTAAAATTATTCTGGGTTGGAGTGAAAGGAACAGGGTGGTCATTATGGGGGACTTTAACTTCCCCAAAATTGACTGGAAATGCCATAACTTGAGTACGTCGGATGGATCAGTTTTTGTCCAATGTGTACAGGAGGGTTTCCTGACACAGTATGTTGAAGGGCCGACAAGAGGGGAGGCCACACTGGATCTGGCGCTTGGTAATGAACCAGGCCAGGTGTTTGATTTGGTTGTAAGTGAGCACTTTGGAGAGAGTGACCATAATTCAGTAATGTTTAGTTTAGTGATGGAAAGGGATCGGTACATGCCACAGGTCAAGAGTTATTGATGGGACAAAGGCAATTATAATGCGATTAGGCATAAATTAGGATGCATAGAATGGGGTAGCAAAATGCAGGGGATGCAGACAATGGAAATGTGGTGCTGGTTTAAGGAACAGATATTGCGTGTCCTTGATAAGCATGCCCCTGTCAGGCAGGGAGGAAGTGATAAGGTAAGGGGACCATGGTTTACAACAGAAGTTGCATCTCTTGTTATGAAGAAGAAGGAGGCTTATGTGTTGATGAGGCAAGATGGTTCAGATTAGGTGATGGAGTGTTACAGATCAGTTAGGAAGGATTTAAAGAGAGTTAAGAAGAACAAAGAAAGGACACGAGCAGTCTTTAGCAAGTAGAATAAAGGAGAACCCTTTCTATAGGTATGTGAGGAATAAAAGGATGATTAGGATAGGAATAGGGCCAATCAAAGACAGAAGTGGGAAGTTGAGTGTGGACCCTGTAGAGATCGGAGAGGTGCTAAACGAACATTTCTCATCGGTTTTCAGTCAGGAAAACAAGAATATTGTTGAGGAAAAGAATGAGGTATGAGATATTAGACTAGAAAGGATTGAGGTTAGTTACGAACAGATGTTACCAATTCTAGAAGGAGTGAAAGTAGACAAGTCCCCTGGGCTGAATGGGATTTATCCAAGAATTCTCTGAGAAGCTAGGGAGAATATAGCAGAGCTTTTAGCTTTGATATTTGAGTCGTTATTGTCGACAGGGTTGGTACCATAGGGCTGGAGGATTGCAAATGTTGTGCCTTTGTTCAAGAAGGGTAGTAGAGATGACCCAGGTAATTATAGACCAGTGAGCCTTACTTCTGTTGTCGGAAAGGTTTTGGAAAGGATTATAAGAGATAAGATTTCTAATCATATAGCAAGCAACAATTTGGTTTCAGGTAGTCAACATGGTTTCATCAAGGGCTTTTGCCCGAAACGTTGATTTCGCTGCTCGTTGGATGCTGCCTGAACTGCTGTGCTCTTCCAGCACCACTAATCCAGTATTTGATTTTCAGCATCTGCAGTCATTGTTTTTACCATGGTTTCATCAAGGGCAGGTCATGTCTCACAAACCTCATTGAGTTTTTTGAGAAGGTGACCAAGCATGTAGTTGAGGGTAGAGTAGTTAACGTGGTTTACATGGACTTCAGGAAAGCCTTTGAGAAGATTCCACATGGTAGGCTGTTGGAGAAAATGCAGAGGCATGGAATTGAGGGTGATTTAGTAATTTGGATTAGAAACTGGCTTTCTGAAAGAAGGCAGCGGATGGTAGTTCATGGAAAATATTCAGCCTGGGGTCCGGTTACTCGTGGTGTGCCACAAGGATCTGTTTTGGAACCACTGTAGTTTATCATTTTTATAAATGATTTAGACGCAGGCATAGGTGGATGGATTAGTAAATTTGCAGACGACACTAAAGTCGGTGGAGTAGTGGACAGTGTGGAAGAATGTTACAGGTTGCAGGGGGACTTAGATTAACTGCAGAATTGGGCTGAGGGGTGGCAAATGGAGTTCAATGCAGCTAAATGTGAAGTGAAGAATAACAGGAAGGCAGAGTACTGGGCCGATGGCAAGATTCCTGGTAGTGTGAATGTGCAGAGGGATCTTGGAGTCCATGGACATAGATCCCTGAAAGTTGTCACCCAGGTGAATAGTGCTGTTAAGAAGGCATACAGTATGTTAAGTTTCATTCGTAGAGGGATTGCGTTCCGGAGCCACAATATCATGCTACAACTATACAAAACACTGGTGTACAGTTCTAGTCCCCATATTTCAAGAAGCATGTGGAAGCATTGGAAAAGGTGCAGAGGAGATTTACCAGGACGTTGCCTGGTCTGGAGGGAAGGTCTTATGAGGAAAGGCTGAGAGACTTGAACCTGTTCTCATTGGGGATTTGATAGAGATGTACAAGATGATCAGAGGATTAGATAGGGTAGACAGTGAAAGTATTTTTCCGAGGATGATGACATCAGCGTGTACGAGGGGGTGTAACTACAAATTGAAGGGTGATAGATTTAAGACAGATGTCAGAGGCAGGTTCTTTACGCAGAGAGTGGTAAGGGCGTGGAATGCTCTACCTGCTAATGTAGTCAACTCACCCACATTAGAGAGATTTAAACAATCCTTAGATAAGCACATGGATGAGTTTGGGATAGTATAGGGGGACGAGCTGAGAATAGTTCACAGGTCTGCGCAACATCGAGGGCCAAAGGGCCTGTTCTGCGCTGTTTTGTTCTATTTTCTATAAAGCAGGTCTACCCCAACCTGGCCAATCAGCATCACAGCTGTCTACATTTTATCATCACCAAAACAAAATATCAGAATATGTCATCAGTCGTGCTATTAAGTGGCATTTATATACTAAAAACTTATTCACTTGTGTTCAGTTGTATTCTAGTAGGATCACTTGGCTGTTTTCTTTTTTAATGTTCAGCCACGGGACATGGTGTCGCTAGCTGGCCAGCAGTTATTGCTCATCCCTAGTTGCCCTTCTGAAGGTGGTGATGAGCTGCTGCCTTGAACGGCTGCAGTTCACGTGCTTAAGGTTGACTTGCAATGGACTGAGGGAGGGAATGCCAGCATTCTGACTCAATGACAGTGTCATATTTTCACATTGGGATGAGGACTAGCTCAGAGAGGCACTTGTAGATGGTGGTGTTCCTATGTATTTGTTGCCCTTATCCTTCTAGATGGAAGTGATTATGGGTATGGAAGGTATTGTCTAAGAGAAGTTTTGCTGAATTTTTGTAGTGTGTCTTGTCGATAGTACATGCTGCTGATGCTGATTGTTGGTGCTGGAGGAAGTGGATGCTTATGGATGTGGTGCCAATCAAGCAGGCTGTTTTGTCTTGGGTGATGTTAAGTTTCTTGAACATTGTGGGAGCTACATTCTTCCAGGTAAGTGGGGAGAATTCCATCACACTCCTGACTTGTGTCTTGTAGATGATGGAGAGGCTTTGGGGAGTAAGGAGGTGAGTTACTTGCCGCGATATTCCGAGCTTCTGACCTGCTTTGTAGCCACTATGTTTATGTGGCAAGTTTAGTTGGGTTTCTGGTCTATGGTAACTCCAAGAATACCAATAGTGGGGGATTCAGTGATGGTAACTGTCAAGGGGCCGTTGTTTGATTGGCTCGACTTTTATTTTGAGATAGTCATTGTCTGGCGTTTATGTTGCACAAATGTTACTTGCCACTGGTCAGTCCAAGCCTGAATATGTTCCAGATCTTGATTTCAACATGGACTGCTTCTGAGGAATTACAAGTGGCACTGTACATTGTGCTCTTGACCTCATTACAGCCTGGTCTAGACATGGGCAAAGAACTAAAGTCAAGAGTTGAAAGTGACTGCCCTTCATGGCCGCATTTAACTGTGTGACGTTAAGCAGCCTGAGTTAAGATCAAGTTATCAGGAATCAGGGAAAGGATTCTCTGCCAGTTGGCGTCATACCTAGCACAAAAGAAGATGCTTCTGTTTGTTGGGGTTTGATCATCTGAATTGAAAGACGTTTTTGCAGGAATTCATCAGGGTGCATATTTTTGAATCACCCTCTACAGAGATATGATTACACATGTTTGAAAAAATGAGACTTGAACCGGATCCTCTTGGTTCTGAGATCGGAACACTACCACTGTGCCGCAAGAGCCTAGTGTCTTAGGTTTAAACATTTTCAGCTGCTTTATTAATGACTTACCCTCCATTATAACCCTCCCATAGAAGATGGGATGTTTGTTGATGATTGCACAATGTTCTACACCACACTCAAATTCTTAGATACTGAAGATTCTAATGGTCATGTGGAGCAAAACCTGGACAACAGTGAGGTTGATAATTGGCAAGTATCACTTGTACCACACAAGTGCCAAACAATGACCATCTCTAACAAGAAAAAGTCTACTACCCCCTCAAGGTATTCAGTGGCATTACCTTAGCTGAACACCTCTACATTCCAGTCAACATCCTAGAGGTTACCATTGAGCTGAAACTGAACTGGACTAGCCAAGAATGTAATGGCTGGTTCCTAGCTATAACAACAGGTCAGAGGTTGGGAATTCTGCAGCATGTAACTCATTACTTGACTCCACAGAGTCTGTTTAGCATTTGAGGTATCAACCAGGAATGTCATGGAATTCTTTTCCCTTAGCTGAATGAGTACAGCTCCAACAACACTTAAGCTTGCCACCATGCGAGATACATTTGCTTGATTGACAAAATCCTAGCAGAAGTGTATTTAGTAGTAACTTTCACAAAGGAATTGGATCGATAATTGGCAAAAAAGAATGAAAGAACTTTAATGAAAGATCAGAGAAGTAAAGCTACAATCAGTTCTGCTATATCGCTGCAGTTCCGTTCTCCTTCAATCCCGCATTATAAGAAAATCATGTAATAGCAGCACCTTTTAAACTAATGGGACTGAAATCACGTTATAACTAATAGATGCTTTAAAAGTTTGCACTATTAAAAACAATGCCCCAATTTGTCAATCATATTATAGTGAATTCACATAAACGAAACATGCATTATAGCAGAACAACCTGTATTTGGATAATTCTTCCAAAGAAGCAGGAGTGGTCTCATGCTGTAAAGAAATCTCTGACCATTGCTGGATTTGATTTATCCTAGCAAACAATGTAGGACATTTCATGTCCATGGTCACGAGTAGCGTAACATTCATAAAAAAGTGCTTGAAACCAAACTTGTAACAACTTGAATTCCAGGCACTCAAAAAAAATTACTGTACGAGTGTTTTAAAAAAATTACTGTGTGAGGGTTTTGGTTTTTGCCAAGTCTAGTCTGCAATTCTGTTGAAATCAGGAATACATTCAATATCGATGCCAATAGTAAATAGTGATTTTCTGTTGTCACAGTTCAAACTTTGCTATAGCTATTATCAGCAATAACTCAGTGATAGCCACACCAGAATAAAACAATTGTTTTTCATTGATGTTTTGGTTGTTTTAAACAATCATGTTGTCATCTCTTAATGATACTGATTTAAAACACATTAGTTAATTAAATTTTAACTGATTGCAGGTTTTACGCCACCATTGAGAAATGCTGTCGTGTGGCCCCTGTCATTTTACTGATAGTTAGTATTAGAAGTTGACAGTT